>NC_133326.1:333931250-334246250 GCF_042186555.1 Aquarana catesbeiana
TCCTTCTCAGAGCAGGCTGCTCTGCTGTTGGTTAATTGCCAGCTCTAATCTTTCCACAGTACTCACCTGGTGATGATATCCTGCTCGTCAGTCCTGCTAGTTACTTAAGCTGTTCAGTCCAGATCCTCTCTGCCTTTACCTTAGTCAACATATCAAGAGACTCTATCCTGTGTTCCTGTTAAGACTTGCTTGGCTGATGTCCCTTCTGGTTCCTGATCCTGCTTGCTGTTTCACTACGCTGATTCTCTGGTTGCCTGATTTCCTGGCCTGTTCTGAAGTTGCTGATCCCTGGCTCCCTGATGTCCTGGCTTGTCCGACTATCCATTCCGGTTACCCAACGCTGGCTATTTTCTGACTACATTTGCTCTGTTTACCTTTCACCATTATTACTATTAACCACTTGCCTACCAGGCACTTACACCCCCTTCCTGCCCAAGCCATTTTCAGCTTTCAGCGCTGTCGCACTTTGAATGACAATTGCGCAGTTGTGCTACACTGCACCAAAACACATTTTTTTTATCATTTTCTTCACACAAATAGAGCTTTCTTTTGGTGGTATTTAATCACTGCTGGGGTTTTTATTTTTTTTTTAAAAAGACCAACAATTTTGAAAAAAAAAATGTTTTTTACTTTTTTCTGTCAGTAAATTTTGTAACTAAGTAATTTTTCACCTTCACTGATATGCGCTGATGAGGCGGTACTGATGGGCACTGATAGGCTGAACTGGTGGGCATTGATGAGGTGGCACTTATGGTCACTGATGAGGTGGCACTTATAGGCACTTATTAGGTGGCACTGATGAGGAGGCACTAATATACTGCACTTATGGGCACTGATAGGTGGCACTGATAGGTGGCACTGATGGGCACTGTTAGGTGGCACTGATGAGCACTAATAGGCAGCACTGATGGGCACTAATAGGCAGCACTGGTGGGCACTGATAGGCGGCACGGATAGAGGGTACGGATGGGCACCGATGGGCATTGATGGGTGGCACTGATGGGCGACACTTATGGGCATTACTGATGGGCATTGATTGACAGCAGTGATGGACATTGATGGGCAGCACTGATAGGCGGCACTGATTGCCAGCATTGACTGGAATCGCTAATGGACACTGATTGGTGGCACTTGTGGGCAGTGGTGGGCACTGATTGCTGCCACTGATTGCCCACCAATGCCAGCTATGGTGGGCACTGATTAGTGACACTGTGTTGTACTATTGTAATCAGGGCACTGATGATCAGTGCCCTGATTACATTTCTACATGCCCCCTGTGAGGAGATGCTGCTGATTGGCTCTCCTCTTCTCACACTCTGTCAGTGTGAGGTGAGGAGAGCCGATTACCGGCACTTCCTTGTTTACATGTGACCGGCTGTGATTGGACACAGCCAATCACATGGTTAAAGAGCCGCGGACGCAGCTCTTTACAGAGACTGGGGTCACGCCATGTCCTAGCAACACGGCGTGGCCATGATCGCAGCGCTGCAAGCCCCCACAGGTGCGTGAGAGCGGCCATTCAGGGACGTCATCATATGACGTCACCCCAGAACGAGAGCCCCACCGACCCACCGTCATTTGATGGTGGGCGGATGGCAAGCAGTTAAACAGTGTGATTTTTACTGCACTTCTGTCTCAATCTGATTCATGGTTCCTGACAGTAGGCAAAGGCCATGAATTCAGAAGATGCAGTCAATCCACTTGTTGGTAATATTTTTTTCAGATTGGATGGTCTATGAGATAATGGAGGATCAGCACTTGAGCATTGCCCAGTGTTTGAGCACAGGCAAAGCATGTTTACATGTGTATGCATTAAATATTTTGTATCTATTTGGTTTATGAGAAAATGAAGGACCAGTGCTTGAGGATTGTGCAGTGTTCAGGTGCGAGGCACTGACCTCTGAAGAGGTCCCCTTCTAGGGACGCAACATGTAAGGGTGAAGCTTCATAAAGTGATGTCATTATGCCTAGCCGCTCCGCAGTACTGAGCCGTGTTCGCTGGACTTTGTATTATACTGATCCCAATCGCCTATAGACCGATGCATTCTCTGTTTATTATATGCTGGCTGTTTTATTTACTGAATGTGAGTTGGCTTAATTTTAATAACATTTTCTCAAAAAAAGAGAACTAGATGTGGGTTTCTTGTTTTGAGGGGCATTGCAACATTTCTTTCAAGTCATCTGTAAATGTTTTTGGAGGAGAAGTGGAGTGGTTTTGGAGTATCCATCAAATGCAGAGGTGTGCAAAAAAACTCTTGTCCAGATATATGATAGTACCTGCATAGACCTCTTATAATCTTGAGGTCAGTCCAAAGGTGAGCAGATCTACATACATTGCACATGGTGGTGTTGGAAGAAGTTTTTACGAGTTTGCAAGTGGAAAAATCACTATCTCACAATGAGCACTATTTATTGAAGATAGGGGAAATCTTTCACAGACTCATTATCGAGTATATTTTTATGCACATTAAGAGATATAAGTTAAGTGTAGCGCTGCAGACAATTTTTTAGCATGTTATTGTCTATTAAGAGTGGTACACAGGGTGTGCTGGCTTGCGTCACATCAGGTATACTGATCGTTTTTTGTTGCGCAGACACATTTATATATAAATTGCACCAAAAGCTGCTTTTTTTAATTTTTATGGATACAAGGCAGCAAGTACCACCTAGCAAATGCTGGTTTCTATTACTGGAAATAAAAGTATTAAAAAATTGCTTATAGTTATACATAAAAGGATGCACTGCTGATGTACAATAAGAAGATTTGTGTTGAATGCACCAGAAGGTACTGCTGAGGATCTGTGGATGACCATGAGGATTCTAGATGATAAAAATAATGGCACTAGTAATGGTGAAGATTTCAAGCAGTACTTTTTGCAATATTGTTGTCTTGGGATGAGAAGTATAAGGCGTGAGTAATGCAGCTACAGGTGAACATTTTGAGGACCAACAAGATTTGTTAAATGCTGTAATATGGTTCTGATTGGTTGTGGGACAGTATGACAGAGCCACAATAAAGTCCCATTCACATGAGTGGCCAGGGGTTGGTAAAACCAGGCAGCTGAGCAACAGTATTACTGCCCCCTAACTACCCATCTAAACATTGACATGCAATTGCTCAGGGCTGCAGATATGCCATGGTCATGGCAAAACTTCAACACCATGTCACATTCGGCAGATGACTGAACGTGACCCACTCCAGCTATGGGACATGCCGCCACTTTGTGCAATGCAATTGCGTCGTGGTAGTGTAGCATTTACAGGGTTAAATCAGGCAGGGAGGAGGTGACAAAACACACGTGTGAACAAGCCCAAAAAGCTGGTAGCACTACAGATCACCATAGAAAAGCCAACCAAGCATCAATCCAACGTTAAGACAGTGTAGAACTTTTGCCAAGGAAAGCAGTTTAAACTACCAAACATGCATTCCAGTCAACCTAATCCAGGTTAAATCTTGGACTTGATAAATGGATTGGCTCAAATCTAAACGCAGAAAAACACTATTCTTGTTTAACGTCAGTTCTGTAAGGAAGCATTTCTTGCTGGG
This sequence comes from Aquarana catesbeiana, assembly GCF_042186555.1. Classification (NCBI taxonomy): domain Eukaryota; kingdom Metazoa; phylum Chordata; class Amphibia; order Anura; family Ranidae; genus Aquarana; species Aquarana catesbeiana. The sequence continues at coordinate 333,934,798 of NC_133326.1, forward strand.
TAGAAGAAATGCCAGGCAGATATGTCAGTACCTTCCCACATCTTTTCATCTTTTGCAGTATTTTTACAAGCCTGTGAAACATGTTAAAGAATATGAACAGTTTATGTCTCTGGAGAATCAGGAATTACACTAGATCTTCTCTGTGTGCTGTTCATGCATTTTTTCATCTAGGCATCATTATTCTGACAGATGGTGTAAACAATGTAGACATGCTCAAGTATATGCTCACACTGGTGCACCTGGGCTACCAGTAATACAGGTGCTACTAAAGGATATTGTCTATTGTCTATTGTTCTGTTCTAAATTCAAAGCCTATATACACAGCTTCAATTTTTTATGTACAGTATACCTGCATTATGTACATAATACTAATTGCTTCCACATCAATCAGCACTTGGCTGGTAGCTGGATTATTTTTATCTACATTTTCAAAATTTTCTCTTAGGGGAGACTGCAGGCTCTACACTAAGCTTCTTTTATGTACGAGTTTCTCATATTGATTTCTTTCTTCACATACTCCATGCTCACACCATATAATTTGTGATACTATATTATACATCAGTGGGACTGAGTTAAAATTCACAAAGGTCTGATCAGTAAAATTTCCTTCTAGCCGAGGTCTGAATTGTATGTTTGTGCAATCCTTCATATCACAGGCCCCCTCCTCCTTTATTATAATATCATTCTTACATCAGTGTTTTCAGCCCCCCATATATAACAACCCCCCTTACTTCACAGTCATCCACCTAATGTCACAGCCCTCTCCCCACAACAGCAATGTCCTCTTCCCCCCTTTAATCTCCTACCTTACATGGGTACACAAAGTGAAGAGGCTGGAGGCAGGACAGCTCTGGATGGAGGGCAGGATCAGGAGCTGTTGGAGTTAACTTTTCAACCAATAACCTGCTGGTTTACTTGAGTAGTTAACTCCAGCAGCTCCCACCTTCTGTCCAAAGCTGTTATACCTCCCTCTCTCCACTCTGCTTCAAGAATGGCAGTGGCAGAGGCAGGGGGAAGAACCAACTTCTAAATGGCATGACCATGGTGGTCTGTATGGGACGGTGACTTGGACCGCCATTTAGTGATGCCTGCTATACATATTGAGAACTTTTGCCATAAACTGAAAAAAAAAGTATGATAACTTATGGAATCCCATCCTAATACAGAACCCATATTTATTTAGGTGCCAATCAGGTATTTTGTTTGAAGCTGACCTAAGAATTATGTAGAGGTTACATCTGCCTCCTGTGTTCTTTGATACAATTTTTATAGTCATGCATTAAACAGACCCTGTTTCAAGCACAGGGATCATAGCACTTGTATCTACAACTGGGCCCCTGTTCAGTAGATGCCTGGGACCACCATAAATTGCTTATTATTATGCTACTTATATTAATAATTAGGGATGAGCTTCGAGTTCAAGTCTAACCCATGTTCGACTCGAACATCGGCTGTTCGATCGTCCATCGAATTGCGAATGATATGGGCCGTGCACGCCAAATTCGTGTGGCGCGTCAAGGCCCATAATTCACTGCGGCATCGCAGTGCATTGCTGGCTGATGATTGGCCAAGCGTGCACTATGACCCGCATGCTTGGCCAATCACAGCGCCGTCGGTATAGAGAGCTGTAATTGGCCAAACCCAGGGTGGCTTTGGCCAATTATGGCTCAGGGGGTTTAGAAGACGCCGCACACTATATGAGGCCGCCTGCACGGCGGCCCTGTGTAGTGTGTTCCGGCGTGCTTAGAGAGAGAGAGAGACAGTGTCATTTCATTTGAGTTAGCTAGATTAGGCAGGACAATCAGTGAGTTAGCTGCACTTACAGTGTATTTATACACTGTATTCAGTTTAGCTAGATCCGGTCCATGTTATCTTCCTACTGACAGGCAGGCATGTCTTGTTACAGTATTTACAGCTACCTGAAAAAAAATGCTGGTGTTCTTTTGATCCTATTAGTACCACAGTCAGGCAGCTAGACTATTTACAGTTAGGGTAGCGCGTCCTCCTCACAGTGTTCAGCTAAAGCTACAAGTTAGGGTAGTGCGTCCTCCTCACAGTGTTCAGCTAAAACTACAAGTTAGTGTAGTGCGACCTCTGCACAGTGTTCAGCTAAAGCTACAAGTTAGTGTAGTGCGTCCTCCTCACAGTGTTCAGCTAAAACTACAAGTTAGTGTAGTGAGACCTCTGCACAGTGTTCAGCTAAAGCTACAAGTTAGTGTAGTGCATCCTCCTCACAGTGTTCAGCTAAAGCTACAAGTGAGTTTAGTGTGACCTCTGCACAGTGTTCAGCTAAAGCTACAAGTTAGTGTAGTGCGTCCTCCTCACAGTGTTCAGCTAAAGCTACAAGTTAGTTTAGTGTGACCTCTGCACAGTGTTCAGCTAAAGCTACAAGTTAGGGTAGTGCGTCCTCCTCACAGTGTTCAGCTAAAGCTACAAGTTGGTGTAGTGTGTCCTCCTCACAGTGTTCAGCGAAAATTACAAGTTAGTGTAGTGCGACCTCTGCACAGTGTTCAGCTAAAGCTACAAGTTAGTGTAATGCGTCCTCCTCACAGTGTTCGGCTAAACCTACAAGTTATTTTTTTGCGAGCTCTGCACAGTGTTCAGCTAAAGCTACCTGTAGAAGGTTGGTGGTGTTTTCCTGATCCTATCACCACCGCAGGCAGCTAAATAAGCTACAAGTTATTTTTTTGCGAGCTCTGCACAGTGTTCAGCTAAAGCTACCTGTAGAAGGTTGGTGGTGTTTTCCTGATCCTATCACTACTGCAGGCAGCTAAATAAGCTACAAGTTAGTGTAGTGCGAGCTCTGCACAGTGTTCACCTAAAGCTACCTGTAGAAGGTTGGTGGTGTTTTCCTGATCCTATTACTAGCACAGGCAGCTAAATAAGCTACAAGTTAGTGTAGTGCAAGCTCTACACAGTGTTCACCTAAAGCTACCTGTAGAAGGTTGGTGGTGTTTTCCTGATCCTATCACTACCGCAGGCAGCTAAATAAGCTACAAGTTATTTTTTAGCGAGCTCTGCACAGTGTTCACCTAAAGCTACCTGTAGAAGGTTGGTGGTGTTTTCCTGATCCTATCACTACCGCAGGCAGCTAAATAATCTACAAGTTAGTTTTTTGCGAGCTCTGCACAGTGTTCAGCTAAAGCTACCTGTATAAGGTTGGTGGTGTTCTCATACTACAGGCAGGCAGTTGATTTTGCTAGCTGCAGTATCAGTATATATATATATATATATATATATATATATATATATATATATATATATATATATATATCCCAGATTAGTGCAGCTACAGGCCATTAGTATGTCTGGAAGGCCAACAAGGAGAGGCAGACAGTCACAAGCCAATGAAAGAGGGCAAGCAGGCTCTGTGTCTAGAGGCAACAGTGCTGGTTGTGGAGACGGTGCATCCTCATCAGCACGTGGCCGTGGGACACGCTTGGCCTTTTTTTTGGCAGCTGGCCGTGTTGAGCCGCAACATACGGAAGACTTGGTCGAGTGGATGACCAAGCTGTCCTCATCCTCCTCATCCTCTCTCACCCATACGCAGGGTACTTTGTCTGGCAAAGCAGCGGCCTCTTCCCTCGGCTCAATGTCATTAGTGACTCCTTCCCTAGCCCCACCATCTCCTCCTGAGGAGTCCCTCGAGCTGTTTGACCACTGTGTTGGGTACATGCTCCAGGAGGATGCCCAGCGTTTAGAAGGCTCTGATGATGATACTTAGCTAGATGAAGGTAGTAACGTGAGCACGGACAGAGGGGGTGCCCAAGAAGGACAGCAATCTGGCAGTCATGCTCCCCCTGCTGCAGCATACTGCCAGGTTTGCTCCAGTGATGAGGAGGGAGGGGATGATGAGGTCACTGACTCAATGTGGGTGCCTGATAGGAGAGAGGAGGAGGCACATCGCCAACGAGGCAGGATGCCCTCCAGGGGCCAGCCTAAGGGCAGCACACTGACTGCATCACACCCCAAAGCTCCGCATGTGCAGGGCGCTGCAGTCTCTGTGCGTTATTCAAAAAGTTCTTTGGTGTGGGCCTTTTTTGAGACGAGTGCATCAGATCGCATCGCTGCTATTTGCAACATATGTCTCAAGTGTATCTCGCGTGGCCAAAATATCTCACCACATGCTTGACCAGACATATGTTGACCTGCCATGCAGTTCATTGGCAAGCGTATCTAAAAGACCCACACCAAAGAACAAAGAGGACCTCTCCTTGCTCCTCATCAGCTGAGATCTCCAACCCCACTATACCTTCAGTCCTCTCTGAGACCTGCACTGAGAGGAATGAAGGTGTAGAATTAGGTGTGTCACAGCCAAGTACTTGTGGGCAATCTGCTTTTGGTACACCGACGTCAGATTGTACCAGGTAGATTTCCCTGCCCCAGCTGCTGCACCGCCGAAAGAAGTTCGCTCCCAGCCATCCACATGCCCAGCGGCTGAATGCTAACTTGGCAAAATTGCTAGAACTTCAACTGCTGCCTTTTCAGTTGGTAGACTCTGCCCCCTTCCGTGAGTTTGTGGAATGTGTGGTTTCTCAGTGGCAGGTACCCAAATGCCACTTTTTCTCACGGAAGGCGATTCCGGCTCTCTACCGGCATGTGGAAGGCAATGTCCATGCCTCGCTGGACAGGGCGGTCAGCAGTAAGGTGCATATTACCGCTGACTCATGGTCCAGCAGGCATGGACAGGGACGTTACCTAAGTTTCACCACGCATTGGGTGACTCTGCTGGCAGCTGGGAAGGATGCAGGACAAGGTGCAGTAGTGTTGGAGGTTGTTCCGCCACCACGCCTCCAAAATGCCACTACTAATGATTGTGACACACTTCTCTCCTCCACCCCCTCCTCTTCTTCTTCCTCCATGGCTTCTTCCTATGATTTGTCCTCGGAACCAGCGGTGCTCCGTAGGCATTCAAGGGGCTACGCAAGTACGCAGGCCAAAAGATGCCATGCGGTGCTTGAGCTGGTGTGCTTGGGGGACAGGAGCCACACTGAGGCAGAGGTTCTGTGAGCTCTGCAGGGGCAGGTTCAGAGGTGGTTGACGCCACGCCAACTTAAGGCAGGGATGGTGGTTTGCGACAATGACACCAACCTCCTCTCTGCCCTCCGACAGGGACAAATGACCCATGTGCCCTGTTTGGCTCACGTCCTTAACTTGGTGGTGCAGCGGTTCTTGGGCAGGTACCCGGGCTTACAGGATGTCCTGAGGCAGGCCAGGAAAGTCTGTGTGCATTTCCGCCGGTCACATAATGCCAGTGCTCGGCTGGTGGACCTCCAAAAGGAGTTTAACCTGCCCAAGAACCGCCTAATCTGTGACATGCCCACCAGGCGGAACTCAACATTGGCCATGCTGCAGCGGCTGCACATGCAGCAGAGGGCCATCAATGAGTACCTGTGCGACTATGGCACAAGGACAGGGTCAGGGGAGCTTGTTTTTTTTCCCCACACCAGTGGGCTATGATCAGGGATGCATGCACTGTCCTGTGACCATTTGAGGAGGCCACGAGGATGGTGAGCAGTGACAGTGCATGCATCAGTGACACTGTCCCCCTTGTCCACCTGTTGGAGCACACGCTGCGTGGAATAATGGACAGGGCACTTGAGGCAGAACAGAGGCAGGAAGAGGAGGACTTCCTTAGCTCTCAAGGCCCCCTTTATCCAGACAGTGTTCCTGCGTGCCCGCCGATCACACAGGAAGAGGAGGAGGAGGAAGAGAAGGATTGTGTCAGTATGGAGGTGGAGCCTGGCACTCAGCATCAGCAGCAGTCTTTAAGGGATCAGTCCCAAGAAACACATGGACTTGTACGTGGCTGGGAGGAGGTAGCTGCGGACCATGTCGTCCTTAGTGACCCAGAGGACTCCGGACCGAATGCCTCAGCAAACCTACGCTGCATGGCCTCCCTGATCCTGCAAAGCCTGCGTAAGGATCCTCGTATTCGTGGTATCAAGGAGAAGGACCAATACTGGCTGGCAACCTTCCTTGATCCACGTTACAAGGGTAAGGTTGCGGACCTTATCTTGCCGTCGCAGAGGGAGCAGAGGATGAAACATGTTCGGGAGGCCTTGCAGAAAGGACTGTACAACGCGTTCCCAGAGACTGGAAGGTTACAAACTCCTTTTTCTGGACAACGTGTTGCTGAGGCTTCGGTCAGTCAAAGAAGGAGCGGTGGAGAAGGTGGCCGTCTGACCGATGCGTTCAGACAATTTTTTAGTCCGCAGCCCCAAGGTATGATCGGTTCCAGCAACCATCGCCAGCGTCTGTTTTACATGGTGCAGGAATACCTAGGGGCAAGATCTGACTTGGACACCTTTCCCACCGAAAATCCTTTGGGTTACTGGGTCTTGAGGATGGATCACTGGCCAGAGCTTGCACAGTATGCAATTGAGCTACTGGCCTGTCCTGCATCCAGCGTTCTTTCGGAACGCACATTCAGTGCTGCTGGAAGCTTTGTAACCGATCACAGGGTGCGTCTGTCCACCGACTCGGTCGATCGACTGACCTTCATAAAAATGAATCAGTCTTGGATCACCACCAGCTACCAAGCACCTGATGCTGATGTAACCGAATAATTTTTTTGGAAATCTCATATCCCTTTAAAGACTGCCTATGCTGATGCTGAGTGACTATACTGAGTAGTTATCCTCTTCCTCCTAATTGATCACGCTGATAGCTTGTAAGAACATTTTTGGTTCTGGGCGGCGCCACCAGGGGCATGTAATTACAATTCTTGATCTAATATTTCACAGCAGGGCCCGTTTCTGCGCCCACCAAGAGCGAGTGAGGACTTACAGTGTTGTGGCACCAGCACCACCACCACCTCCAAAGGCCCAATTTTTCAGCCCCTGTTCAACAGGGGCATGTAATTACAATTCTTGATCTAATATTTCACAGCAGGGCCCGTTTCTGCGCCCACCAAGAGCGAGTGAGGACTTACAGTGTTGTGGCACCAGCACCACCACCACCTCCAAAGGCCCAATTTTTCTGCCCCTGTTGAACAGGGGCATGTAATTACAATTCTTAATCTAATATTTAACAGCAGGGCCCGTTTCTGTGCCCACCAAGAGCGAGTGAGGACTTACAGTGTTGTGGCACCAGCACCACCACCCCCACCAAAGGCCCAATTTTTCTGCCCCTGTTAAACAGGGGCATGTAATTACAATTCTTAATCTAATATTTCGCAGCAGGGCCCATTTCTGCACCCACCAAGAGCGAGTGAGGACTTATGCCCCGTACACACGGTCGGATTATCCGATGGAAAATGTCCGATCGGAGCGTGTTGTCGGAAATTCCGACCGTGCTTCCCAGCCTAGAGGTGAGATGTGGGGTCTTATTGACCCCATATCTCACTGTAAAGAGGACCGATCATGTCATATTCCTATTACAAGGGATGTTTACATTCCTTGTAATAGGAATAAAAGTGATCAAAAACATTTTTTTTTTAAAAAGTGTCAAAATAAAAGATTTTAAGTAAAATTAAAAAAAAAATTAAAAAAGTTTAAAGCGCCCCTGTCCCCGTAAGCTCGCACGCAGAAGCGAACGCATACGTAAGTCCCGCCCACATATGAAAATGGTGTTCAAACCACACATGTGAGGTATCGCCGCGAACGTTAGAGCGAGAGCAATAATTCTAGCCCTAGACCTCCTCTGTAACTCAAAACATGTAACCAGTAAAAAATTTTAAAGCGTCGCCTATGGGGATTTTTAAGTACCAAAGTTTGGCGCTATTCCACGAGCGTGTGCAATTTTGAAGCGTGACATGTTAGGTATCTATTTACTCAGCATAACTTCATCTTTCACATTATGCAAAAAAAATGGCTAACTTTGCTGTTTTGTTTTTTTTTAAAGCATGAAACTGTTTTTTTTTTTTAAATTGCGTTTGAAAAATTGCTGCGCAAATACCGTGCAAGATAAAAAGTTGCAATGACCGCCATTGTATTCTCTAGGGTCTCTGCTAAAAAAACGTATATAATGTTTGGGGGTTCTATGTAATTTTATAGCAAAGAAATTATGATTTTTGACATGTAGGAGCGAAGTGTCAGAATTGGCCTGGGTGCGAAGTGGTTAATTAAAAAAGATTTTTTGGCTGGAGCTAAACACGTTAAAAATGTTCCCGTTCAAAATTACAAACAGATTCTACTTAACAACAAACCTACAGTCCCTGTCTTGTTTGCACCGCCTGTATACTGCTGTTCAGAGTATATAGGGCCTGGTGGCCCCACACCTTTCCTTTTCTTTAATTTGGGTGCGGGGTTCCCCTTAATATCCATACAAGACCCAAAGGGCCTGGTAATGGACTGGGGGTACCCATGCCGTTTGTCTCACTGATTTTCATCCATATTGCCAGGACCTGACATTACATTAAAGCCGCAAGCAGTTTTAAATGACTTTTTTTCCTTTAAAAAAATACATTTTGTGCAGGGACTGTTCTAAGCACGGGAAACACGCGCCACTTTACAGGCATACTATAGACACCCCCCCAGGTATGATATTTAAAGGAATATTTCACTTTTTTTTTTTTTTACTTTAAGCATCATTAAAATCACTGCCCCCGAAAAAACGGCCGTTTTTACAACTTTTTTTGCATTGATACATGTCCCCTGGGGCAGGACCCGGGTTCCCAAACCCTTTTTAGGACAATACCATGAAAATTAGCCTTTAAAATTAGCACTTTTGATTTCGAACGTTCGAGTCCCATAGACGTCAATGTGGTTCTAACGTTCGTGCGAATTTTCGGTCCGTTCGCAGGTTCTGGTGCGAACCGAACCGGGGGGTGTTTGGCTCATCCCTATTAATAATGTTATCAAATAATTCTGCAGAGATGTCCCTGGGCTGTGCTTAATAATGCGTGTGATGTCATATGACCAAGTTCAAGGAACACATAGGGAATTTTTACTTGCGCCAACCTAATAACTTTCATATCTAGCTTTACAGAGTCATTTGCATTTGCATAAATTGGAATTTAGAATCCCATGGGATTGACCTAAATAACATGAAATAAAAACAAAAGTGCTCAAGTGAAGGCATTGGCAAACAATATTGTTTTAAAGAGGCATACATTTGTAGGTTAATGGTCTATGTAGGTAATAGCACCTGTGAATAGCAACATCCCACAGGAGTGTACAGGCAGATCACTGATATATACAGGTAACACAGTCATATTTGATAATCTCAGTGCTGTATCCAAGCAGATTAATTGCATTTGTAGGCAGCTCAGTTTTACCCAACAGCATTTTCTGGCCATTGGCCTACAGTCATACAGGTCATAGTTATTATTATAATGGAAGTCTTAACTTGAAATGGTCACTCATCTTCCTACCACTGTATTTGACATGTGAGCCACCAATTCAACAACACTGACCTTCACCATCAAGTGCAACAGTCTGAATTTTAAAACCTAATAAAGATTACAAATGTTTATGTATTACAGACTAGTAGGAGTTCTGTCCCTCTTCACTTATACATTCCAGGTGTCAGACATTTTTGTATTATAAAACTGGGGCTTTTAGGACAACTTGGGCAATAACATGTTGGGTCATTTTTTTTCATTTCAAATTATATATCAAATACTAAAACAGAGTTCCCATTATAGACATTCTGTTGGGTTTACATTCTAAACATGTGTTTAAAACAACTTGGGTCAGTTATAGTAACCTATTGAGTTCTTTGAAAGTAACATTGCAGCATAATGTATACTGTATATCCCCAGAATCTACTGTGCATGTACTGATGACAGAGTTCCATATTGGTAGGAACTGTATATGTGTATCGCAGCATCTGCTCCTTTAGACACAGTGACCAGAGCAAATCAATCTCCTTAAAATGGTATGCAGAGATATATTTTGTGTTAAGCAGACATTTTTATTTTCTGTACACAGGTGATTAGTTGAGCTTCAAAAAAAATGTCTATGTAGTAAAATCAGGACTTTCAAACCACATTTACAATCAGAAACCGCAGAGATGACAGAGAGAAGATGCACACCACTCAGTCACATACTAGAGGGTGACACCATCACCCTGCACCAGGTTGAGTGGGAAAACACAATTGTAGGACTGCCGGAGCACATCTATAGAGTCCGCCTACATCTACCCATCATGCCCCCCCAAAAAAGTTTAACTCCACCTTTGCCCGTCTTCCATTACATGGGTTCTAGAGTATTTATTAACAGCCAATGACAATGTAACAATGACTCCGGTAGCAGAAGAAGGGGGTGCGGTGTACACATGATATACTGTGTCTGGACAAAACAATGAAAATACTAGGTTTTAAAAGTGGACCTGTCACAGTCAACCATAGCCTAAAATCAGAGGTGGTGCTAGTTCTGGGAAGGGTTCTCAATGTGTGGGGTGTTTCAGAGAAGCCTCTTGCCCTGCAACAAACCCCCATTCTCAATTCTAGAGGTTGCCCCAAGTGAGACAGGTAATGGCCCTCCTGACAGCTTCTTCAGTGGCTTTCAGTGTTACCATACAGTCCAGGTACATATTTCGGCCTCAGGCACTTAAAGAACAACTGTTTAATGACAATAAATACGAAAGCATCATGTGACATCACTGGATCTCATCTCTGCTCCTCGGGGGTGTGGCTTCCTGGGACCTGAGGAGCACCAGCTCACTTTTACCTTCTGCTGGATGGGACACCATAAAAGAAGACCAGAGAAGACTGTAGACCCTGAGTGTTTCTAACAGCTCACAATTCCTCTCCTCTCGCCTTTGCCAAAATTGTCAGTCTGCGCCTGACTGGAACCTTGAAGGAGGGGCCACACTGAAAACAGAACTTCTAAATTCTACTAATGTGAAGGGCTGTCTGATCAGTACATTTACACGTACAGTAAGTGTTAACATGCGTTGCATCAAGGCAACTCAGTCATTGATGAATGGATTATCAATCCACCACAACAGGTGAAAAATGCACATGACCCTTTTTTTAGCAACATAGTCCACCACAACACTGGTTATATACTGTAAATTGTGGGGCCCTGTGCCCCATTGTACAATGTGTTGGGGTGCCATTTACAATGAACAGGTGTGTTGCTGCAATGCATGTTTTAGCACATGTTAACACAACACAAAATTGTGAATGGGCCCAAAAGTACATGCATTATCATTAAGAGACAACTTTCATTTACAAGAACATACTGCAACACACAATACATGCGTTGTGGTGCAATTAATTTTGAATAGCACCCTAATGCAACTGAAAAAATAGGTCAGATCCGGGACATTGGCGTATGTAGGCAGCCCAATCATTTCTTTAAAGGTTTTATTGTATGTAAGCAAATTGTACAGATAAATACCAATCATTTCAATGGGCTGCCTTGATACAATGCACAATAATGCAGTACAAAAATGTAATGGGGTCCTAAAGCAAACGTTCAGGGTTGTAATCTGATACAGAAGACTGATAGTGGCTGGGTATATGTGTTGCTGGTGGTTCAGTGGTAAGCGCTCAGGCACAGATTAGTTTGGAGCCTTGAGTTCAATCCCAGGTTGCACCATCTTTATAACACCTGGATCCCGGACTCCAAAATAATGTCCAAAAAGGTGAATATCTCTTAATTTGTATCAAAGATTTTTAAATAAGCGCACAATTTATTCATAATTATGAATTCGTTTTTAGTGTGAGTTCACTAATTAATGGTTGCAGCTGTTCAATATGGTCTTTTCACTTTAGTATAATTTTAACTTTATTTTGATTGCTATTTGTTTACATAGCAGCTCATAAGTACTTTTACACAGAATACACAGAATCTGTAAGGAGCAGATGGGAGGTAAGTGCTCTAGATAGTGAGAAGGTATGGTGGGCTTCAACCAATGTTTTACCTTGTCATAAGTCCACAAGTCCACATTCTAGAGAAAACAGCCAAAGCAACACAAGTATCTGTTGGCTGGGAGGTAAGTGCTCTGGATGGTGAGGTGGGTCTGAGAGTTTGAACCTATCATTTACCTCCAATTCTTGTCCCGGAGAAGTAGGAAGACAAGAACTCCATACCACCCACTGAGCAGTTGGCTTTGTGGTAAGTACACTGGATGGTGTGCAGGCACTGTGAGGTTGAGCCATTTTTTTACCTCCTTATAATTCCAGTCCCAGTCCTGGAGAAATAGGAGGATGAACATATTTTTCTGAGTAAGGAGGAGATTTCTCAGAGGACTCATGGCCCAAGATGAGAAATGATGGGGCTGGGCGCTCAGAACCCTGAGTGGCCCACTGGTGGATCCGGATAGATCACCTCTGGTGTCCTGTGCAGCAGGTTGAAGGTCCAAGGCCTGCTATCAAAGGGATGTCCCCTGGATGGTGGCATCATAGAAGGTCAAAGGCCTTCAGATGACCCCTCCCAGGGTCGCCCTGTGTTAATATGCACAGGTCTCTAGTGAAAGACTTGCTTTACCATAGACAAAATAAAATATTTTTTTATCCCATGTCACCCCCAGGCGCACACCCTAACCCATCAGGGATGTTAGGTGCTCCTGGGACTTTGGCAAATGTCACACCTGAGAAGTGATGCACCTGGAGTCACCCCTATTTCAGGTGTCCACTCTGACCCATTGTGTATCTGAAGTGCTCCTGGGATTGGGAGGATGGGGTGAGGGTTACCTGGCTCTGAGTACTGAGATCCCATACACACTTAGGATCCCAGGCTGGAAATACACCCCCTGAGAGGCAAGGCAACCCATGAACAGTCACCATGAGATATTGACTCTGGGATCTGATCTCACAACTCCAGGGTCTGAAGTCATATGACTTACCTTTGAGGCATGTCCTCCTCCAACACATGGGGGGTTGGTCCTCCAATTTCACAAAGGCCAGAGCACAAAGCTAATCATTTCTCCAACCTATAAACCCTGACATCTGCTCCAGCAGGCGAGTCTGGTCATCTGGTCTCTAAGACCAAGCCACATCCATCTCCTCTTCCTGACGCTCGATGTGTTCACAAATGAAAAGATACAGGCAACCATGTGGGGAGACCCGACATTCAAAGATCATCACCAGTCCATGCTTCTCCATGACCGAACACACAGGCATAGATGCAGGGATCTGAGACCTCTAGCTGCAGGAAAGGCATTCAAATGTGCTCATAATTATTGACACCCCTGGCAGAATCTGTAAAATGAGCCATGTGTGTATTAATACCACAAAACAGCCACTTACACCATACTGCGTTCAAGGACACCTCATTGACTTAATTTGGAGTAATGAGACCAAAACTGGTGGTCACAGTATTAAACACTGTTTAAAGGGTAGACAACAAGACCTATGAGGAGAAGCCACCATCTCAACTGTGAAGCATGGTGGTAAAGATCACCATCTCATCTGTGAAGCATGGTGGTGGAGAAGCACAACCAACTTTGAAGAATTTTGGCAGAGAGGCACACCATTCCAGCTGTAAAGCATAGCAGCAGAGAAGCACACCTTTCCAACTGTGAAGCATAGTGGTGAAAAAGCCCACCATCCCAACTGTAAAGCATGGTGCTGTAGAGGCACACCATCTCAACTGTGAAGCATGGTGGTGAAGAAGCACAACATCCCTACTGTGAAGCATGGAGGTGGAGTAGCACACCATCCCAGCTCTGAAGCATGGTGGTGGAGAAGCACAACATCCCAAATGTGAAGCAGGGTGGTGTAGAAGCTCCCCATCCCAACTGTGAAACAGGGTGGTGGAGAAGCACACCATTCCCATTCCGACTGTGAATTATGGTGGTTGAGAAGCACACCATCCCGACTGTGAAGCATGGTAATGTAAAAACTCACACTCCCAAATATAAGTATAGTGGTGGAGAAGCACATCTTCCCAGCTGTGAAGCATGGTGGTGGAGAGGGACAGCATCCCAGCTGTGAGGCATGGTGATGTAGAAGCTCACTATCCCAATTATGAAGGATAGTGATGGAGAAGCACACCTTCCCAGCTTTGAAGCATAGTGGTGGAGGGGACAGCGTACAAACTGTGAAGCATGGTGGTGGAGAAGCACAGAATCCCGACTGTGAAGCATGGTTATGGAGATGCACACCACCCCAACTGTAAATCATGACAGTGGAGAAGAAAACCATTCCAACTGTGAAGCATAATGGTGGAAAACCTCACCATCCCAGCTTTGAAGCATGGTTGTGGAGATGCACAGCATCCCAACTGTGAAACGTGGTGGTGGAAAGTCTCACTATCCCAGATAGTAAAGATAACTTGCCAGAAATATGTGGCAGTGTTGAATTGTAAGTCTGTTAAACTTTCTGCACATTTTCACTGGCAAGCTATGCACTTGCAGAGTACTTGAAGCACAAGTTCTAGTTGACACCTGTCTAATTTGTAACACATTTGCATGGCAAGTTTCTAGCAAGAGCAAATGTGCAGTGGTGAGTCTACAGTAAGAGATCTGCAAGTCTACAGCATGAAATTTCAGGCACAGTGAACCATGTGGTGGGATGACTATTGCACAACATAACGGAACCAGAATTTGCAGCAGACTTGCAGAATGTTTGCAAAGAAAGTTGAATTGGAGTCATGTAATGTGGACTTGCTGCAATTGTGCAATGAATGTGTGAAGCCTGGCAAGTCTAGCAATAGCTTAGCAAGTCATTTTCAAACTTGACGCAAAATTGCTTGCTTTCTGAGATCCCAACTGTGAAGCATGGTGGTGGAGAAGAACAACATCCAAGCTGTGAAGCATGGTGGTGAAGAAGCACACCACCCCAAATGTTAAGCGTGGTGGTGGAGAAGCACGCCATCCCAACTGTGAAGCATGGTGGTGGAGATGCACAGCATCCCAACTGTGAAGCATCGTGGTGGAGAAACACACCATACCGACTGTGAAGCATGATGGTGGAGAAGCACAGTATCCCAGCAGTAAAGCATGGTGGTGGAGAAGCACACCATCCCATTTGTGAAGCATGGTGGTGGAGATGCACATCATCCCAACTGTGAAGCAAGGTGGTGGAGAAGCACAGCATCTTGACTGTGAAGCATAGTGGTGGAGAAACACAGCATCCCAACTGTTAAGCATGGTGGTAGAGAAGTAGAGCATCCCAAATGTGAAGCATGCTGGTGGAGACTAGCCATGTGCATAACATAAAAATGTTTTGTTTCGTTTTGTTTAGATTAGTTAATCTAGTTACTTTGTTTCATTAAATTTGGTTGATTTGTTAAATTCATATTTGGGATTCGTATTTGGAATTAGTTTTGTCTTTTGTCGAATTTTCTTCGAATTTACAGATTTTTTCCCATTAAAAACATTTGCATTGATAAATTCTAATCGGTTGAACCGAAAATGTTTTTTTTGTTCAATTTGAATGTTGCAAAGTGAACAAACAAAAATAAGGTCTTCATCAAATGATTACAATGCCTCTTTAAATCACCTTTGGTGATAACACACAGTTTGTGATTTCAGAAATATGTTCACAGTTGAAATTTGAATGGAATTCCATGTAAAATTTGATTTGAATTTCAATTAGAATTTCAGAAACTTGGACACATTTTGTTTTGTTACTTGGAGCATTTGGTAAACTTTGTTTATGCTTAAATTTGGGTATTGGGATATATCCGAATACCCAAAAAATACAAATGTTGTCCGAATATTAATTTGGAACGTAAGGAACCACACATATCTAATAAAAAGCACACCATCGAATCAGTGAAGCATTATGGTGGAGAAGCACAACATTCCAACTGTGAAGCATGGTGGTTGAAAACCTCACCATCCCAACTGTGAAACATGGTGGTGGAGATACACAGCATCCCAACTGTATAGCACGGTGGTGGAGAAGCATTGCATCCGAACTGTGAAGCATGGTGGTGTGCTTCTCCACCATCCCAACTTTAAAGCATGGTGGTGGAGAAGCACACCATCCCAGCTGTGAAGCATGGTGGAGGAGGAGCATACCATCCCAACTGTAAAGCATGGTGGTGGAGAAACACAGCATCTTAACTGTGAAGCTTTGTGGTGGAGAAGCACAGCATCACAATTGCGAAGCATGGCAGTGGAGAATCACAGCATCCCAACTGTACAGTATGGAAGTGGAGAAGGATATCATCCCAACTGTGAAGCATGGTGATGGAGATGCACAACATCCTAACTGTAAATCATGGTGGTGGAGAAACACAGCATATTAAATGTGAAGCTTTGTGGTGGAGAAGCACAGCATCACAACTGTGAAGCATAGCGGAGAAACACGCTATCCCAACTGTGAAGCATGGTGGTGGAAAAGCTCACCATCCCAACTGTGAAGCATGATTGTGTAGAAGCACAGAAACCCAGCTGTGAAGTATGGTAGTGAAGAAGCATGGCATCCCAACTATGAAGCATGGTAGTGAAGAAGCACATAATGCCAAGTGTGAAGAATGGTGGTGGAGATGTACACCATTCCAACTGAAAAGCATGCTGGAGGAGCACACCATTCCAACTATGAAGCATGGTGTTGGAAAAACTCACCATCTCAACTGTAAAGCATGTTGGTGTAGAGGCACACCATCGCAACTGAGAAGCATGGTGATGAAGAAGCACGCCATTCCAACTGTAAACATGGTGGTGGAAAAGTTCACCATCCCAACTGTGAAGCATGGTGGTGAAAAATCTCACTATCCCAAGTAGCAAAGATAACTTGCCACAAATTTATGGCAGTGTTGAATTGTAAGTTTGTTAACTTGCTGCACATGTTCACTGGCAAGCACTTGTAGAGAATTTGAAGCACAAGTTCTAGTTAAAACTTTTTTCATTTGTAACACATTTGCATGGCAAGTCTCTAGCAAGAGCAAAGGTGCAGTGGTGAGTCTACAGCAAGAGCTCTGCAAGTCTACAGCATGAAAATTCAGCCACAGTGACCCCTGTGGTGGGGTTACTATTGCACAACATAACTGAACCAGAATTTGCAGCAGACTTTCAGAATGTTTGCAAAGTAAGTTGAATTGGAGTCATGCAATGCAGACTTGCTGCAATTGTGCAAACGTGTGAAACCTGCAAGTCTAGCAATAGCTTAGCAAGTCATTTTCAAACTTGCAGCACAATTGCTTGCTATCTGGGACCCCAACTGTGAAGCATGGTGGTGTAGAAGAACAGCATCCCAACTGTGAAGAATGGTGTTGGAGAATCTCACCATCCCAACTGCGAAGATTGGTGGTGGAAAAGCTTACCATCCTAACTATGAAGCATGGTGGTGGAAAAGCTCATCATCTCAGCTGTGGAGCATGGTGGTGGAGGAGCACAGCATCCCAACTGTGAAGCATGGCGATGAAAAAGTTCAATATCCCAACTGTGAAGCATGGTGGTGGAAAAGCTCACCTTTCAAATGTGTAGCATGGTGGTGGAGAAGCACACAATGCCAAGTGTGAAGCATGGTGGTGGAGATGAACACCATTCCAATTGAAAAGCATGCTGGAGAAGCACACCATTCAAACTATGAAGCATGGTGGTGTAAAAACTAACCATCTCAAATGTGAAGCTTGGTGGTGGAGAAATACCATCTCAATTGTAAAACTTGGTGATGGAAAATCTCACCAGCTTAACTGTAAGGCATGGTGGTAAAGAAGCACAACATCTTAATGGTGAAGCATGGTGGTGGAAAAGCTCACCATCCCAACTGTGAAGCATGGTGGTGTGGAGGCACACATCCCAACTGTGAAGCATGGTGGTGGAGAAGCATGCCATCCCACCTGTGAAGCATGGTGGTGGAAAAGCAGTGCATCCCAACTGTGAAACATGGTGGCGGAGAAGCATGCCATCCCAACTGTGAAGCATGGTGGTTGAAAAGCAGAGCATCCCAACTGTGAAGCATGGTGGCGGAGAAGAACGGCATCCCAACTGTGAAGCATGGTGGTGGAGGAGCACACCATCCCAACTGTAAAGCATGGCAATGGATAACCTCACTATCCCAACTGTGAAGTATGGTGGTGGAAAAGCTCACCTTCCCAACTGTGAAGCATGGTGGTGGAGAAACACAGCATCCCAACTGTGAAGCATGGTGGTGGGGAGCAATGCATCCCAACTGTGAAGCATTGTGGTGGAGAAGCATACTATCAAAACTGTAAATTATGGTAGGATAGAGAAGCACGGCATCCTAAATGTGAAGCATGGCGGTGCAGAAGCACATCATCTTAACTGTAAAGCATGGAGGTTGAGAAGCACACCATCTCAACTGTAAAGCATGGTGGTGAAAAAGCTCACCATCCCAACTGTGAAGTATGATGGTGGAGAAGCACATCATCCCAACTGTGAAGCATGGTGGTGGAGATTCACACCATTCCAACTGTAAAGCATGGTGTTGGAGACGCACATCATCTTAATTGTAAAGCATGATGCTGGAGAAGCACAGCATCCCAATGGTGGGACTGGTGGTGGGAAGCATGG
The DNA here is from genome assembly GCF_042186555.1 of Aquarana catesbeiana. Classification (NCBI taxonomy): domain Eukaryota; kingdom Metazoa; phylum Chordata; class Amphibia; order Anura; family Ranidae; genus Aquarana; species Aquarana catesbeiana. The sequence continues at coordinate 333,953,122 of NC_133326.1, forward strand.
CATCCCACCTGTGAAGCATTGTGGTGGAGAAGCATACCATCCCAACAGTGAATTATGGTAGGATAGAGAAGCACAGCATCCTAACTGTGAAGCATGGCACTGCAGAAGCACATCATCCTAACTATGAAGCATGGTGGTTGAGAAGCACACCATCCAAACTGTGAAGCATGGTGGCAAAAAAGCTCACCATCCCAACTGTGAAGTATAATGGTGGAAAAGCTCACCATCTCAATTGTAAAGCATGTTGGTGTGGATGCACACAATCCCAACTGTGAAGCACAGTGGTGGAGAAGCATGCCACCCCAACTGTGAAGCATGGTGGTGAAAAAGCAGAGCATCCCAACTGTGAAGCATGGTGATAGAGATGCACACCATCCCAACTGTGAAGCATGGTGGTTGAAGAAGCTCAGCATTCTAACTGTAAAGCATGGTGGTGCAGAAGGATAGCATCCTAAATATGAAGCATAGTGGTGGAAAAGCTCTCCATCCCAACTGTGAAGCATGGTGGTGGAGAAGCAAAGCATCCCAACTGTGAAGTATGGTGGTGGAAAAACTCACCATCCCAACTACGAAGCTTGGTGGTGGAGAAGCACAGCATCCCAACTGTGAAGTATGGTGGTGGAAAAACTGACCAACCCAACTATGAAGCTTGGTAGTGGAGAAGCACAGCATCCCAACTGTGAAGCATGGTGGTGTAGAAGCACACCATCCCAACCATGAAGAAGGGTGGTGGAGAAGAACACCATCCCAATTGTGAAGCTTGGTGGTGGAAAATCTTACCATCCTAACTCTGAAGCATGGTGGTGAAGAAGCACAGCATCTTAACTGTGAATCATGGTGGTGAAGCACATCTCAACTGTGAAACATGGTGGTGGTAAAGTTCACTATCCCAACTGTGAAGCATGGTGGTGTGGAGGCACAACATCCCAACTTTGAAGCATGGTGGTGGAGAAGCACGCCATCCCAACTGTGAAGCACGGTGGTGGAAAAGCAGAGCATCCCAACTGTAAAACATGGTGGCGGAGAAGCATGCCATCCCAACTGTGAAGCATGGTGGTTGAAAAGCAGAGAATACCAACTGTGAAGCATGGTGGCAGAGAAGAATAGCATCCCAACTATGAAGCATAGTGGTGGAGGAGCACACCATTCCAACTGTAAAGCATGGCAATGGATAACCTCACTATCCCAACTGTGAAGTATGGTGGTGGAAAAGCTCACCTTCCCAACTGTGAAGAATGGTGGTGGAGAAACACAGCATCCCAACTGTAAAGCATGGTGTTAGAGACGCACATCATCTTAATTGTAAAGCATGATGCTGGAGAAGCACAGCATCCCAACGGTGGGAATGGTGGTGGGAAGAATGGCATCCCAACTGTGAAGCATTGTGTTGGAGAAGCATACCATCCCAACAGTAAATTATGGTAGGATAGAGAAGCACAGCATCCTAACTGTGAAGCATGACGCTGAAGAAGCACATCATCCTAACTATGAAGCATGGTGGTTGAGAAGCACGCCATCCCAACTGTGAAGCATGGTGGTGAAAAAGCTCACCATCCCAACTGTGAAGTATAATGGTGGAAAAGCTCACAATCTCAATTGTAAAGCATGTTGATATAGATGCACACAATCCCAACTGTGAAGCACGGTGGTGGAGAAGCATGCCATCCCAACTGTGAAGCATAGTGGTGGAAAAGCAGAGCATCCCAACTGTGAAGCATGGTGGTGGAGATGCACAGCATCCCAACTGTGAAGCATGGTGGTTGAAGAAGCTCAGCATTCTAACAGTAAAGCATGGTGGTGCAGAAGGATAGCATCCTAAATGTGAAGCATGGTGGTGGAAAAGCTCTCCATCCCAACTGTGAAGCATGGTGGTGGAGAAGCAAAGCATCCCAATTGTGAAGTATGGTGGTGGAAAAACTCACCATCCCAACTATGAAGCTTGGTGGTAGAGAAGCACAGCATCCCAACTGTGAAGTATGGTGGTGAAAAAACTCACCATCCCAACTGTGAAGCATGGTGGTGTAGAAGCACACCATCCCAACCATGAAGCAGGGTGGTGGAGAAGAACAACATCCCAATTGTGAAGTTTGGTAGTGGAAAATCTTACCATCCTAACTCTGAAGCATGGTGGTGAAGAAGCACAGCATCTTAACTGTGAATCATGGTGGTGAAGCACAACATCTCAACTGTGAAACATAGTGGTCGAAAAGTTCACCATCCCAACTGTGAAGCATGGTGGTGTGGAGGCACAACATCCTAACTTTGAAGCATGGTGGTGGAGAAGCATGCCATCCCAACTGTGAAGCACGGTGGTGGAGATGCACAGCATCCCAACTGTAAAGCATGGTGGTGGTAAATCTCACTATCCCATATAGCAAAGATAACTTGCCACACATTTATAGCAGTGTTGAATTGTAAGTCTGTTTGCTGCACATTTTCACTGGCAAGTTGTGCACTTTCAGGGCACTTGAAGCACAAGTTCTAGTTAAACATGGTGGTGGAAAAGTTCACCATCCCAACTGTGAAGCATGGTGGTGAAAAATCTCACTATCCCAAGTAGCAAAGATAACTTGCCACAAATTTATGGCAGTGTTGAATTGTAAGTTTGTTAACTTGCTGCACATGTTCACTGGCAAGCACTTGTAGAGAATTTGAAGCACAAGTTCTAGTTAAAACTTCTCATTTGTAACACATTTGCATGGCAATCTCTAGCAAGAGTAAAGTTGCAGTGGTAAGTCTACAGCAAGAGCTCTGCAAGTCTACAGCATGAAAATTCAGCCACAGTGACCCTGTGGTGGGGTGACTATTACACAACATAACTGAACCAGAGTTTGCAGCAGACTTTCAGAATGTTTGCAATATAAGTTGAATTGGAGTCATGCAATGCTTACTTGCTGCATTTGTGCAACAAATGTGTGAAGCCTGGCAAGTCTAGCAATTGCTTAGCAAGTCATTTTCAAACTTGCAGCACAATTGCTTGCTATCTGGGGCCCCAAGAAGCATAGTGGTGGAGAACAACAGCATCCAAGCTGTGAAGCATGGTGGTGAAGAAGCACACCATCCCAACTGTAAAGCATAGTGGTGGAGAAGTACACCATCCCAACTGTGAAGCGTGGTGGAGAAGCACACTATACCAACTGTGAAATATGGTGGTAGAGAAACACAGTATCCCACCAGTAAAGCATGGCGGTGGAGATGCACAGCATCCCAACTGTGAAGCATAGCGGTGGAGATGCACAGCATCTTATCTGTGAAGCATGGTGGTGGAGAAGCACATCATCACAGCTGTGAAGCATGGTGGAGGAGAAGCATACTACCCCAACTGTGAAGCATGATGGTGGAGAAGCACAGCAGCCCAGCTGTGAAGCATGGTCGTGAAGAAGCACTGCATCCCAACTGTGAAACATGGTGGTGGGAAGCATGGCATCCCAACTGTGAAGCATTGTGGTGGAGAAGCATACATCCCAACTGTAAATTATGGTAGGATGTAGAAGCACAGCATGCTAACTGTGAAGCATGGAGGTGCAGAAGCACATCATCCCAACTGTGAAGCATCGTGGTTGAGAAGCACACCATCCCAGTTGTAAAGCACGGTATTAAAAAAGCTCACCATCCCAACTGTGAAGTATGATGGTGGAGAAGCACATCATCCAAACTGTGAAGCATGGTGGTGGAGAAGCACACCATCCCAACTGTGAAGCATGGTGGTGAAGATTAAAACCATTCCAACTGTAAAGCATGGTGGAGGAGATAAACATAATCTTAACTGTAAAGCATGGTGCTGGAGAAGCACATCATCCCAATTGTGGCAATGGTGGTGGAGAAGCACAGCATCACAACTGTGAAGCAAGGTGATAAAGAAGCACAGCATTCTAATTGTAAAGCATGGTGGTGCATAAGGACAGCATCCTAAACGTGAAGCATGGTGATGGAAAAGCTCTCCATCCCAACTGTGAAGCATGGTGGTGGAGAAGCACACTATTCCAACTGAAAAGCATGCTGGGGGAGAAGTACACCATTCCAACTATGAAGCATGGTGGTTGAAAAACTCACCATCCCAGCTGTGAAGCTTGGTGGTTGAGAAACACAACATCCCAACTGTGAAGTATGGTGGTGGAGACACACAACATCCCAACTGTGAAGCATGGTGGTGTAGAAGCACACTACTCCAACCATGAAGCATGGTGGTGGAGAAGAACACCATCCCAATTGTGAAGCTTGGTGGTGGAAAATCTGACCATCCTAACTGTGAAGAATGGTGTTGGAGAATCTCACCATCTCAACTGCGAAGATTGGTGGAGGAAAAGCTTACCGTCCTAACGGTGAAGCATGGTGGTGGAAAAGCTAACCATCTCAACTGTGAAGCATGGTGGTGGAGAAGCACATCATCCCAACTGTGAAGCGTGGTGGTGGAGAAGCACAGCGTCCCAACTGTGAAGCATAGTGGTGGAAAAGCACAGCATCCCAAAAGTGAGGCATGGTGGTGGAGAAGCATAGCATCCTAACTGTGAAGCATGGCGGTGGAGATGCACAGCATCCCAACTGTGAAGCATGGTGTTGGAAAATCTCATTATCCCAAATAGCAAAGGTAACTTGCCACTAATTTGTGGCAGTGTTGAATTGTAAGTCTGGTAACTTGCTGCATATTTTCACTGGCAAGTTATGCACTTGCAGAGCTCTTGAAGCACAAGTTCTAATTGAAACTTTTCTCATTTGTAACACATTTGTATGACAAGAGTCTAACAAGAGCAAAGGTGTAGTGGTGAGTCTACAGCAAGAGTTCTGCAAGTCTACAGCATGAAAATTCAGCCACAGTGACCCCTGTGGTTGGGTTACTATTGCACAACATAACTGAACCAGAATTTGCAACAGAATTTCAGAATGTTTGCAAAGTAAGTTAAGCTGGAGTCATGCAATGTGGACTTGCTACAATTGTGCAACACATGTGTGAAGCCTGGAAAGTCTAGCAATAGCTTAGCAAGTTATTTTCAAACTTGCAGCACAATTGCTTGCTATCTGGGACCCCAACTGTGAAGCATGGTGGTGAAGAAGAACAACATCCAAGCTGTGAAGCATGTTGGTGAAGAAGCACACCATTCCAACTGTGAAGCATGGTGGTGGAAAAGCACACCATCCCAACTGTGAAGCATGGTGGTGGAGATGCACACCATACCAACCATGAAATATGGTGGTGGAGAAGCACAGTATCCCTATAGTAAAGCATGGTGGTGGAGAAGCACACCATCCCAACCGTGAAGCATGATGGCGGAGAAGCTCACCGTCCCAGCTGTGAAGCATGGCAGTGGAGATGCACACCATCCCAACTGTGAAGCATGGTGGTGGAGATGCACACCATCCCAAATGTAAAGCAAGGTAGTGGAGAAGCACAGCATCTTAACTGTGAAGCATGGTGGTGGAAAAACAGCAACCCAACTGTTAAGCATTGTGGTGAAGAAGTAGGGCATCCCAAATATAAAGCATGCTGGTGGAGAATAGACATGTGAATGGCATAAAAATGTTTTGTTTTGTTTCGTTCAGATTCCTTAATCTAGTTATTTAATTTCATTAAATTTGGTTGATTCATTCAATCCTTATTTGAGATTCATATTCGGAATTTGTTTTGTCTTTTTTTCGAATTTTCTTTGAATTTACAGATTTTTTCAGATTCGAAACGTTTGAATCAATAAATTTCTAATCGGTTGAATCGAAAAAAAAATATTTTCGATTTGAATGCGGCAAAGTGAACAAACAAAAGAAAGATCTTCATCAAATGATTACAACAACTCTTTAAATCACCTTTGTCTTAAGAAAAACAGCAATAAATGGTGCAAACACAGTTTTTGATTTTAGAAATATATTTACAGTTCAAATTCGAATGGAATTCGAAGTAAAAATTGATTCAAACTGACATGGACAGTCACTGTATTGTTCATTTAAGCACAAGAGACTCCATTTTGTTCTCACTGTTGAAATGTGTTCTGTAACCTTCACCTAATACACAGACACATCTTCTAGAAGCTCTCTCTGTGTCTACTCCCCCCTCCCCGCTCAAGGTTTTACTTCTACTCGCTAGCTTTTAATAACATATTTCTGTTTGTTAGTTTTTAATAACATCTCACACCATCCTTTTCTTATCTATGTATAAAATAACATGTAATAATACATTTTGACTAGGGATGAGCCGAACACCCCCCTGTTCGGTTAGCACCAGAACATGCAAACAGGAAAAAAGTTTGTTCGAACACGCGAACTCCGTTAAATTCTATGGGACACGAACATGAATAATCAAAAGTGCTAATTTTAAAGGCTTATATGCAAGTTGTTGTCATAAAAAGTCTTTGGGGACCTGGGTCCTGCCCAAGGGGACATGGATCAATGCAAAAAAAAAGTTTTATAAGCGGCAGTTTTTTCAGGAGCAGTAATTTTAATAATGCTTAAAGTCAAACAATAAAAGTGTAATATCCCTTTAAATTTCGTAGCTCAGGGGTGTCTATAGTATGCCTGTAAAGGGGCACATGTTTCCCGTGTTTAGAAGAGTCTGACAGCAAAATTACATTTCAAAGAAAAAAAGTCATTTAAAATTACTCGCGGCTATTGCATTGCCGGTCCGACAATACACATAAAAGTTCATTGATAAAAACGGCATGGGAATTCCCCACAGGGGAACCCCGAACCAAAATTTAAAAAAAAAATTACGTGGGGGTCCCCCTAAATTCCATACCAGGTCCTTCAGGTCCGGTATGGATATTAAGGGGAACCCCGGACAAAATTAAAAAAAAAATGACCTGGGGGTCCCCCTAAATTCCATACCAGACCCTTCAGGTCTGGTGTGGATTTTAAGGGGAACCCCGTGCCAAAATTAAAAAAAAAAAACGGCGTGGGGTCCCCCCAAAAATCCATACCAGACCCTTATCTGAGCATGCAACCTGGCAGGCCGCAGGAAAAGAGGGGGGACGAGAGAGCGCCCCCCCTCCTGAACCGTACCAGGCCACATGCCCTCAATATTGGGAGGGTGCTTTGGGGTAGCCCCCCAAAACACCCTGTTCCATGTTGATGAGGACAAAGGCCTCATCCCCACAACCCTGGCCGGTGGTTGTGGGGGTCTGCGGGTGGGGGGCTTATCGGAATCTGGAATCCCCCTTTAACAAGGGGACCTCCAGATCCCGGCCCCCCCTGTGTGAAATGGTAAGGGGGTACAAAAGTACCCCTGCCATTTCACTAAAAAACTGTCAAAAATGTTAAAAATGACAAGAGACAGTTTTTGACAATTCCTTTATTTAAATGCTTCTTCTTTCTTCTTTCTTCCTTCATCTTCTTCTTCTGGTTCTTCTGGCTCTTCTGGTTCTTCTGGCTCTTCTGGTTGTTCCTCCGGTGTTCTCGTCCAGCATCTCCTCTGCAGCGTCTTCTATCTTCTTCTCCTCGGGCCGCTCCACACCCATGGCATGGGGGGAGGCTCCCACTCTTCTCTTCATCTTCTTCTCTTCTTCATCTTCTTCTCTTCTTCTCTTCTTCTCTTCTTCTGCAGGCCGCTCTGCATCCATGCTGGCATGGTGGGAGGCTCCCACTGTGTGACGTGTCTCCTCTTCTGACGGTTCTTAAATAACAAGGGGCGGGGCCACACCAGTAACCCTGCCCCCCTCTGACGCACGGTGACTTGACGGAACTTCCCTGTGATGTCACGGGGAATGCCACAGGGAAGTCCCGTCATGTCCCGTGCGTCAGTCACTGGGTGGCCCGGCCCCCATTATTTAAGAACCGTCAGAAGAGGAGACGCGTCACACAGCGGGAGCCTCCCACCATGCCAGCATGGATGCGGAGCGGCCCGGAGAAGAAGATGAAGAAAAGAGGAGAAGAAGAGAAGAAGATGAAGAAGATAAGAAGATGAAGAGAAGAGCGGGATCCTCCCCCCATGCCATGGGTGCGGAGCTGCCCGAGGAGGAGATAGAAGATGCCGCGGAGGAGATGCTGGACGAGAACACCGGAGGAAGAACCTGAAGAGCCAGAAGAACCAGAAGAAGAAGAAGAAGAAGATGAAGGGAGATAGAAGAAACAAGAAGCATTTAGGAAGGAATTGTCAAAAACTGTCTCTTGTCATTTTTAACATTTTTGACAGTTTTTTAGTGAAATGGTAGAGGTACTTTTGTACCCCTTACCATTTCACACAGGGGGGGCGGGATCTGGGGGTCCCCTTGTTAAAGGGGGATTCCAGATTCCGATAAGCCCCCCGCCCGCAGACCCCCACAACCACCGGCCAGGGTTGTGGGGATGAGGCCCTTGTCCTCATCAACATGGGGACAAGGTGTTTTGGGGGGCTACCCCAAAGCACCCTCCCAATGTTGAGGGCATGGGGCCTGGTACAGTTCAGGAGGGGGGCTCCTCTCTCATCCCCCCCTCTTTTCCTGCGGCCTGCCAGGTTGCGTGCTCGGATAAGGGTCTGGTATGGAATTTAGGGGGACCCCCATGTCATTTTTTTTTTAATTTTGGCTGGGGTTCCCCTTAATATCCATACCAGACCTGAAGGGCCTGGTATGGAATTTTCTGGGGACCCCCACGTCATTTTTTTTTTTAATTTGGTTCGGGGTTCCCCTGTGGGGAATTCCCATGCCGTTTTTATCAATGAACTTTTATGTGTATTGTCGGACCAGCAATGCAATAGCCGCGAGTAGTTTTAAATGACTTTTTTTCCTTTGAAATGTCATTTTGCTGTCAGACTGTTCTAAACATGGGAAACATGCGCCCCTTTACAGGCATACTATAGACACCCCCCAGCTATGACATTTAAAGGGATATTACACTTTTATTGTTTGACTTTAAGCATTATTAAAATCACTGCTCCTGAAAAAACGGCCGTTTTTAAAACTTTTTTTGCATTGATCCACATCCCCTGGGGCAGAACCCAGGTCCCCAAACACTTTTTATAACAATAACTTGCATATAAGCCTTTAAAATTAGCACTTTTGATTTCTCCCATAGACTTTTAAAGGGTGTTCCACGGCATTCGAATTTGCCGCGAACACCCCAAATTGTTCGCTGTTCGGCAAACTTGCAAACAGCCGATGTTCGAGTCGAACATGAGTTCGACTCAAACTCGAAGCTCATCTCTAATTTTGACACTGAACGGACATTTTAGACACAGTGATTGCATCCTGTGAATCTGTTCCTGCAGCTTTTGTTTTAGAGTCCCAATCAGAAATAATTCCATAACAAAATTTAAATTTAAATTTCGGAAAATTGGACACATTTTGTTTCATTATTCGGAGCATTTGGTAAACTTTGTTTATACTGAAATTCGGGTATTTGGTCCGAATCTTTGAATAATGAACAATTTGCCTGAATATTAATTTAGAACAAATTAAACCGCACTTGTCTAGTAGAGAAGCAAACCACTGAATCAGTGAAGCATGGTGGTTGAGCAGCACAACATTCCAACTGTGAAGCATGGTGGAGCAGTAGGACAGCATCCTAAATGTGAAGCATGGTGGTGGAAAAGCTCTCCATCCCAACTGTGAAGCATGGTGATTGAGAAGCAAAGCATCCCAACTGTGAAGTATGGTGGTGGAGAAGCACAGCACCCTAACTGTGAAGCATGGTGGTGGAGAAGCATACCATTCCAACTGAAAAGCACGCTGGGGGACAAGTACACTAGTCCAACTATGAAGCATGGTGGTGGAAAAACTCACCATCCCAACTGTGAAGCTTGGTGGTGGAGAAACACAGCATCCATACTGTGAAGGGTGGTGGAGAAGCACGCCATTTCCAACTGTGAAGCATGGTAGTGGAAAAGCAGAGCATCCCAGCTGTGAAGCATGGTGGCGGAGAAGCATGGCATCCCAAATGTGAAGCATGGTGGCGGAGAAGCACACCATCCCAACTGTGAAGCATGGCGTTGGAAAAGCTCACTATCCCAACTGTGAAGCATGGTGGTGGAGAAGCACAGCATCCCAACTGTGAAGAATGGTGGTGGGAAGCACGGCATCCCAACTGTGAAGCATGGTGATGGAAAATCCCACTATCCCAAATAGCAAAGATAACTTGCCACAAATTTGTGGCAGTGTTGAATTGTAATGCCCTGTACACAAGACCGGTTTTGCTGTTGGAATAAACTCTGATGGTGGAAAAGCAGAGCATCCCAACTGTGAAGCATGGTGGTGGAGAAGCATGGCATCCCAACTGTAAAGCATGGTGGTGGAGGAGCACAGCATCCCAACTGTGAAGCATGGTGGTGAAAAAAGCAGAGCATCCCAACTGTGAAGCATGGTTGCGGAGAAGCACATGAACAAAACTGTGAAGTATGGTGATGGAAAAGCTCACTATCCCAACTGTGAAGCATGATGGTGGAAAAGCTCAACTACCCAACTGTGAAGCATGGTGGTGAAGCACTGCATCCCAACTGTGAAGCATTGTGGTGGAGAAGCATACCATCCCAAATGTAAATTATGGTAGGATAGAGAAGCACAGCATCCTAACTGTAAAGCATGTCCGTGCAGAAGCACATTGTCCTAACTGTGGTTGAGATGCACATCATCTCAACTGTAAAGCATGGTGGAGGAGACGCACATCATCTTAACTAAAGCATGGTGCTGGAGAAGCACAGTATCCCAATGGTGGGAATGGTGTTGGATAGGCATAGCATTCCAGCTGTGAAGCATGGTGTTGAAGAAGCACAACATCCTAACTGTAAAGCATGATGGTGCAAAAGGACAGCATCCCAACTGTGAAGCATGGTGGTGGAGAAGCACACCATTCAAACTGAAAAGCATGCTGGGGAGAAGTACACCATTCCAACTATGAAGCATGGTGATGGAAAAACTCACCATCCCAACTGTGAAGCTTGGTGGTGGAGAAACACAGCATCCCAACTGTGAAGGGTGGTGGAGAAGCATGCCATTTCCAACTGTGAAGCATGGTAGTGGAAAAGCAGAGCATCTCAACTGTGAAGCATGGTGGCGGAGAAGCATGGCATCCCAAATGTGAAGCATGGTGGTGGAGAAGCACTGCATCCCAACTGTGAAGCATGGTGGCGGAGAAGCACACCATCCCAACTGTGAAGCATGGCGATGGAAAAGCTCACTATCCCAACTGTGAAGCATGGTGGTGGAGAAGCACAGCATCCCAACTGTGAAGAATGGTGGTGGGAAGCACGGCATCCCAACTGTTAAGCATAGTGATGGAAAATCCCACTATTCCAAATAGCAAAGATAACTTGCCACAAATTTGTGGCAGTGTTGAATTGTAATGCCCTGTACACAAGACCGGTTTTGCTGTTGGAATAAACTCTGATGGTTTCTCCGAAGGAACTCCGACGGAATTCCGCTCAAGCTGTCTTGCCTACACACGGTCACACCAACGTCAGACCGTCCAGAACGCGGTGACGTACAACACGTACGACGGGACTAGAAAAGGAAAGTGCAATAACCAGTAGCCAATAGCTTCCATCTTGTACTTGCTTCAGAGCATGCGTCGTTTTTGGTACGTCGGAACAGCATACAGACAAGTGGTTTTCCCGATAGGAATTGGCTCCATCGGAAATATTTAGAACATGTTCCATTTCTAGGTTCGTCAGAATTTTCGAAAAAAAAAAAGTCAGATGAGGCATACACACGATCGGAATAGACGATGAAAAGCTTCCATCGGACTTTTTCTGTCGGACATTCCGCTTGTGTATATGCGGCATAAGTCTGTTAACTTGCTGCAAGTTTTCACTGGCAAGTTATTCACTTGCAGAGCAATTACAGCACAAGTTCTATTTGAAACTTATCTCATTTGTAAGACGTTTGCATGGAAAGTCTCTAGCAAGAGCAAAGGTGCAGTGGTGAGTCTACAGCAAGAATTCTGCAAGTCTACAGCATGAAAATTCAGCCACAGTGAGCCCTGTGGTGGGGTTACTATTGCACAACATAACTGAACCAGAATTTGCAGCAGACTTTCAGAATGTTTGCAAAGTAAGTTGAATTGGAGTCATGCAATGCAGACTTGCTGCAAAAGTGCAACAAATGTGTGAAGCTTGGCAAGTCTAGCAATAGCTTAGCAAGTCATTTTAAAACTTGCAGCACAATTGCTTGCTATCTGGGACCCCAACTGTGAATAGTGTTGGAAAAGAACAGCATCCAAGCTGTGAAGCATGGTGGTGAAGATGCACACCATCCCAACTATGAAGCATGGTGGTGGAAAAGCACACCATCCCAACTGTGAAGCATGGTGGTGGAGATGCACAGCATCCCAACTGTGAAGCATGGTGGTGGAGAATCACACCATACCAACTGTGAAGTATGGTGGTAGAAAAGCACAGTATCTCAACAGTAAAGCATGGTGGTGGAGAAGCACACCATCCAAACTATGCAGCATGATGATGGAGAAGCACACCATCCCAACTGTGAAGCATGGCAGTGGAGATGCACACCATCACAACTGTGAAGCATCGTGGTGGAGATGCACACCATCCCAACTGTAAAGCTAGGAGGTGGAGAAGCACAGCATCCTAAATGTGAAGCATGGTGGTGGAGAAACAACATCCCAACTGTTAAGCATGGCGGTGAAGTAGAGCATCCCAAATATGAAATATGGTGGTGGAGAATAGACATGTGCATGGCGTAAAAATGTTTTGATTTGTTTCGTTTATATTCGTTATTCTAGTTATTTAGTTTCATTAAATTTGGTTGATTCATTCAGTTCATATTTGGGATTCATATTCGGAATTTGTTTTGTCTTTTTTTAAATTTTCTTTGAATTTACAGACTTTTTCAGATTTGAACGTTTGAATCGATAAATTTCTAATCGGTTAAATCGAAAAAAAAAAAACATTTAGATTTGAATGCGGCAAAGTGAACAAACAAAAGAAAAATCTTCATCAAATGATTACAACTGTTTAAATCACATTTGCCTTAAGAAAAACAGCAATATTTTGAACTGGTACAAACACAGTTTATGATTTCGGAAATATGTTTACAGTTTAAATTTGAATGGAATTCAATGTAAAATTTGATTTGAATTTCAATTTGAATTTGGGAAAACTGGACAAATTGTGTTTAGTTATTCTGAGCATTTGGTAAACTTTGAAATTCGGGTAGTCGGTTATGTCCAAATCTCCGAACAATGAACAATTTGTCTGAATATTAATTTGCAACAGTTTACCTAAGCGGAAATATCATAACTGAGATCCAAGTAGTACACAATTTTTAATTATAGATCGGCATATATCGCCTTGGAGGGGAGGAGCTAGCACTAGAGGTGTATCGCGTCTTCAAATATTTTGGATTTACGAGCTACAGTCCCACTCCCCATTTGTTATGAATGTGGAGTGGGACATCAATGCTTTTATTAATAAGGCATGAATCAATTTGATGGCCCTTTAAATATTTACAGATTTTTCGTATGGTGTTTCTTACAATTTTTTCATATATATATATAGTATTGCCTTGCAGAAGTATTTACCCCCTTGGCTTTTTACCTATTTTGTTACATTATAGCCTTTTAGTTCAATGTTTTTTTAATCTGAATTATATGTGATGAATCAGAACACAATAGTCTAAGTTGGTAAAGTAAAATTAGAAACATATATATATATATATATATATATATAAAACTAATTTTCGGAAATAAAAAACTGATAATTTGCATGTGCGTATGTATTCACCCCTTTGTTATTGATTTGATTTGATTTGATATGGGATTTGTACTGCGCCGAATGCGCTCCGTTATGAAGCCCATAAAAAGCTCTGGTGCAACCAATTACCTTCAGAAGTTACATAATTAGTGAAATGATGTCCACCTGTGTGCAATCTAAGTGTCACATGATCTGTCATTACATATACACACCTTTTTGAAAGGCCCCAGCGGCTACAACACCTAAGCAAGAGGCACCACTAACCAAACACTTCCATGAAGACCAAGGAACTCTCCAAACAAGTAAGGGACAATGTTGTTGAGAAGTACAAGTCAAGGTTAGGTTATAAAAAAATATCCAAATCTTTGATGATACCTAGGAGCACCATCAAATCTATCATAACCACATGGAAAGAACATGGCACAACAGCAAACCTGCCAAGAGATGGCCGCACACCAAAACTCAAGGAGCGGGCAAGGAGGGCATTAATCAGAGAGGCAGCACAGAGACCTAAGGTAACCCTGGAGATGCTGTAGAGTTCCACAGCAGAGACTGGAGTATCTGTACATAGGACGTCAATAAGCCGTACACTCCATAGAGTTGGGCTTTATGGCAGAGTGGCCTGAAGAAAGCCATTACTTTCAGCAAAAAACAAAATGGCACGTTTTGAGTTTGCAAAAAGGCATGTGGGAAACTCCCAAAATGTATGAAGGAAGGTGCTCTGGTCTGATGTGACTAAAATTGAACTTTTTGGCCATCAAAAAAAAAAGATATGTCTGGCGCATACCCAACATGTCGTATCACTCAAAGAACACCATCTCCACGGTGGTGGCAGCATCATGCTGTGGGGATGTTTTTCAGCAGTCGGGACTAGGAAACTGGTCAGGGTTGAGGGAAAGAAGGATGGTGCTAAATACAGGGATATTCTTGAGCAAAACCTGTACCACTCTGTGTGTGACTTGAGGCTAGGATGCAGGTTCACCTTCCAGCAGGACAATGACCCCAAACACACTGCTAAAGCAACACTTGAGTGGTTTAAGGGGAAACATGTAAATGTGTTGGAATGGCCAAGTCAAAGCCCAGACCTCAATCCAATAGAAAATCTGTGGTCAGAATTAAAAATTGCTGTTCACAAGCGCAAACCATCCAACTTGAAGCAGCTGGAGCAGTTTTGGAAGGAGGAATGGGCAAAAATTCCAGTGGTAAGATGTGGCAAGCTCATAGAGACTTATCCAAAGTGACTTGGAGCTGTGATAGCCGCAAAAGGTGGCTCTACAAAGTATTGACTTAATGGGGTGAATAGTTATACGCATTGACATTTTCTGTTATTTTGTCCTATTTGGTGTTTGCTTCACAATAAAAAAAAAATCTTCAAAGCTGTGGGCATGTTTTGCAAATTAAATGATGAAAATCCTCAAACAATCCATGTTAATTCCAGGTTGTGAGGCAACAAAACACTAGGCACTGTATATATATATATATATATATATATATATATATATATATATATATATATACAGTATATATATATATATATATATATATATATATATATATATATATATATATATATATATATATATATATATATATATATATTACAATTGTGTATTAATCATTTATCATTATACATGGTTCTGTGGGGTTTCTAACATTTATTGTCTAAGTTTAATGTTCATTTTAGAATTTTAATATATGTTTGTATTTGCATAATTTTTTAATGATCACTTATATTTCTTGCAATCTATTTGTGGATCATAGACCCACTGTTGTTAACCTAGTGGGATTTAAATTTATCTAAGTCCTGTGGCATTAACATCTCCTCTATGGAGATAATATAGCTGAGTTATGTGACCAATATCATTGTAAAAACGAGGTTTGAATCGCATACACCCGCTCTATTCGTTATAGCTTTAAAATTGTGGCGATGACGTAGCTGTAGTGGGTTGTTTGCCCCGATATCAAAGCGAGGCTTGATCCACATAGATGACATATTGGTAGTCGGTTATATGCCTCCATTTCGGGGCGAGGCTTGACCCGCACACATGACGTAGCCATAGCGTGCTGTTCTGCCTCGGTATCGGAGCGAGTCTTGACTCACACGCATCTGAGCCATCTTGCCAGCCTCCAGGAAGTAAATTAGGAACTCATGCATGTCATGTCATGGGCTGGTTATCCACTTTGGGGTCATATCTCCTATATAAACGCAATGGCAGAGACAGTCTGACACTCCAGATGATGTCTGTTTAAGACAAAACATGTCAGATCTACAGTCCTGTCTATGCCATTACATCTTGTCTACTATTTACAAGGAATTTTTCAACATGCCCTTTCATATCTGCTGAAATGTGAGTGTTATATATTTTTTAAATAAAACTCCTGCCTATGGTTTTACACTATGTCAAGTCTTCTGTCTTCCCTCCTTGATTTATGTGCTAATGGAGTGATGTGAGAGGATTCCACCTCTGAAATTGACTTTGATGATCCTGCATAGCAGTGTGCAACTTTGCTGCATCAATTACGGTGAAAGTTGATAATCCCTCCAGCTGTTCAAAGTTCATCCGATAACGAGTACAGTGGCAATTTCTCACCAGGTGTTTAACACCACTGCCTATATAGACCCATTTGGTATAAGCTAATTGGGTCCATTTGTTCCGGTAAGCCCTCTTATATCTCATTGGTGGCAGACCCTTCACTGTGGTGATTCTTTAACCTTGGGACTTATTCATCATATCTTGGATTACCATTTTGACCATCTAACACACACGCTTGATTGGATTTGTTCATTATACTTTTACATTTTGGACTGCAATTTTTCAGCTCACATATCCTGTGAGCATGTCTGATACAAAAGAGATATAGGTTTCTTACGAGCCACAAATGGACTGATGCCTCCAAGGAGTAAGCTAATTAAGCTGCAAGCACTAAACCACGTTTCATTGAGTGTAATATGATGCGTAAATAATAATTGTGCCCGCGCTAATATAATGTCACATATAAAACTCTCACATATAAAAAAAAAGAAGAAATGCCATGTGAAGATATTTAAATATAATAAATATATATGAAACCGTACATATAAAATAAAGTGCAAATATTTATCTATAATAGTCAATCATCAAGTGCATATGAGAAGTGCAATCATAATAATAATTATGGAAAGTGCAACGTGCTAAAATATAAATGTTAAACACTCTCCTGTGACATTTAGGTGTTCAACCTAATCAGCAAATGCAAATCACAAAAAACCAACGTGAATAAATAGTGTCCATAGAATAAGTGTTCAACATGCTTCTTCTGATAGGTGTCTGAATCACAACAAGCAAGATGTGCTCTCCCGTGACACCCCACATGTGCTTGCGCTCACCTTGAATCGTGTGACACAGTAATTAAACGGTGTCAAAATACGCATTGGGGCCATTCCTGGGCTCACTCAGGAAACAATGAAGCAAAACACTCCTCACAGGTAAAGCCAAGTTCCACATTCATAGAAGAAACAAAAAGGACTCCATAGTGTAATATAGCAAGGACATTTATTAGGAGGGGAAGTTTATGCAGCTTTATATTTGTTTTAATAAGATGATTTATTAGGGTTGATTTGATCTATAATGTTAGATGAGGTGCGGTGTAGTATGGCTCCTATATGCACAGCTCTATCCTGATTTATTATTAATATACATTATTAACTTACTTATAATTGATTAAGATCACTCTATTTACTACTATGATTTATTTTAATATTTGATAAATTATTAAGAAGCTGGTAATTGCTGTCATTTGATGATAACCATTGTCGTTTACTATATGGTGTAGCCCATCACTAGAGCTGTCTGCGGCCTTAGGCAAAATGGCCACCGACATAGCTCTATTAGATGATGGGCGCTGGGTGACTTGGCTCCACCTTCCAATTATCACACACCATTGGAATCTAACTTACTATAGACTGGTGGGCACAGGCAAAATGGCCGCCAGCCGATCTCTTTAGCCACTTGTTTCCTATTACAGCTGTCGGCGGTCCTCGGCAAAATGGCCGCCGACAACATATATATATATATATATATATATATATATATATCTCACTGTGCATCCGTCCAATGATATCCCCCAGAGGAAGGCACGTGATCCCTGTGTCGGGGAGGGGTAGGACGGAGCTGTCAGCAGTGGAGGAGGATTTTACATACCACACCGCACGCCATACAAATAGCTGCTTTCGTTTTTTCAACTGTATAGTTTGGTGCACTGTAGCACCCATCTAATGTGAGTACCCTCCTGGAGGACATTTTTTTATCCAATAAATGTCCTTGCTATATTACACTATGGAGTCCTTTTTGTTTCTTCTATGAATGTGGAACTTGGCTTTACCTGTGAGGAGTGTTTTGCTTCATTGTTTCCTGAGTGAGCCCAGGAGTGGCCCCAATGCGTATTTTGACACCGTTTAATTACTGTGTCACACGATTCAAGGTGAGCGCAAGCACATGTGGGGTGTCACGGGAGAGCACATCTTGCTTGTTGTGATTCAGACACCTATCAGAAGAAGCATGTTGAACACTTATTCTATGGACACTATTTATTCACGTTGGTTTTTTGTGATTTGCATTTGCTGATTAGGTTGAACACCTAAATGTCACAGGAGAGTGTTTGGCATTTATATTTTAGCACGTTGCACTTTCCATAATTATTATTATGATTGCACTTCTCATATGCACTTGATGATTGACAATTATAGATAAATATTTGCACTTTATTTTATATGTACGGTTTCATATATATTTATTATATTTAAATATCTTCACACGGCATTTCTTCTTTTTTTTTATATGTGATAGTTTTATATGTGACATTATATTAGCGCGGGCACAATTATTATTTAAGCATGTCTGATAGTCACTTGTTTATGTTATAGACATCCACCACTTTTGTTTTTTACAATTCACATGAATGTCTCAAATTTTTTTTTACTTATGTGTATCATTACACTGATTTTTAATATTTTTGAGCACTCAAAAGTCACATTTTATTGCACATATATGAATTTCCTTATTTATGTGATTAGCGCTGCACTGTTTTTTAGTTATCCATATACACAAGCTGTCCATTGTAGTGCTAGCCACTGTTTATTGGAACACTAGCGCAGTATATTTTTACATTAGTACATTATGTATGTTGTGAAACTTTTTAGCCACTGATACAAACATTTCAAAATGATTCATATCTAGGATCAACTTTGCATAATCAAATAAATTGAT
Organism: Aquarana catesbeiana; assembly: GCF_042186555.1. Taxonomy (NCBI): domain Eukaryota; kingdom Metazoa; phylum Chordata; class Amphibia; order Anura; family Ranidae; genus Aquarana; species Aquarana catesbeiana. The sequence goes on from NC_133326.1 coordinate 333,971,971, forward strand.
GTAATTCATAGAAATGAGTTCATACTTCATAGTCAATATAGGTCACTCTTTCTAGAGCATCAGCCAGTAATAGCACATTGACCTAAATACATTTTACAGCAACAACTCTCTGTTTTACTGTTTGCAGTCCACCAAAAACTGAATTTAATTTGAAAATTTTGGTAATTTCTGATGCATTGAATTACCCACCTATTTATTTTATCCTCTGGGGACTTTGGGACTTTGGTAATAAGATCTTTTCACCATAATTGGGCAAATTGCACTGGGAGGAAACAGTGGGAGGACCGTAAAGGGGCAATATATACCAGGGATGCATTATATGGGGGAGATCATGGGTGCGCTTTGTACAAAGTGTAGGGTTAAGGAGTGTGCTACATACAGAGTGCGGGGTTGAGGAGTGTGCTACATACAGAGTGCAGGGTTGAGGGGTGTGGTACATACAGAGTGCAGGGTTTAGGGGTGTGTTATGCACAGTGTGCAGTGTTTAACTCTCTTTCACAAGCTTCCACCCTTCCTCTGCTCTGACCTCTGTGCCACTCTCCCTCATCCCCCACCTCTGCACACATCTTCTTCCACAGCCCTCATCTCTCCCTCAAAAAACTTCCTCCCACCTCACCTACCGAGCCTGGCTCTAGTACCTTCCAGCAGTGTAGCCAGAAAATATAGACTCCTACTCAGATAGCAAGGATAGCTTGCCACAATCTTGTGGCGGTGTTGAATTGTAAGTTTGTTAACTTGCTGCACATTTTCACTGGAAAGTTGTACACTTGCAGAGCACTTGAAGCACAAGTTCTAGTTGACACTTTTCCAATTTGTAGCAAATTTGCATGGCAAGTCTCTATCAAGAGTAAAGTTGCAGTGGTGAGACTACTGCAAGAGCTCTGAAAGTCTACAGCATGGAAACTCAGCCACAGTGACCCCTGTGGTAGGATGACTATTGCACAACATAACTGAACCAGAACTTGCAGCTGACTTGCAGAATGTTTGCAAAGAAAGGAGTCATGCAATGCGGACTTGCTGTAATTGTGCAACAAACTTGCGAAGCCTGGCAAGTCTAGCAATAGCTCAGCAAGTCATTTTCAAACTTGCAGCACAATTACTTGCTATCTGAGCAATTGAAAAAAAAGAACCTCACTCCTTCTATAAACCTCCAAAGAGGTTCAAATTCACCAGATGTCAAGGGACTTCTCCTCACTCTCAACCCAAACCCAAAAAGTGGGATTTTCTTTAATTTTCACTCTCAGGGATAATACTAACAGGACATACTGTAGAGGGGGTAAATCTCCTACCGGGGACACAGGTAGTAATAAAAACTTGACAGCTGTTCTAATCCCTCACCACTCTAACTAAAACAAAAAAAAATGGCTTTAGTTATACTTTATATCTGTAGGGCTTGTTCACACCTGTGGCTAGAGGGAGGCAAAACCATTCAGTTAAGCTCCTCCAACCTCTCACCTGAAAAAGGATCATGCAGTCACTCAGGGATGTACACATGCTATTGCTGCAGTACTTTGCTTTGTGGCCATGTCAAAAAAGAAACAGCATTTCCCATTCGGCAGGCTTCACTGCCCCCAAATGCAACCCATGCAAGTCAAAGGGGCAGAGACACAACTGCCCTCTGCAGATTGCTTTTCAGAGTGGTTCTGGTTCAGTTATGTAAATTTATGTAAATTTGCTACAGCAAGGGCTGTCTCACATGTGAAGGAGCCCTTACAGGCGATTTAATGGCATTTTCAGATTGTTGATAGGGTAGTTTTAAAGAATCCACAATACACTAACTTTGTCTCTCCCCCACACATAATAAAAACATAGCAAAATCACTACTTTCTGTAAATGCCAAATATAATTTAAAGTGAGTTTAAACCCCCTACACAAATTGTAATGTATTGCAGCGTACCAGTCCTTAGGTGTGGTGGCTGCATCCAATTTATTTTTCAGGCTTTTTCCTTTTATTTTCATCTGGAAATACTGCAAGTAACAAATTGTCTGTCCTGGGGTGGCTACACCCACTCCTTCACTGTATCTATGGTTGTCACCCTAGATCAGGACATAGCTTCCTCAATTCATCTTTATTACATGGAGGCAGGGGACTAAGTAGTTCACAGAAGAAAGCTTAGAAGGAAGATACCATATATATATCTGGCACAAGCAATACATGTTTTCTATACTTGCTGAAAATGAAAATGAATGCAGTCACCACGTCTAAGGACTGGTAAGGTGCAATATTTTACTTTCTTTTTCTTGGGTTTAGGTATCCTTTAAGCATCAAGAAATATTAGCAAAATTAAAGTATTTGATAAATGTTTTCAATACTCCTTCGTCCAATGCTCTACAATACTCATAAAATTGTAAGCTACCACCTCACCTTCACAATAGTAAACAAACAATGAAACAAAAAAAAAGGCTACATCCAGGGAATTGGCAAGGCATATAACTTTTCCACAATTCTTTTATTGTGCCAACTCTTTACTTCTCTAAGCAAATATTGGGGTTGATTTACTAAAAGTGGAGAGTGCAAAATCTGGAGCAGCTGCGCATGGTAGCCAATTGGCTTCTAACTTCACCTTGTGAAATTAACCACTTGCCTACCATGCCAATTCTGACATTTCTCTCCTACATGTAAAAATAATCATTTTTTTTGCTAGAAAATTACATAGAACCCCCAAACATTATATATTTTTTTTAGCAAAGACCCTAGAGAATACAATGGCGGTTGTTGCAACTTTTTATCTCACACAGTATTTGCGCAGGAATTTTTCGAAAGTATTTTTTTGGGGAAAAAAACAGTTTTGTGTTTAAAAAAAAATAAAACAGTAAAGTTAGCCCAATGTTTTTGCATATTGTGAAAGATGAAGTTACACAGAGTAAATAGATACCTAACATGTCACACTTCAAAATTGCACACGCTCGTGGAATGGCACCAGTGTTCGGTACTTAAAAATCCCCATAGGCGACGCTTGAAATTTTTTTACTGGTTACATGTTTTGAGTTACAGAGGAGGTCTAGGGACAAAATGATTGCTCTCGCTCCAACGTTCGTGGCGATACCTCACATGTATGGTTTGAACACCATTTTCATATGTGGGCGGGACTTAGGTATGCGTTCGCTTCTGCATGCGAGCACACGGGGACAGCGGCGCTTTAAAAAAAAAATTTTTTATTGTTAATTATATTTTCTTTTTTTTTATTTTGACACTTTTTTGAAAAAAAAAATTTGATCACTTTTATTCCTATTACAAGGAATGTAAACATCCCTTGTAATAGGAATATGACATGACAGGTCCTCTTAATAGTGAGATATGGGGTCAATAAAACCCCACATCTCACCACTAGGCTGGGAAGCCTGAAATAAAAAAATAAAATAAAACGATCACCGCTTCCCAGCCGTTTTTTTGAATGGAGAGGCCTCCGACGATCATAGAGACTCCAGCGACCATCTGGTCCGCGGGAAATCTCTATGATCTACATCTGGCGCCGGTGGATCCGCTCTCCGCCTCACTGATCGTAACGGTGAGTCGGAACAAGCACCGGAGGGCGGCAGGGGGGGACGTCCCCTCTCGCCTCCTGTAAGAACGTTCAAGCGGCGGAACGGCCGCTATGATCATTCCTATGGTGTAGAGATTCGCCGTCTGAAACCGGCAATATCTGAATGATGTCTGTAACTACAGGCATCATTCAGATATACCCGCTCAAAGTCCACAACGTCATATGACGTGGGCGGGCGGGAAGTGGTTAAAGAGGAGCTTAGCTGCTGACTTTTAATATTAGGGCACCTACCTGTCCAAGAATCCTCACCCAAGCCGATTTTTCAGTCGTCGCCATCTTGACTAAGGGAATCCGACAGTGAAGCCTTGTGGCTTCACAGCTGGTTTCCTATTGCACGCAGCGTGGAGTGCACTGCTCTTTGTGAATGGGCCAGTTGGGGGGGGCACAGTAAACTGAGCCACAAGTGAGAGTGGGTACCTGTCAAAGCCAGGTACCCGCACCCCCCCCCCCCCCCAAAAGGTGCCAAATGTGGCAGCGGAGGGGGGGGGGGGTAGAGAAGGGAACTTCCACTTTTGAGTGGAACTCCACTTTAAGTTTTGACAATAAAACCTTGCAGCTGATTGGTTTCTCTGCAGAGATGCACCAAATTTTGCATTCTCCAGTTTTAGTAAATCAACCCCACTGACTGCTGCAAATTTAGCATGCCCTTACCATTATATCGTTTAATGTCTACTTGTTTGGGCATTCATTGCCATTTCTCTGTTTGCATGAAGATGTGTTGCTATGATCTTACCCTAGGGCACATTGATTGGCTTACATAGCGCACTAATCCGGTTCTGTTTATACTGGTGTGATAAAGAGACCAGCATCCAAACACATGAAAGGCCCAAGTGCACTTGTTTACTGTTGTTGAGTTACAAATAGCAATTATATTGTGTCTTTTGGGGGTTATTTACGAAAGGCAAATCCACTTTGCACTGCAAGTGCATTTGGAAGTGAAGTCGCTCTAAATCTAAGGGGTAGATCTGAAATGAGTGGAAGCTCTGCTGATTTTATCATCCAATCACGTGCAAGCTAAAATGCTGTTTTTTATTTTCCTTGCAGGCCCCCCTCGGATCTACAGCGACTTTACTTTCAAGTGCACTTGCAGTGCAAAGTGGATTTTCCTTTAGTAAATAACCCCCTTTGTGCTCCTTCTAAAAGTTTTGTCACAAATGCAGTATTCTATTCCACATTTCTAGCTTTGAAATTTCAGGTTGCCATAACACAAACTATTCCTCTGGCAGTGCTGATCATGCAGCAAGCTTGGTATCTCAGTCAATCAATCTCTCATGCCTGCTGTCAATTAAAATAAAATAAGTAATAAAGAGTGTAAGCAGTTATAATTTAGTTCATTCTTCATTTTCTCAGAAGTACTGCCACAAAGTAATGCATCTAACTCCTGTGTAACTTTTAGATTGCAGTTGAAAAAAATGATTCTTTTAACCACTTGCCCTCTGGAAGATTTACCCCCCTTCATGACCAGCCCATTTTTTGCGATACGGCACTGCTTTACTTTAACTGGAAATTGCATGGTCGTGTGACACCGTACCCAAATAAAATTGATGTCCCTTTTTCTCACAAATAGAGCTTTCTTTTGGTGGTATTTGATCACCTCTGTAGTTTTTATTTTTTTGTGCTATAAACAAAAAAACTGACAATTGAAAAAAAATATATATTTTTTTACTTTCTGTTATAAAACATATCCAAAAAAAATTTTTAAATCAAATTTCTTCATCAGTTTAGGGCAATATGTATTCTGCTGCATACTTTTGTTAAAAAAATCCAATAAGCATATATTGATCGGTTTGTGCAAAAGTTATCACATCTACAAACTATGGGATATTTTTTTTAATTTTAATTTTTTTTTTTTACTAGTAATGGCGGCGATCAGCAACTTATAGTGGGACTGCGATATTGCTGCACACTATCGGACACTAACTGAAACTTTTGACACTTTTTGGGGACCACTGACGCTAATACAGTGAACAGTGCTAAAAATATGCACTGTGACTATACTAATGACACTGGCTGGGAAGGAGTTAAACATCAAGGGTGATCAAAGGGTTAACTGTTGCCTGACCAGAGTTTTATTGTACTGTGGGAGGTGTTTTTACCAGGGGAAGGCATGGATCCATGTTTTTCCTACTGACAGAACGGTGATCTGCCTTGTTTATATAGGCAGACCGCCATTCTGCCTCTGTGCTGGAGGATCGGCGGGTTCTGGCAGACATCATGTCTGCAGTATCCACAGATCAGTTCTCACTATGTATAATCACAGCTGGAGCGGGTCGCCGGCTGCGCTCATGCTCACCCCAGACATGTCAGATCATGTACTAGGTAGGTAGTGCCACCTTGCAGCTGTAAGTAAGTTATACAGGCGGCAAGTCGTTAATAGATGTAAGCATGGAATGACATTCTGTTATGCTTTTTCTTTTATAAATGTATTTAGCTGCTTACATTATACGCTATTTGGTATGCTTACAGACATATTTTGGAGCAATGTAATAAATCAGCTATTCCTAGTTTTTGTGGTTGTCATAGTTTGCTGTCTCCAGAACCAACCTGAGTCACTGTCCACATATCCCATATTTACGTAGTTGCTCTTCTCTGCACCCATTTCAATTCTATAGAAAGTATCTCACTCACTTTAAAATCTCTGTAACTGCACCCTATTTTAAAGTAAACCTGGGGAAGGCGTAACAGGGGGATTTTGTTCTAAAATAGGGGCAGTTCCACTAAATGAGGAACATTTTGGAGCTAGACTAAAGCCAAAACTTTTTTTTTTTTCATCTTGGATAGAGTATAAAATAGTTAAAACCCTGTCAGTTTCCTTTTTTTGGCATCCATGTCACATGGTTGAGATTGTCTTTCAGTTCCTGTCCTGTCGACTCAATAGGATGTGAGAGCTTTCCAAAGTGAGGGAAATCCCCTCTAATGCCACATACACACGATCGGTTTTCTCGTCGGAAAAAGATATGACGGCTTTTCCGAAGGGGATTCTGCTCAAGTTTGCCTTGCAAACACACGGTCACGCAAAAATTCACTGAAATTACAACCGTTAAGAACGCATGACGTTCAATGCTTCTGAGCATGCGTCAAATTGTTTCCAAGCATGCGTAGGGATTTTGCGCGTCGGAATTGCCACAGACGATCGCATTTTTGGATAGGAACTTTTCCCGATCGAAAAATTGAGAGCCAGCAAAAGACCGATGGAGCATACAGATGGTCACATTTTCCGACGAAAAAATCTCATCGGTCTTTTGCGGGCTGAAATTCCGACCGTGTGTACGTGGCATTAGACAGCTGTCACCACTGCAAGTGTCTTAAATGAAAGATTCCCCTTCTATTGTTGTCATGGTGACAACTCTTAATTTTAGATCTTCCCTCACTTCTAGTCCCCGTAACAGTGTTTAGCAGGACCAACAGAGAGGTGAATTCTCCTAATGGGGAGCCTGAGGGTTTTGACCAATCTATCCAAAACTAAAACAAAGAGTTTTGGCTTAACCCTTTCACGACTAAGCCTATTTTTGAAGTTTGGTGTTTACAAGTTAAAATCCGTATTTTTTGCTAGAAAATTACTTAGAACCCCCAAACATTATGTATATTTTTTTAGCAGAGAATCTAGAGAATAAAATGGAGATTGTTGCAATATTTTATATCACACGGTATTTGTGCAGCGGTGTTTTAAACAGAAATTTTTGGGAAAAGGGACACTTTCATGCATTTAAAAAAAAACAAACAGTAAAGTTACCCCAATTTTTTTGTATAATGTGAAAGATGATGTTACGCTGAGTAAATAGATACCAAACATGTCACGCTTTATAATTGAACGCACTCGTGGAATGGCGACAAACTATGGTACCTAAAAATTTCCATAGGCAACTCTTTAAATTTTTTTTTTTTACGGTTACCAGGTTAGAGTTACAGAGGAGGTCTAGTGCTAGAATTATTGCTCTCGCTCTGAAGATCGAGGCAATACTTCACATGTGTGATTTGAAAACCGTTTACATGTGCGAGCGCGACTTCCGTATGCATTTTCTTTGCTCGCGGGGGCGGGGAGCGCTTTACAAAAAAAATATTCATATTTATTTTATTTATTTTTATATTTATGAATTGTGTTAAAAAAAAATTGATGATTTTTATTGCTGTCACAAGGAATGTAAACATCCCTTGTGACAGTAATAGGTGGTGACAGGTACTCTTTATGGAGGGATCGGGGGTCTAAAAGACCCCCGATCCCTCCTTTGCACTTCAAAGTATTCAGATCGCCTAAAAGGGCGATTCTGAATACTGTGTATTTTTTTAAAACCGTCGCCATTGGCAGCCGAGTAAATGGGAAGTGACGTCATGACGTCGCTTCCGCGTTTACAATTAGAAGGCTGGAACGAAGCTGCCCACAGCTTCGTTCCAGCTCGCCCCCAGCTGCCGGAGGCAGACGATTAGTCACTGGGCCTCCCAAACGAATGGAAGGCCTGGTAATAGCTCCGGTATAACAGCTGAGTGGCTTTTAGCCGCATCGGTTGTTATACCAGGAAAGCCCGCTGTAAAAACAGTACCGGGATGATGCCTGCAGCTGCGGGCAACATCCCGGTATAACCGCGGAAAGCCGAGTATGCACATCTGTGTACGCTCGGCGGGAAGGAGTAACAATAAAGCTACATTTTTTTTTTTTAATTAAAATAACAAAGCATGGTATACTTACCTGCTCTGTGCAATGGTTTTGCACAGAGCAGCCCTGATCCTCTTTTTCTGGGGTCCTCCACTGGTGCTGCAGTCTCTTCCTCTTTGGCACATGCCCCCATGGAAAGCAGCTTTGGAAGACCCCCTGTCTGTTAGCTCCCGAGCCGCCCTGTCTGCATCTATTGACACAGAGCAGGCGGCTCGGCCCTGCCCTCCGCTTGCTTGGCATAGCATTTGATTGACAGCAGAGGGAGCCAATGGCTCCTGCTGACATCAGTCTGCCCTGGGAGGAGGGAGACTGAAGCGAGAGCCACTGCTCTCGTGAAGATCCCTGGATCAGATAGGTCTCAGGTAGGTATAGGTGGGGGCTAGTGTGACAGCCAGGCAATGAACATGTTCAGATATGGTAAAAGTAGTCGTCTTTTTTCCTCTGACAGATTTAGGTATATTTACAAAAATACCCAGACCCATTTCTATACACTGATTAAGCCAACCCCTCACTCCCAAATTGTGTAAGGCATGCATGTTTTTGGCCATTAACTGCACAGTCAACCTGTGCGTGCAGGTCAGGTTGTAAGATGGAAACATCTTCCATAGCCTGCATTCCACCTCATACTTTTGTATCATTTGCAAACACAGAAACTGTATATTCAATCCCAGAATCTTTACCATACCCCTGATAAACTTTCAGAGGACCTGTTGTCAGATCATTCATTTCAACAATGATATTCCCATACGATTTTATGTACATTTAACACATTTTATGAATGCTATTTACCTGTAAAAAAAACCTTTGTGTAGATATACAAAAGCCCAGAAACTGCTGCATGACACCACAATCTTTCACATGATGTCCACAGCCCCCGCAAACTCAAGTGACACTATAATATACACCTTTGCTCCTTTCCCAGCAGCTACAAAAAGGTAATAGAGAAGAGAGTGGCAGGGGCTTAATAGCTGGGACATCAAATACAGTAATTAGACACTCCTAGAACAGGACTATGATCTAAAGGGAGGGAGAGGCTACGATAGGCAATAATTCTTCATGAAGAAAATGAATGTACTAACTAGTTTGGAACATTTTAAGTGAAAAAAAAATGTATGAAAAGAAAAATGTTGCAAGTAAACATTTACAATAATGTATTTTCTGTTCTTTTACCTGCAATTTTTGTTTTGCAAAAATCTTTAATCTGTACTCAACCACTCTTTCAGACAGGATAATTTAGAGGAGTCTATAGCTATCCATACACTTCTTACATTATAAATCACCTCAGCATAATTGTGACAAATGTGATGGAGTGTGTCAAAACAGGTGTCAGCAGAATCTTGAGTCAATCAGTATGTGAAATGTCAGAGGATTTCCTGTTGATTTCTTATGATAATAGCACCAAGACAAGTTACCGTAGATTAGACACTACAAACATAACACAGTGTATATGGAAGTTTTGCCAAACAATGTGTAAACACGTAGGCTGAAAAAGAATACAGGCATACCCCACTTTTAAGTACACAATGGGGTTTATTTACTAAAGCTGAAAAGTGCGAAATCAGGCTCACTTCTGCATAGAAACCAATGAGCTTCTGGGTTTTATTACCAAAGCTTAATTGAACGAGCTGGGGTTAGAAGCTCATTGGTTTCTATGCAGAAGTGAGCCTGATTTTGCACTTTTCAGCTTTAGTAAATAAACCCCATTGTGTACTTAAAAGTGGGGTATGCCTGTAGTTAGAAGCCTATGTCTAGGCACTTCAATTCTATACACAAATATCATGCTGAGCTTCTTGTGTAAGGAGGAATGGGTTGCCTCCAGGCATACTGGCTCTTAAAGTGGTTTTAAAGGCTCAGTGTTTTTTACCTTCATGCATTTTATGCATGAAGGTAAAAAACCTTGTCTGTGCAGCAGTCCCCCCAGCCCCCCAATACTTACCCAAGTCCCATCATGATCCAGCGATGTGCATTAGAGCCTCAGCTCTCCAGGGACTCTCCCTCCTCATTGGCTGAGACAGCCAGTAAGACAATGAGGAGAGAGAGGGGGTGGGGCTGAGCCATGACTCTGTGTGTGAATGGACATGCAGAGCCGCAGTTCGGGAATTAGGCTGCTTGGATTTCCCTATTGCAAGCTGCTTGCTCTGGGGGCACTCAGCAGGAGGGAGGGGCCAAGAGCACCAGCGAGGGAACCGAGAAGAGGAGGATCGGGGCTGCTCTGTGTAAAACCACTGCACAGAGCAGGAAATTATGACATTTTTTTTCTTTCAAAAAAGAAGGCCTTTAACTGCATGTCGACCAGCCCTCACAGTTGTACTATGGCAACATGGCTCGGCTGCACGAATTGCCGTCATGTTACGTCGGTAACATAGACGCCCACCACGCCCCCTGATCACCCACGGAGCCGATGCGAGTGCCCGGCAGTCGCGATCACCGCCGGGTTCCCGCGATCGCTCGGCACACAACGAGAACAGGGATCAGTGTGTGTAAACACAGTTTCCGGTTCTCTGAAGGGAGAACAGACATCTGAGATCTGTCATCTCCCCTGCACAGTCACATCCCCCCTTCAGTTAGAACACACACTAGGGAACACAATTAACCCCTTCACTGCTCCCTAGTGGTTAACCCCTTTACTGCCAGTGACATCTTTACAGTAATCAATGCAATTTTATAGCATTGATCGCTGTAAAAATGCCAAAGGTCCCAAAAATTTGTCAAAATTGTCCGACATGTCTGCCATAATGTCGCAGTCCCAATAAAAATCGCAGATCGCCGCCATTACTAGTAAAAAAAAAAAAGAATAATAAAAAAGCCATAAAACTATCCCCTATTTTGTAGACACAATAACTTTTGCGCAAACCTATCAATATACGCTTATTGCGATTTTTTTTAACCAAAAATATGTAGCAGAATAGATATTGGCCTAAACTGAGGACAAAAATGTTTTTTTTTTTTAATATATTTTAAGGGGATATTTGTTATAGCAAAAAGTAAAAAAAATGCATTTTTTTTTAAATTGTCGCTCTTTTTTTGTTTATAGTGCAAAAAATAAAAACCGCAGAGGTGATCAAATACCACCAAAAGAAAGCTCTATTTGTGGGAAAAAAAGGACGTCAATTTTGTTCGGGTGCAACCTTGCACGACTGCGCAATTGTCAGTTAAAGCGACACAATGCCGTATTGCAAAAAGTGCTCTGGTCAGGAAGGGGGTAAAATCTTCCGAGGCTGAAGTGGTTAATATAACTTTAATTTATCCATCTCTATATATGCACCAACATGAAGGATGTCATAGATCACAGTTAGGAATACACTACACAGAGGGCCTTTACAAGGCAGTATTTTTACTGGCTAGCTGGTAAGTGTGCTAGGAAATCCATTTTTTTTGTTTGCTCTGTGCAATGCCCTTCCATGTGAAGCTTATTCTTTTATAGGTTGAGGAGGTTGCAACTTGTGTTCAGGTCCTTACCTAATTGACTTCCTAAAAGGTTATTTAGTGAAGTGAGTGGAGCTGCAGAGTAGCTGGACCTTCACATACAGAAACTAGACATTCCCAGAGCAGGAGAGAACTATGATGTTCAAGGAAAACACTGCAAGTAAGCATCTAAAATAATTGATTTTTATGTTCTCATACCTGCATTTTTTAAGTTGGTGACAGGGTCACTTTAAACTGTACTCAACCACTCTTTCCAACAGGATCATTTAGCTGTCTGTGGAGTTTATAGCTACCCTTGCACTTCTTCTTCATTATGAATCACCCCTACATAATTGGGACAAATGTGATGTAGTGTGTCAAATCAGGTGTCATCAGAACCTTGATTCAAAGAGTATTGTATATGAAGTGTCAGAGGTTTTCTAATGATAATAGCACAAAGAGAAGCCCATGCCATAAGACATATGGAAGCTTTTCCCACATGTGCTGAACAGTGGGTGTGCATGTAGGCTGAAAAAGAACAGTCAGAAGTCTGAGCATTTCAACGCTATACAAGAATGTCACGTACAAAACCCAAATCAACTAAAAGAAAAGCACGACTTAAAGGGAAACTCAGTTTAAAAAAATGGAAGTCTTGAAATGCATGCAGGGAGCATGGAGATTGTAAGAAAAGGTAATAGAAGGCATATGGTGCCTTTCCAATATACTTTATCAAATGGTCCATTGTGCAAATATTATCTATGCTAAATGTGCTTAATATTTCAGTTTTCATCCAGGCATTGCTGTAGGGCATAAATCTACCTATATACCTTTTGGTAATAACATGGTGGGTTATATGTACACATTTTCTTTGGAAGTATTCACAAATACATTCACTGCAGCCTCAAAGTCTCATGTGAAAAAAGCCAGTACCAATAGGTTTGCAACAACCACTAGTCCAATTGAAAACTGCCTTGGACACCTGAATGTGATGGGTGATTCAGAAACTACACTTCCAGCATACTCCTGGTGAGGTGCATAAGAAATTGTTGGGGAGGATTACAGAGAAATCATATTAAGATAAAATAAATAAACTTTATGATTTATGCACTATCGCAGACTTTGCTAAATATGAACATATGAAAATTAGTTGTTCTAAACTCCCAGAGCTTACATGGAAAATTAAAGGAGTTGTAAAGTCAGAAAGTTTTCCAGGACATTCCCCCCCTGATTGGCTGAGACAAAGCAATGGTACCTTTGGCTCCCGCTGCTGTCAGTCAAAGTCAGTTAGCCAATCAGGAGAGAGAAGTGACGGGGCCGAACCGCAGCTCTGTGTCTGAATGGACACACTGGAGCTGCAGCTCGTCTCGGGTGCCCCCATAGCAAGCTGCTTGAGGTGGGGGCACTCAACAGGAGGGAGGGGCCAGGAGCACAGAAGAGGGACCTGAGGAAGAGGAGGATCTGGGCTGCTCTGTGCAAATCCACTGCATCAGAGCAGGTAAGTATGACATGTTTTTTATTTTTATAGGAAAAAAAAGAGACAATCATTTTCATTCGGCAACATAGGCTCTCATATACAGTAGTTACATAGTTAGTCTGGTTGAAAAAAGACACAAGTCTATCTAGTTCAACCAAAGGGGGAAAAACATGTTTACAATCCTATATACACAATCCTATACCCATAGTTGATCCCAGTGACGGCCCGTGCACTGTGGGCGCACGGACGTCGCCCACCCCATCCATGCACCTGGCCCCTTTCAGGACGCCGGACTCATGGATTCCTATGGTGGGGGTGGGAGGGGGTGGTACTTTTTGAAACACCGGATTAGAGCCAGAGGCTCTTAAAGGCCTTTAAAATAGGGTGGGCTCGGGGCGCAGAGAGTGCGCCCTGATCCCACCCTATTGTGTGACGATAGCAAATTAATTTTCACTATTTTTACACTAACCTTCCTCCCCACCAATCAGGAGGCAGGGCATCAGACCTGTTTCCTGATTGGCCAAAGTGCCAAGCCACCCTATTGGATGCCTGGCGCTTAGAAAGAGGAGCAGAGGAGACACACATTGGAGCAGATGTCGTTGCCGCTCTGGTGCACTGAGAGGAGCTGCTGCCTGGCAGTAAGTGCCAGTGGGTCTGTCAGAGCCGCGCGTGGGGGGGGTTTGGGGGTGCTGCCAGAGCCGTGAGCCCCGCTAGTAGGGGGGGGGTTGGTGGGCACAGTGGCTGCATATGATGGGCACAAGTGGTTGCATATACTGGGCACAAGTGGCTGCATACACTGGGCATAACAGGCTGCAATTGACGGGCACAAGTGGCTGCATTTGACGGGCACAAGTGGCTGCATTTGATGGGCACAAGTGACTGCATTTGATGGGCACAAGTGGCTGCATTTGATGGGCACAAGTGGCTGCATATACTGGGCACAAGTGGCTGCATATGATGGGCACAAGTGGCTGTATTTGATAGACACAGTGACTACATATGATGGGCACAGTGGTTGCATATGATGGGCACAAGTGGCTGCATATGATGGGCGCACAGTGGCTACATATGATGGGCACAGTGGCTGCATATGATGGGCACAGTGGCTGCATATGATGGGCACAGTGGCTGCATTTGATGGGCACAATGCCTGTAATTGATGGGCACAGTGGCTGCATTTGATGGGCACAGGGAGGCTGCAATTGATGGGGGGTTTAGTATTTTTCAGTTTGATTGCGCCCCCCAAAAATGTTGAGCACCAGCAGCCACTGGTTGATCCAGAGGAAGGCAAAACCCCCCAGCAAAGTATGAAACAACTCGCTCCAGCAGGGGAAAAAATTATTTCCTGATCCTGAGAGGCAATTGGATATTCCCTGGATCAACTTTACCTATATGTTACCTGGAAGGTTCCTTTTCTCTTTTATACATTTTTATAGAAAAGTTTTAAAGAATACAGTGTGCAATTGCAATCAAATATTCAGATAGGGGCATAATATTGGCAACTTGAAAGTCAGTAGTAGCTGTACATCAAGTAGAGAAATTATAGCAAATGACAAAATGTTTAGCATGTCAAACAGTACATTATTTATGCTATAAAAGAAAACAATGTAGATAAAAGAAAATTAAATCTTTGCGCCTATACCAGAGAAGTAGGTGCTAGAGGATGAGATACATATATATGGAGTTCATTATACAAAAAAAACAAAAAAAGCATACAGTAAGTAGAAATCATCCATCCAGAAGGTTCCTTTTCAGTGCAGTAGGTTATAAAGGCTTACCTCTGTCAATAGCATAATATGTATATTATACCCTAATTTATGATTTTAGTAAACTATTGATTTCTGCATTTAATAGAACAGCAAAGCTGGCTACACGTAACATCCTGATTTTATATCTAAAACCAAGCTCTTAATATTTCCTCCCCCACGTGTCCCTTCCCCTGACTTCTCTGTCAAGATTAATGGCACATCTATCAGTCCATCCCCACATGGCAGGGTGCTAGGGGTAACCTTAGACTCTGAACTGTCCTTTTTAGGCCCACATCCAATCCCTGTCCAAATCATGCCGCCTTAGCCTACGCAACATTCCCAGAATGCTCCCCTTTTTAACTAATGACACCACCAAGCTTCTAATTCACTTCTTGGTTATCTCTCGCCTCGACTACTGCAACTCCCTCCTCATTAGATGACCTTTACAAAGACTATCCCTCCTTCAGTCCATAATGAATGCTGCTGCAAGACTCATCCACTTTACCAACTATTCAGTGTCCTCCACCCCTCTCTGCCAATTCACTGTCTTCCACTCACCCAATAAATAAAATTGAAAGTACTAACAATAATTTACAAAGCCATCCATAACTCTGCCCCCCCCAGCTACATCACCGACCTAGTCACAAAATACCAACCAAGCCGCTCTCTTAGATTCTCCCAAGACCTCCTGCTCTCTAGCTCCCTTGTCACCTCCTCCCATGCTCACCTCCAGGATTTCTCCAGAGCTTCTCCCATCCTTTGGAACTCCCTACCCCAATTTGTCCAACTGTCCCCTAATCTATCCATCTTTAGACGATCCCTGAAAACCCTTCTTTTTTAAGAAGCCTATCCTGTTTCTAACTAATACACTGTTTTACTTACTCCATCAGCTCATCCCCCACAGCTATTACCTTTTTTATCAATTGACCCTCCCTTTTTAGATTGTAAGCTTGAACAAGCAGGGCCCTCTGATTCCTCTTGTACCAAATTGTAATGTAAATTTAATGTCTGCCTTTATTTTGTTAAGCACTGTGCAAACTATTGGCGCTATATAAATCCTGTATAATAATAATAATAATTGTTGACTAATAAGATTGAGTTGCACATAAATGTGTCTAGTATACAGTGATACCATTCTGTCAAAATCCAAGTTGTTGAAGCTTTATGAAACAATGATTGGGTTAGATGGAAATGTTTCTATTAGCTTTAAGAAGAGTATAACATTTGGGTTGACAGCTTTATACAGTGGGGAAAAAAATTATTTGATCCCCTGCAGATTTTGTAAGTTTGCCCACTTACAAAGGAATAAAGGGTCTATATCTTTTATAATAGGTGCATTTTAACCGCTTCAATCCCAGAAGATTTTACCCCTTCCTCACCAGAGCACTTTTTGCGATTCGGTCGGCACTGCGTCACTTTAACTGACAATTGTGCGGTCGTACGACGTTGCACCCAAACAAAATTGACATCTTTTTTTCCTACAAATAGAACTTTCTTTTAGTGGTATTTGATCACCTCTGCGGTTTTTATTTTTTGTGCTATAAACAAAAAAAGGAGCGAAAATTTTGAAAAAACTCATTATTTTTTACTTTTTGCTATAATAAATATCCTCCAAAAATATATATAAATTTTTTTTTTTTCTCAGTTTAGGCCGATATGTATTCTTCTACATATTTTTGGTAAAAAAAAATTGCAATAAGCGTATATTGATTGGTTTGCGCAAAAGTTATAGCGTTTACAATATAGGGGGTAGATTTATAGCATTTTTATTATTATTTTGTTTTTTTTTACTAGTAATAGCGGTGATCTGCAATTTTTATCATGACTGCAACATTGTGGTGGACACATTGGACAATTTTGACACATTTTTGGGACCATTGGTATTAATACAGCAATCAATGCTATACAAATGCATTGATTACTGTAAAAATGTCACTGGCAGTGTAGGGCAGTGTAGGGGTTAACACTAGGTCAAGGGGTTATTTGTGTTCCCTAGTGTGTGTTCTAACTGAAGGGGGGAGGGGACTGACTTGAGGAGATTACAGATCGCTGTTCATACTTTTTATGAACAGACGATCTGTCACTTCTCCCCTCAGAGAACCGGGATCTCTGTGTTTACACACAGAGATCCCAGTTCTCGCCGTGTTATGAGCGATCGCGACCGCTGGGCACTCGCATCGGCTCGGGGGGGGGGGGGCGGGCTGCAGGCCACCAGAGTGAGCGACGTAACATAACGGCGATTTGCGCAGCCGAGCCATGTTGCCACAGTACAACTGCGGCGTCTGGTCGGCAAGTGGTTAAATGATAGAGACAGAATATCAACCAAAAATCCAGAAAAAACACATAAAACAAATGCTATAAATTAAGTTGCAGTTCAGTGAGTAAAATAAGTATTTGATCCCCAAGCAAAACATGACTTAGTACTTGGTGGAGTAACCCTTGTTGGCAAGTACAGAGGTAAGATGTTTCTTCTAGTTGGTGACCAGGTTTGCACACATCTCAGGAGGGATTTTGGTCCACTTTTCCTTACAGATCTTCTCTAAATCCTTAAGGTTTCTTGGCTGCCTCTTGGCAACTCAAAGTTTCAGCTCCCACCATTAATTTTCTATAGGATTAAGGTCTGGAGACTGACTAGGCCACTCCATGACCATAATATGCTTCTTCTTGAGCCACTCCTTTGTTGCCTTGGTGGTATGTTTTGTGTCATTGTCATGCTGGAAGATCGATCCACGACCCATCTTCAGTTTTCTGGCTGAGGGAAGAAGGTTCTCATCCAAGATTTGACAATACATGGCCCCGTCCATCGGCCCCTCAATTTGGCAAAGTCTGCATGTAACTTTAGCAGAGAAACGGCCCCAAAGCATCATGTTTCCACCTCTGTGCTTGACTGTAGGGATGGTGTTCTTAGGGTTATAGTCAGCATTTTTCATCCTCCAAACACGGCGAGTTGAGTTAATCCCAAAAAGCTCAATTTTGGTCTCATCTGACCACAGCATATTCGCCCAATCCTTCTCTGATTCATTTAGATGTTCATTGGCATGACTGTACATGTGCCCTCTTGAGGAGGGGGACTTGCCGTGTTTGGGGGAAGAAAAATGCTGACTATGACCCTAAGAACACCATCCCTACAGTCAAACACGGAGGTGGAAACATAATGCTTTGGGGCTGTTTTTCTGCTAAAGGTACAGGCCGACTATGCCGCATGGAGGGGCCAATGGACTGGGCCATGTATTGTTAAATCTTGGATGAAAACCTTCTTCCCTCAGCCAGAACACTGAATTTGGGTCATGAATGGGTCTTTTTAGCATTTGTTTATAACATTTGTGTCATGTGTTTTTTCTGGATTTTTGGTTGATATTCTGTCTCTATCATTTAAAATACACCTATAATAAAAAAATATAGACCCTTAATTTCTTTGTAAGTGGGCAAACTTACAAAATCTGCAGAGGATCCAAAATGTATTTTCCCCTCTGTATATGGTTCTTCATAGCAGTCAGAACATTGTACATTCAGAATCTGTGTCTGTAGAATCTTCATCAGCCTGCTGTGTTTAGTGACTCAATAAAATAACATTCTGTTAAGAAGAGGAGATTATAAGAAAAGGTTGCAGAAGACATATGGTATCTTTCCAATATACTTTGTCAAATAGTCCAGTGTGCAAACAGTGTCTATGCTAAATTGTGTTTTTTTTTCTATGTTGAAGCTCCTCTGCTATTTGCTTTGACAAATCAGCTTGAGGATTAGCCAAAGGTTTCCTGGCTATACATTCTCCAGTGACATTTGTTAGATCCAGTATGATACACATATCCTTTTAGCTATTGATAGCATAAAAACATAGCTGCACTTTTGATTGGATCAAGAATGGCAAAATTTGATCTTACAGAATCATAAACAATGGCAGGGCAAAACAAAGTTGATATACTAAAATTGGAGAGTGCAAAATCTGTTGCAGCTGTGCATTGTAGCTAATCAGCACCTAACTTCAGCTTTCTCAATTAGGCTCGGTTCACACATGGGCGGCACGACTTGCAGGTCGCCTCAGCGAGGCGACCTGCAAACGACTGCCGGGGCGACTTGCGAGACGACTTCTGCATAGAAGTCTATGCAAGTCGCCCCAAGTCGCCCCCAAAGTAATACAGGAACCTTTTTCTAAGTCGGAGCGACTTGCGTCGCTCCGATTAGAACGGTTCCATAGCACAGAACGGGAGGCGACTTGTCAGGCGACTAGGTCGCCTGACAAGTCGCCCCAGTGTGAACCGAGCCTAAAGCTTGGACAAAAAATAACAACCTGGAAGCTTATTGTTTCTAAATCTAAATCAACTCCATAAACAGATATGTCTTTAAGAACAGTGGGGTAGTAGATCCAATCCTTGCATGACTCACAAGAGAGCTGTTACTTGCTTTGATCATCTCCAAAGCTTACAATGGCACATAAAAAGTGTATCTGACCCCACATTTTTCTCTATAGGAGAACAATGAAGTTCTGTTTGCCATAGATGTGCACAGCCTACTGCATTAGGGTGTGCACCCCAAAGCTCAAACACACATGCCTTTCTCTTCACACATGCAGCCTCAGCTGTGGACTGTGAATTAATTGGTCTTTACTGAGCGGATTCCTGTTCATTCACCAACGGAAGCATAGTAAACACAGTTTACTATGATTCAGTTATGAATGGATACAGTGAGCGAGTGTGTTCATTTAGAAAATGAAGGTCCTGGTATATTACATATTTACTAGCCCCTTTCCCCGCTCCCCATCCTGGAACATCCCCCACAGCAGCCGGGGGGGGGGAAGGAGAGGAGGGAAGCTAGCACCACTGCAGGGCGAGGGTAACAAGGGGTGGGAACACGGGGAGTAGGGGGAATTGGCACCGCACATAGTGATTAGGGTGTGCCCAGGCACACCTGACACACCACCTGCATACACTCCTGCATACGCCTATGCTGCTGGCAAAGAAATTCTCCCAGCAAGAACAAAAATGATCCGATCTTAGCCCAAATTTTTGGACCAAAAGACGCACAGGACTCCTGTGCAATTTGCACTGGAGCCGTTGCAGAGATGTGTGAATCGGCTCCATAGAGAGCTGGTCCCAATCTCCTGCTATGAGGATAGGATGCGGTGAAACCTGCATCCAATTTCCAACAGTGTGAACTCAGCCTTAAATTAGAATTCCAGCCTAAACTTCACTGGTCCCGTGGAGGTTTAGGAGATATTTCAAGCACCTACAGGTAAGTCTTAATATAGGCTTACCTGTAAGTAAAACTGGTTGTACAGGTGTACAACCACTTTAATCAGTGCTAATAAAATGTACTGATCAATGTAAAAATGTTACTGAGAGGGAAGGGGTTAACACTATGGGGCGATTAAGGGGTTAAGTGTGTTCCCTCAGCGTGTTCTAACTGTAGGGAGGATTGGCTTACTGGAATATGACAGAGATCACTGTTCCCAACCACTGGGAGCAGTAGATCTCTGCCATGTCTTCTGGCAGAACGGGGAATCGCCTTGTTTACATAGACAGTTCCACATTCTGCCTCTCCTCGCCACAATTGCGGGTCGCTGGTGGACATCGAGTCCACAGGACCCATGGGCACGCTTCCGCAGCCCTCATCGCGCGCCCGCTCTTCTTCTTGCAATGACCAACGTACAGGTACGTCGGTTAGAGCAGGAGAGCTGACCTGCCGCAGTATATCTGCATGAGCTGGTTGGCTATTGGTTAAACAAGTTCCCTTCCCCTTACTAATCCCTTCTTTCTAATCCTCCCCCTCCCCCTTACTAATTCCTATGCTGACTAACTTGTATAAAAAAGATGCATTAACTTACCTATTTTCAGAACGCTCCGGTCTGGTTGCGCAATCCGTCTCCCGGCTGCCAGCTAACAGTGGCTGCAGGAGAGAGAAGGGAGCGCCGACAATGACTGGGACATGGCAGCCTATGGGTGATGTCACCACTCCTAGAATTTGTTAGCAGTTGTTGAGCATTCTCTCCTATACCCCACAGCTGCCACTCTCTGACACAGGTGAGCACAGGACTAGACTGAAGCGGGCTGTAAATAGATATGTATACACATCTTTTTTACACGTCAGTCAGCCTAGGATTTAGAAGGGGGAGGGAGCATTTTTAAGAACAGTTAGGTTTAAACTGCAATTCTACTTGAAAGATTTGGCTCAAGCTAACGTTCAGAGCTTCAGCACACTTTACCAAACCTCCTGCAAATAGAACAAAGATGCAATCCACTCATTCCTAGTTTCCAGACTTTGATACTTGGTTTACATAAGCACACGCGCCAAACAGTAATGGAAGAAAGATAGCAGGTTAATAACACAGAGGTATACTTTTTCCTTTATTGTATTGCTGCATAGGCCAGGGAGAAAGAGACATACTAGTCTCTTACACTTAAGTACAAATATCCATGAAGCAAGAGCCTGCAAATCAGGGCTCAAAGGTTGTACTTATATATGACTGTTTACTCAGATCAATATATTCTGATTAGAACACATAAACTGACACAAAAAAGGCAAACAAAAGGAATACTGGATTGGTGTGGATGGGCGTAAAATAGATATAAAAAAGCTGATTTATAAAAAGAATTGGGAATGTTAACAATAAAATGTGTGAAGATTCCCTTAAATTATTTAATCACATGAAAAGAAAATCCTTATTTATTTATTTTATATGCACATGATCAGATAATCAAAGTGAATAATAACCACTTGCCCCGAGCCATAGCAATTTTTTTATGTCACACAATTTATTAAACGCAAAATTTCCAAAAAATACACTTTAATGAATTTTAGTGCACACAAACACAATATAAATCTCAATTTCTTGGTGAAATGTAAGGCCCCTTTCACACGGACAGATAGAATTGTGCTTTTAGGCGTCTTTCACACAGACGGCTATTCTGCCGCAGTTAAAAGCATGTTTTTTTTTCTGTGAAATTCAAGACTCTAGGCCCTGCGATCAGCTGCATTTGTACAGTGTGATTAGCTGCGTTTACATGCGGTTGCGTTTAGCTGTGCTTTGCCATTTCCATAGCAACCCGACAGGGTACCGACTCATATTGAACGGGGATCCGACTTGGATCCCCACCAATGCCAGGTACTGTTCGGTATG
Source organism: Aquarana catesbeiana (assembly GCF_042186555.1). Taxonomy (NCBI): domain Eukaryota; kingdom Metazoa; phylum Chordata; class Amphibia; order Anura; family Ranidae; genus Aquarana; species Aquarana catesbeiana. The sequence continues at coordinate 333,993,908 of NC_133326.1, forward strand.
AATCTTAAGGGGGAACTCCACGCCAAATTTTAAATAAAAAACCGGCATGGGTTCCCCTCCAAGAGGCCCTTCGGTCTGGTATGGATTTTGAGGGGAACCCCTAAGCCGAAAAATGGCGTGGGGGTCCCCCGCTAAAAACCATACCAGACCTTTATCAGAGCATGCAGCCCGGTCGGTCAGGAAAGGGGGTGGGGACGAGCGAGCGCCCCCCCTCCTGAACCATACTAGGTCGCATGCCCTCAACATGGGGGTTGGTGCTTTGTGGCAAAGGGGGCGCCCTGCGGGCCCCCACCACAAAGCACCTTGTCCCCATGTTGATGAGGACAAGGGCCTCTTCCCGACAACCCTGGCCGTTGGTTGTCGGGGTCTGCGGGCGGGGGGCTTATCGGAATCCAGGAGCCCCCTTTAATAAGGGGGCCCCCAGATCCCGGCCCCCCACCCTATGTGAATGAGTATGGGGTACATCGTACCCCTACCCATTCACCGGGGGGGAAAAAGTGTCAATAAAAAAACACAGTAGACAGGTTTTTAAAGTGATTTATTAGGCAGCTCCGGGGGTCTTCTTCCGACTTCGGGGGTCTTCTTCCGACTTCGGGGGTCTCTCAGGCCTCTTCTCCCTCTCTCCAGTGTCGTCTCTGCGCTCTCTGGTTCTTCTCTGGTGCCCTCTTCCTTCTGCCGGGCTCCTCCGCTATCTTCTGCTCTTTTGCTGCTCTTTTGCTAGCGGAGGAGCCCGGTATTCTGAGACGTCTTCTTCCCTCCTCTCTTCCTGAGATGTTGACACGACGCTCCCTCTTGTAATGCCATGAGCGAGGTCCGCAACAAATTATATAGGCAAGGGGCGTGGCCACCGGGTGATGTCACCCAGTGATCCCGCCCCTTATGTTGTCACAGTCCCATCATGCCCCGGGACTGTGATGTCATAAGAGGGCGGGGTCACCGAGTGACATCACCCGGTGGCCACGTCCCAAGCCTATATAATTTGTTGCGGACCTCGCTCATGGCAATACAACGAGAGGGAGCGTCGTGCCAACATCTCAGAAAGAGAAGAGGGAAGAAGTTGTCTCAGAAGACCGGGCTCCTCTGCTAGCAAAAGAGTGCCAAAAGAGCAGAAGATAGTGGAGGAGCCTGGCAGAAGGAAGAAGGCTCCGGAGAAGAACCAGAGAGCATGTAGACAACACCGGAGGGAGGGGGAAGAGGCCTGAGAGAACCACGAAGTCGGAAGAAGACCACCGAAGTCGGAATTAGACCCCCGGAGCTACCTAATAAATCACTTTAAAAACTTGTCTACTGTGTTTTTTTTATTGACACTTTTCCCCCGGTAAATGGGTAGGGGTACGATGTACCCCATACTCATTCACATAGGGTGGGAGGCTGGGATCTGGGGGCCCCCTTATTAAAGGGGGCTCCCGGATTCCGATAAGCCCCCCGCCCGCAGACCCCGAAAACCAACGGCCAGGGTTGTCGGGAAGAGGCCCTTGTCCTCATCAACATGGGGGCGAGGTGCTTTGGGGTGGGGGCCCGCAGGGCGCCCCCTTTGCCTCAAAGCACCAACTCCTACCCATGTTGAGGGCATGCGGTCTGGTATGGTTCAGGAGGGGGGGGCGCTCGCTCATCCCCACCCCCTTTCCTGACCAACCGGGCTGCGTGCTCGAATAAGGTTCTGGTATGGATTTTGAGGGGGACCCCCAAGCCATTTTTTGGCTTAGGGGTTCCCCTTAAAACCCATACCAGACTGAAGGGCCTGGTATGAACTTGGAGGGGAACCCATGCTGTTTTTTTATTAAAAATTTGGCGTGGAATTCCCCCTCAAGATCCATACCAAACAGTGCCTGGCATTGACGGGGATCCAAGTCGGATCCCCGTGCTTGTCGCTCATTGGGAAAGGCGCTGCTATCCGCAGCTCGGCGCTGCTATCCGCAGCTGACACAGTGCACTGCGATTACCTGTGGTTATGTGCGGATAGCTGCACTAAATCGCTCCTGGATGCAGTCAATTCTATTTTTTCTATCCGCACCAAACCGCATGTAAGAAAACGCAGCTAAACGCATTGTGTGAATGGGGCCATAAGAAAGCATTGTGTGCATTTAGCTGCGGTAGAAAACGCATGCTGATGTTGCACCAAGTAAACATATACCTAATATGTCATACTTGCCCTTGGAATAACGACAAACTACGGTATAATAAATTATCCATAGACAACGCTTTAAAGGCTTTTACAGGTTACCAGTTTAGAGTTAGGCAGGAGGTCTGGCACTAGAATTATTGCTCTCATTCTGTAATGGTGATACCTCACATATGTGGTGCAATCACATAATATGCATGTGGGACCTATATGCACATTTGCATTCCTGTAAGAGCATGGAAGGACAGGGGTTCTTTAAAAATGTTTTCATTATTAATAATATTATTTATTTTATTTAAATATATATTTTTTTACGCTGTCTCACTGTCTTTTTTTGGATCAACTATATTGCTGTCACAATCTTATGTGCTAGCTAGGGGAGTGACAGGTGCTCTTTACTGAGAGATCTGGGGTCATTAGCCATTACCGGCTAATGACCACAGATCTTTCCTCTGCCCTCAAAAGCATCTGATTAAACTGAGATTGGCTTGATCAGAAGCTTATTGGGATATATAGTTTGGGTATAATGGCGCTACCTATAGGTTAGACTGGGATAGCCTTAAATATAGCAACCCCCTACTCGTGGTTGTAAACCTATAAGGTATTGGACATATAAAAATAGGTCCCCCTTATATTATGAATGATACTTCAACTAATAAATGTGTGCACACTAATTGTATGCTGCGGAAGATATATTACAAACAATCAGGTGTCGCACAACATAAAGTTGTCCTACAGCGTCTGGTGGTAGAGCCAGAGGCTATATTCCATAGTGTGCATTTATTAAAACCATATACCATATGCTATAAAGTAATTCCTGTATGTAAATCTATACCCGTATCAGACAGTTGGATACATCATGGAGATAACATTACTCCATATACCAATACAGTGCTATGCATATAGATTATGCCACCCTGATCAAATACCATATATGTAATCAAGCGTGGGCTAAAATTGCATGTATACAAAACAGAAACTATTAGCACAGAAATTCCAGCAGTTAGATCTCAGACATAGTATAACAGTCCCATATGTTGGTATTGTATTAACTTAATCAAATTCCCAATGGTGACTTTGGTGCTGCAACAATTGTCTGGTGACTCTCGTGCTCCCCCTTTTGGTTGCCTACTCACCAGCTCCCGGAACCCCAACAGGGGTATTACGCCTGTGGTGTAGTATGTTAGGTTACTTCACTTGCTGCTTCCTCTGGTGGATGCTTGTAATGTGATCAACTCCGCAAGCCCCACGCCGGGGTAGTGCGCCTGTGCTGGAAATTCGATCGCTTTGCTGCTATATTTTGTGCTGAATGTCTCCTGTGCTTCTCAATCCGTGAAGATGTTGCTTCCCCTCATATGTTAAGAAAAAAGAGCTTCCATGGCGTAATAAAGTATGACCACTTTATTTAAAAACATGTGTGCCCACAAACCGGGGATTTTAAACAGAAAAAATAATAAGTACAGATAGACAAAAAATAACCACCAAAAGAAATAAAAATAGAAAAATAAATAAAATGAAATTAAAAGTCCAGGCACTATTGTATATAGCTCTGTGTAGCTCTGTCCAGATGGGATAGGACAACAATAGTTACCAGGCAGTGTACAAGTTTAAAAAGTCCCTCCTAGAGAGCATAAAAAACTAACAGAACATGCGAACAGGAAAAAAGTTCGCTCGAACACCGTTAAAGTCTATGGGACACGAACATGAATAATCAAAAGTGCTAATTTTAAAGGCTTATATGCAAGCTATTGTCATAAAAAGTGTTTGGGGACCCGGGTCCTGCCCCAGGGGACATGGATCAATGCAAAAAAAAAGTTTTAAAAACGGCCGTTTTTTCAGGAGCAGTGATTTTAATAATGCTTAAAGTCAAACAATAAAAATGTAATATCCCTTTAAATTTCATACCTGGGGGGTGTCTATAGTATGCCTGTAAAGGGGCGCATGTTTCCCGTGTTTAGAACAGTCTGACAGCAAAATGACATTTGGAAGGAAAAAACCCATTTAAGAAGAAGATGAAGAGAAGAGCGGGAGCCTCCCCCCATGCCATGAGTGCGGAGCGGCCCGAGGAGAAGAAGATAGAAGACGCCGTGGAGGAGATGCTGGACGAGAACGTCGGAGGAAGAACCAGAAGAGCCAGAAGAACCAGAAGAAGAAGAAGATGAAGGAAGATAGAAGAAAGAAGAAGCATTTAAATAAAGGAATTGTCAAAAACTGTCTCTTGTCATTTTTAACATTTTTGACAGTTTTTTAGTGAAATGGTAGGGGTAAGTACCCCCTTACCATTTCACACAGAGGGGGGCTGGGATCTGGGGGTCCCCTTGTTAAAGGGGGCTTCCAGATTCCGATAAGCCCCCCGCCCGCAGACCCCCACAACCACCGGCCAGGGTTGTGGGGATGAGGCCCTTGTCCTCATCAACATGGGGACAAGGTGTTTTGGGGTGCTACCCCAAAGCACCCTCCCAATGTTGAGGGCATGTGGCCTGGTATGGTTCAGGAGGGGGGGCGCACTCTTGCCCCCCCTCTTTTCCTGCGGCCTGCCAGGTTGCGTGCTCGGATAAGGGTCTGGTATGGATTTTTGGGGGGACCCCATGCCGTTTTTTTTTTTTTTTTTGGGCGCGGGGTTCCCCTTAAAATCCATACCAGACCTGAAGGGTCTGGTATGGAATTTAGGGGGAACCCCACGTCATTTTTTAAAAAAATTTTGGCCGGGGTTCCCCTTAATATCCATACCAGACCTGAAGGGCCTGGTATGGAATTTAGGGGGACTCCCACGTCATTTTTTTTTTTAAATTTTGGTTCGGGGTTTCCCTGTGGGGAATTCCCATGCCGTTTTTATCAATGAACTTCTATGTGTATTGTCGGCAATGCAATAGCCGCGGGTAGTTTTAAATGGGTTTTTTCCTTCCAAATGTCATTTTGCTGTCAGACTGTTCTAAACACGGGAAACATGCGCCCCTTTACAGGCATACTATAGACACCCCCCAGGTACGAAATTTAAAGGGATATTACACTTTTATTGTTTGACTTTAAGCATTATTAAAATCACTGCTCCTGAAAAAACAGCCGTTTTGAAAACTTTTTTTTGCATTGATCCATGTCCCCTGGGGCAGGACCCGGGTCCCCAAACACTTTTTATGACAATATCTTGCATATAAGCCTTTAAAATTAGCACTTTTGATTTCTCCCATAGACTTTTAAAGGGTGTTCTGTGGCATTCGAATTTGCTGCGAACACCCCAAATTGTTCGCTGTTCGGCGAACTTGCGAACAGCTAATGTTCGAGTCGAACATGAGTTCGACTCAAACTCGAAGCTCATCCCTACTAGGGATCAATTGACTTCACCTTAAGGCACCTTTCACACGGACGGCTATTCTGCCGCAGTTAAAAGCATGTTTTTTTTTCTGTGAAATTCAAGACACCAGGAGCTGCGATCAGCTGCATTTGTACAGTGCGATTAGCTGCGGTTGCGTTTAGCTGCGGTTTGCCATTTCCATAGCAACCCGACAGGGTACCGACCCATATTGAACGGGGATCCAACTTGGATCCTCGCCAATACCAGGCACTGTGTTTGGTATGAATCTTGAAGGGGAACTCCACGCCAAATTTTAAATAAAAAACCGGCATGGGTTCCCCTCCAAGAGCATACCAGGCCCTTCGGTCTGGTATGGATTCCAAGGGGCACCCCCTATGCCAAAAAAACTGTGTGGGGGTCCCCCCAAAATCCATACCAGACCCTTATCCGAGCATGCAGCCCGAGCAAGCGCCCCCCCTCCTGAACCGTACCAGGCCGCATGCCCTCAACATGGGGGGGTTGGTGCTTTGGGGCAAGGGGGGCGCCCTGTGGGCCCCCCCACCCCAAAGCACCTCGTCCCCATGTTGATGAGGACAAGGGCCTCTTCCCGACAACCCTGGCCGTTGGTTGTCAGGGTCTGCGGGCGGGGGGCTTATCAGAATCCAGGAGCCCCCTTTAATAAGGGGGCCCCCAGATCCCAGCCCCCCCACCCTATGCAAATGAGTATGGGGTACATCGTACCCCTACCCATTCACCTGGGGAAAAAAAGTGTCAATAAAAAAACACACTACACAGGTTTTAAAAGTAATTTATTAGGCAGCTTGGGGGTCTTCTTCCGACTTCGGGGGTCTTCTTCCAACTTCGGGGGTCTCTCAGGCCTCTTCTCCCTCTCTCCGGTGTTGTCTCCATGCTCTCTGGTTCTTCTCCAGTGCCTTCTTCCTTCTGCCGGGCTCCTCCGCTATCTTCTGCTCTTTTGCCGCTCTTTTGCTAGCGGAGGAGCCCGGTCTTCTGAGATGTCTTCTTCCCTCTTCTCTTCCAGAGATGTTGACACGATGCTCCCTCTCGCTGTAATGTTGTGAGCGAGGTCCGCAACCAATTATATAGGCATGGGGCGTGGCCATTGGGTGATGTCACCCGGTGACCCCGCCCCTTATGTCGTCACAGTCCCATCATGCCCCGGGACTTATTAAAGGGGGCTCCCGGATTCCGATAAGCCCCCTGCCCACAGACCCCGACAACAAATGGCCAGGGTTGTCGGGAAGAGGCCCTTGTCCTCATCAACATGGGGACAAGGTGCTTTGGGGTGGGGGGCCCGCAGGGCTCCCCCCCTTGCCCCAAAGCACCAACCCCCCCATGTTGAGGGCATGTGGCCTGGTACGGTTCAGGAGGGGGGCGCTCGCTCGTCCCCACCCCCTTTCCTGACTGACTGGGCTGCGTGCCCGGATAAGGGTCTGGTATAGATTTTGAGGGGGACCCCCACGCCGTTTTTTCAGCGTAGGGGGTGCCCCTTGGAATCCATACCAGACCGAAGTTCCTGGTATGCTCTTGGAGGGGAACCCATGCCGGTTTTTTATTTAAAATTTGGCGTGGAGTTCCCCCTCAAGATTCATACCAAACAGTGCCTGGCATTGGCGGGGATCCAAGTTGGATCCCCGTGCTTGTCGCTCATGGGGAAAGGAAAAAACATTTTTCCTTTCCCCATGAGCGAGCCAGCTCGGCGATGCTATCCACAGCTGACACAATGCACTGCGATTACCTGCGGTTATGTGCGGATAGCTGCACTAAATCGCTCCTGGACGCAGTCAATTCTATATTTTCTATCCGCACAAAACCGCATGTAATCAAAACGCAGCTAAACGCAGTGTGTGAATGGGGCCATAGGAAAGCATTGTGTGCGTTTAGCTGCTAAAAGTACAATTCTATCCGTCCGTGTGAAAGGGGCCTAAGTCTGGAATTGCTGCAATTCTCTCTTCTGTTGCTAGGTGGCTGGGTACCTGGTGACATTAGATAGGACAGGGGCAATGCAAGGACAGATTAGGAGTATAAGGGGTATCTCAGGCAATAGGCAGGGGTTTTCTTAAATCCCTTGACCTGCCAGGAGAACCTATATTTTTGGGTAGAGTCAGGTGATCGGGCTTCTGTGTCACCTGGACGGCTGTCTGGGTGGAAGTGTGTTGTGCTGCTCTGGGCTGCTAGGCCAAAGACTGAGGTCTAACCCGGGGACATCTGGCTGCTAGGCTGTCTGAGGACCTATCCAGAAGAAAGAGAGCAGTGTAGGGTTGGGATTGCGGCTTGCAGTCCAACCAGAAGTGACGGTTCCACCGACCGGAGAACCTGTCGTGGTCGGAAGTAGAAGGGAAGCTGTCGTCACTAAGGGTCCATCCACCTTATTACCAGGGACCACTATGAGTAGCTGAAGCAAGTACCAGAGCAGTGTTCTCACCAGCCGGGGACAGTGAAGAATTGGGAAACCAGCAAGGTGTCAAGCCAGGGACCCAGCCAGTGGAGGTGACGCTTGCAGAGCAGCCTTGTGTGCCAAGCCAGGGACCGAGCAGACCAGGGGGATGCTTGAGGAAGATACTGAGTGAGTAGATTGGAAGAGCTCAGGCGATCCAGTGGTAGTGTATCAGCAAGTCTAGTGAGAGAGACTGGGAGCTCAGTTGAGTGAAGATCTACATGAAGGAGATTGTAGAGGAAGTGAAAGAGTTTACTGTAACTTGTGTTAGAAACTGGTCAAGATTGTTGCCATAGGAGACAGCGTGTCTACACACGCAGATGTGGTGTCCGGCTGGGTGCCATTCCCGGTATGGCTGTCTACCTCGTCTCTGAGTCTGCCCATTAACATTGCAACCACTTAAGGGTGTCCTGGCCCTAAACCCTCTCTCCCACAATTCTGTTTAAGAGACAATAAATCTCTTTTGCATTCAAGAAGGGTCTGGCGCCCATGAATCTACCTTGCATTGCACCAACCATGCCTCATAACCCACTCTACACAGAAGATGTCAGCTGTCCCTAACTCTGGAGGTTCTCATTAGACCAAAGGGGACCTGGGACTTGGCTATACTAGTTCCCTGGCTGTCATGCTGATGCTTTGACTTCAATGCTATCTAAGCATTGTTGGTCCTTTTGATCTAAGCACTAGGCTAACTTGAAATAAAGAACTCTGAAACTAATTGAAAGAAGCATGCTTCTCAATGTCTGTGACTTAAAAGTACTTAGTGTGTAAGTTTACTTTTTCAGAAAAAATTAAAAGGTGAACTAGCACCGTTACACTCTCCCCACCACCCAGCCTCTGATGTACTAACCTCCGTGGGCAATGAGCTGTCAATGCCCTGGCAGCAAGTATAGGGGTCAGAGGTGTTGAAATCCCATATCTTCTCACTCTTCTTTCTGCAGGGCTTCTGGGACAGTTTAGAGCAATTCCAATTGGTCATTGCTGCCATGGAGCATTGCTCTGATCAGTCCCATAAACACTACAGAAGGATGAGGAAGAAGAGCGGGGATCTCAATTTCTAGGACCACTATGCCAGCTGCATGAGCATTCACAGCACATGATATGACACAGTCACTTTAAAGCCTAAGGTTTTTGTATATAAAGTCTCTGTAAATGTAAAAACAAAAAAATAATATATTGCAACATACAGTACCAGTCCTAGGATAATATGCCTGATTCAATTTATTTTTTCAGGCTGCTCCCTTTATTTTTCACCTGGTGATTCTGTGAATAACACACTTCATGTCCCTAGGTGGCTATGCCACTGCTGCACTGTTTCTATGGAGGGAGTTATTGCTGTCACCAGGCTGGACATCAAATATATGTGCCTTTGTTCATTTTTCTTAAATGGTTTGTGCCTTTTTTCAATTCACAAGAAGTAATACAGACACTGCATTTCTGGCAAGTGAAACTGATATTTTCTGTACTTGCTGAACATGTTTTCAGCCTGACCTGCTAAATTAAAAAAATTATATCAATTCAACATTTTGTACTGTAATCAAACAGGTACTACACTTTGAGTACAATTATTATTTTACTGAAAACAGTTTTTACTCTAAATGCTTAGGTTTGTAGACTATAGACAGTATTGCCATCCACACTAATTTTAGTGCTCTTGGCACTTTTTGTGCCTTTTATACTAGAGGAGGTAAGCCAGTAATGTGATAAACTGTTCCATTTTTCTGCCGGGAGTACAAATCGATCTCTCATTACCAATTATCAGCTCGTTCATGTGCCAAGCTGTGTCTGCTGCCTCCAAACTATTGTCCACGGGCAACTCATTCCCTGCATGGCCAGCCTCTCACACCTGGTGTCTTAGAAAGTGAGGTAGCTGGGAACAGTTAAGCTTAGCAGATTGGCTACAATTTATGGATTGATGCTTCATTACCTGCCCAGCCAGCGTCCATCATCTGGAGCCAAATGTACAAACTGAGCTGTGGGCAGTAAGAAGGCCTCTTGTTGGGTTGTGTTGTAGAAGAAAAAAATATATATAAAATGGAAGGTCAGCTGCAGCTTGAGGATTAGAACAGGTAAAAAGTCTGCATATGGAACATTTTTATAATATTCTACAAAGTCTTTTAGCTTTTGTCAGGCCAAGCATCTACATATACTTTTAAAGCCCGTTTCTAGGCAAAACTTATTTATAGTTTTGGACAACGCTTAAAGGGATAGAAATTCTATGTGTTCTATACCAAGACAGGAAGTTATGGCAAGGTTGGTACACACAATCTGCAAATAAAAACTTTTTTCAGTAAAAGCTTAAGGCCTAGAACTTCCGTCAAGTTATTATTACTGTCTGTCCCAGGAACATCTGCTCCTCTTATTTCTTGTCCTGCTGTCACAGGGAAATCCCTGTAATGGAGTCATAGACAGCAATAATAACATATAAGAGTTATTTATCCACACCCAGAACAATCTACTTTTAAAATTGTTAGAATTGTTGTGTAGCTGAAAAACAATCCTTAACTAGAAATCAAAAATGTCACTAGTCATTATTTGCTTTTCTAGTTTTTTTACAGCCAATCAAACAGTAATATTAAAAGTTAACTTTTATTGTGTTTCCAAGTTCTTAAGTAGTAGATGTGTATCCATAACATTTTTTATGTTCGACAACCCCTTTGCCTCTTATTTGGGAAAATAGTAAAGAACACAGTTTGCTATAGCAAGCACCACATCCTAATTCAGAAAATAGAACAAAAAAGCGAATATATGGACTTTACTGTGCCAGCCATAACCCCAGAAATAGAAAGGAGATAAACAAATGTTTAAAAGCACAACATTTTATTATATTGTATTGTTATAAGGTTATAAGATATGGTGTATAACCACACACAAAATATATCACGTAAATATAAGTCATAGTACTAAAAATGTAAAATTGTAACAAATGGGGCCAGTAGTGGAAGAAGAGGTGCAGTGGTCTCAGCGCATTTTGCAACTTGATTGCTTTATCAGAAGACCATGCAGAGACACCTATGAGCTACATTTGGATAGAGCTGCATTCAAAGGGAGAATACCCCAAACAACCCAGGCAGAAGAGAAGAAAAAGATAGTAAAATAGTAGTGGAAAAGTGGAAACTTCTTTTCAGAAAGCCTTTGTAATCATACAATGAATCCAAAAGATGCAAAGGATTAAAGGATATGGACCAAAAAGTAAAAAAAAGCCACCTTTCTGAAAAAACATGTCAGGGAAATGCTTCAGGTGATAAAATGGGTAGTTATAGACAACAAAGCCGGTCCATGAACCAGGCCGCACTTCCCATCTGCCATAGGCGTCGCCAAGGGGTGGCTACTGAGGCTGTAGCCCCAAATGTGGAGCCCATAGCCCCGAGTCTCAGCGGGTCGCGGCTGCGGCAGGCGGCATTGGAGGTGGAGGAGAGACGAGCGTATGGACGAGCAGAGATAACATGATCTCTCTCTGCCCGCCCATCACCAGTCTTCCGCCCTTACAACTGGCCACTTCAACGTGGGAGCAATGTATGGCAGGGAGCAGAGGGATGATATCATCTCTCACTACCCGCCACACATCAGCACTTTTCCGCACTCACAGCACGGGCCTATTAAATGTCACAGGTGCGGCAGGGAGCAGGGAGATTAAATCATCTCTCACTGCCCGCCCCGCATCTCCGCTCTCCTGCCCTCACTGACCAGTGCTGCCAGCCTGACACCAATGCAGCGACAATGCACATTTGGTGGCACTGGCTGGCATGGTAAGTGACAATCTTCAAATGGTGGGAAGTGTCAATCTGCAAATGGTAGGAAGTGACAATCTACAAATGGTGACAAGTAACAATCTGCAAATGGTGGCAAGTGACGTGGCAAGTGACAATCTGCAAATGGTGGCAAGTGACGTGGCAAGTGACAATCTGCAAATGGTGGCAAGTGACATTGGCAAGTTAAAAATCTGCATCTGGTGACAGGCAGCAGTGGCAAGTGACACACCCAGGGCTCCCACTGATTCTGCATTATGGTGAGTTGAACCACTTCATTATATATTATAATGTAACAATAGAAACAATGTGCTTCGATCACCCTGACACCATATCAACCATGGTGCCATGTTGTTTGAAACACCAACACCATCCATCCGTTGCCCGCGAAAAATTGCTTACCACCGGCGTGCCCCCCCCAGGTAGATGATTGCTGCTATGGGCTCTAGCCCCAGATCTTTTGCAGACCTGGCAACACCCCTGCCATCTGCAATCCAGACAGTCAGGACTTTAGGGAAGATGACAGGTAGTGAAGAACATAGGAACCACTCTTTCATTGCAGTAGGAGTGGTAAATGTTGAATAATTCCTTGTCTCGAAATATGTATTTATTCACATTAAAATATCATCTCTCAGGCTGTATTCATCCTATCCCCTTATTGTAGGCCCAGACTGTCTTTGACCCAACCTCTAGGTTGCATCATCTCCCAACCTAAGCTGACAGTACTCCTAGACTGAGCGATGCTCTAATGGGTGTACACACGGACGGACAATCCGACCGTGTGTGGGCTTCATCGGACCTTCAATGGACTCTTTCTGTCGAAAATCAGACGGACTTTAGATTTGGAACATGTTTCAAATCTTTCCGATGGGCTCGAGTCCAAGCGAAAAATCAGTTCGTCTGTATGCTAGTCCGACGGACAAAAAAGCACGCAAAGGCAGCTATTGGCTACTGGCTATGAACTTCCTTATTCTAGTCCCTTCGTACATCATCACGTTCATACCAACGGACTTTCGAATGGACTTTAGTCGTTCGTGTGTGGGTAAGTCCGGTCGTCCGAAAGTCCGTTGTATCTCTGTCGGAAAGACCGTCGGACGTTTGATGCTGAAAAGTCTGCCAGTGTGTACACGGCATAACACTATGTGAGCAACTGACCACTCCAAAAAAACTTTCCATTGCAACAACAGAGAAAGAAGAAGGACTAATGACAACATTAGACCAGATAGAGGACTGCAGGGTTTAAGTGTGTACTAGAAGAAAGGGTCTCACATTTTTTCAGTGGGAGGGCTGAAAAAAATATGTTTTATTATAATATTTGTATCCTTTTGTAATTAGCATGATGATCATTAGTTTCATCATCAGAGTCCTCTCTTACACCGGTGTTTCCTTGAGATTTCACCTTACATCAGGATCCCCATTAGGGTCCCCTCTTATGCCGCATACACACGATCACACATTCCGACAACAAAATCCATGTCTTGCATACACACGGTCACACAAATCTTGTAGAAAATTCCAATCGCCAAGAACGCGGTGACGTACAACACGTACGACGAGCCGAGAAAAATTAAGTTCAATAGCCAGTGCAGCTCTTCTGCTTGATTCTGAGCATGCGTGGAACTTTGTGCGTCGGAATTGTGTACACACGATCGAAATTAACGACAACAGATTTTGTTGTCGGAAAATGTGAGATCCAGATCTCAAATTTTGTTTGTTAGAAATTCCGACGGAAAATGTCCGATGAAGCCTACACATGGTCGGAATTTCTGACAACAAGCTGCCATCGAACATTTTCCATCGGAATATTTGACCGTGTGTACGTGGCATTAGATTGGAGTCTCCATCAGATCTGCACTGAATATTTTGGGAGAAGGGGGGTGAAGACCAAGTAGTTTGAATCTTAAGTCTGTGTACTGAGTCTGAGGATCTGCCACTGACCCTAGCTGCAGCTAAATAAAATCTCACAATGGGCCTTAGTTTGGAGACCCCTGTTTTAGGAGGATTAAAAAATGTTGTGTGTGTGTGTGTGTGTGCAAGGTGGGAGGAGTAAGGGTAGAGCTTTGGCTGGGTATAGAAACATGGAGTTTGAAATAAACAAATTATACTTCTGCTGTGCAGAACTATATCTGGCAGTTAAACCCATCAGTGTGATACTAATGCTAACCAACAAATACTGAAACGGTACTGAAATAAAAATGTTCACTCAATGTACCATAATTTGGATTTTCTGTAATGTTCTGGAGCCAGAATCCAGACAACCACTGGGAGCATACTTCCATAAGCCCAGGTTGATATAATCTTTTTTTCTGTTTCCATTATCACTAGTTACATTCAACCATCCAAGGCAGATTTTCATTTGATTGGTAGTTCTAAGAAAAAAACTCTTAGCAATGGATAGGGATGAGCTGAAACCCCCCGGTTCAGTTTGCAGCAGAACATGTGAACAGGCAAAAAATTTGTGTGAACACGCGAACACCGTTAAAGTCTATTGGACATGAACGTGAAAATCAAAAGTGCTAATTTTAAAGGCTTAGATTGCAAGTTATTGCCATGAAAAGTGTTTGGGGACCTGGGTCCTGCCCCAGGGGACATGTATCAATGCAAAAAAAAGTTTTAAAAACTGACGTTTTTTCAGGAGCAGTGATTTTAATAATGCTTAAAGTCAAACAACAAACATTAAATATTCCTTTAAATATCATGCCTGGGGGGGGGGGGGTGGTCCCCTTAGTCTGCCTGTAAAGTAGCACATCTTTCCTGCGTTTATAACAGTACCACAGCAAAATGACATTTCTAAAGGTAAAAATGTCATTTAAAACTGCTCACGGCTGTAATGTATTGTCGGATCCCAGCAATACAGATAAAAATCATTGAAAAAAACAGTATAGGTTCCCCCTCAGTCCATTGCCAGACTCTTTGGGTCATGTATGAATATTAAGGGGGACCCTGTGCCAAAATAAAAAAAAAATGCCGTGGGGTCCCCCCTAAAATCCACACCAGGCCCTTCAGGTCTGGTATGGATTTTAAGGGGAACTCCACGCCAAAATTAAAAAAAAAATGCCAGGGGATTTTCAAATCTCTAGATTACCATCAAATTGCCAGAGATGTGTACAGGTGCATTACACTAATGTCTGGATAGAAAGCAAAACTAAGCTCTGCCTTCTGTTTGCATCTCAAGGGTTAATTTTCACTTTTGACAGAAGTGTACCTTTCAACATCCACAACTATGAATCCAAAAAAAGGATCCCACAGGAAAGGAGTGCTGTGGGTTACTTAATGAAAATGTAGCCACCTTTAAATTAGAATTTGGAACAGTATTATTTGCAGCAGAGCAAAATTGTCAGAAGTAAATGAGGCTAAAGGTGATGTAATTACATGATACAGAACCGAGAATTACACAAAGCTCGACAGGAAACTGTGATCTTACTGCAGTCCTCTAATTAATGACTGGCAAGGAAGTTTTGTCACCCCCACAAGCCAGACTAAAGTAGTTTGCAAAGTAGTTTAACCCTGCTCTTTGCATAGGATTTATTTATAAATCTATCCTGGGATATGAATATACAGTAACTTAAGCCTTTAATGTATTGTTTACCTAAGTAAGCAATTCATAGACTATATACTGAATAGATAGATAGCTATCTCACAAAAGTGAGTACACCCCTTACATTTTTGTAAATATTTTATTATATCTTTTCATGTGACAACACTGAGGAAATTACACTTTGCTACAATATAAAGTAGTGCCTGTACAGCTTGTATAACAGTGTAAATTTGCTGTCCCCTCAAAATAACTCAACACACAGCCATTAATGTCTAAACCACTGGCAACAAAAGTGAGTACACCCCCTAAGTGAAAATGTCAAAATTGGGCCCAATTAGCCATTTTCCCTCACTGGTGTCATGTGACTTGTTAGTGTTACAAGGTCTCATTTGTGAATGGGGAGCAGGTGTTATCACTCTCACCCTCTCACTGGAAGTTCAACATGGCACCTCATGGCAGAGAACTCTCTGAGGGTCTGAAAAAAAGAATTGTTGCTCTACATAAAGATGGTCTAGGCTATAAGAAGATTGCCAAGACCCCGAAACTGAGCTGCAGCATGGTGGCCAAGACCATACAGTGGTTTAACACAACAGGTTCTATTCAGAACAGGCCTCGTCATGGTCGACCAAAGGCATTGAGTGCACATGCTCAGCGTCATATCCAGAGGTTGTCTTTGGGAAATAGACGCATGAGTGCTGCCAGCATTGCTGCAGAGGTTGAAGGGGTGGTGGGTCAGCCAGGCAGTGCTCAGAACATACGCCGCACACTGTATATAATTGGTCGGCATGGCTGTCATCCCATAAGGAAGCCTCTTCTAAAAAATATGCAAAAGAAAGCCTGCAAACAGTTTGCTGAAGACAAGCAGACTAAGGACATGGATTACTGGAATCATGTCCTGTGGTCTGATGAGACCAATATAAACTTATTTGGTTTAGATGGTGCCAAGCCTGTGTGGCGGCAACCAGGTGAGGAGTACAAAGACAAGTGTGTCTTGCCTACAGTCTAGCATGTTGGTGGGAGTGTCATGGTCTGGGGCTGCATGAGTGCTGCCGGCACTGGGGAGCTACAGTTCATTGAGCAAAACCATGAATGCCAAGATGTACTGTGACATACTGAAGCAGAGCATGATCCCCTCCCTCCAGAGACTGGGCCGTAGGTCAGTATTCCAACATGATAACTACCCCAAACACACCTCTAAGATGACCATTGCCACAGGTGATGGACTGGCCAAGCATGTCTCCAGACCTAAACCCTACTGAACATTTGTGGGGCATCCTCAAATGGAAGGTGGAGGAGCGCAAGGTCTCTAACATCCACCAGCTCCGTGATGTCATCATGGAGGAGTGGAAGAGGACTCCAGTGACAACCTATGAAGCTCTGGTGAACTCCATGCCCAAGAGGGTTAAGGCAGTGCTGGAAAATAATGGTGGTCTCTCTGAAGTTTCTCTGCTTCTGTTAAACAACACAGCAGGTTACATCCCTGCATCCAGCCTGTAATTGGATAGTAGAGGAGCAGCAATAGACTGATGATGCTATCTCTCTTCTCTGTCATTCTGTTGCCATATTCCTTGACAGCATATGCGAATGTAAGACACTCAATTGTCCCAGAGTGCTGCCCTTACATCCCCTAGTCTGGGTTTTTGTACAAGGGATTAGATGGAGGTGATATTAAGTCAGATTTATGTATTCATACCAGTTATATTTAAAATACTTTTTTAAATAAATACATAACTGCATTAATTGGTGTTTTTAATATCTTCCTGGAGTTTAATGTATTATACTCAGTACAGTAACTGCTAGAAAAGTACTAGAATGGGTTGAAAACCTGCATCTAATTCTTTCTTTTCTCCTAATGAATCCTATTTGTACAGACAAGCCAGCAGTGAGGCTCACAGACTGTTCACAGCTCTCCCTTTTGATGGTTGCAATGTTACCTAACATTAAACTATTATATACTGTATACTGCCAATTTAGCTTTTTTTGAAGGATAATTTGTATAGCAAGATGATTCAGATGTTGAATTTAGTTCCTCTCTAATTATATACTTATAAATAATTCCTGGTTTAACCATATTGTAATGATCACCCGCTGGGGATGAAACTTCCCCATACCTTCATAATAGAGACTGCAAAAGACTGAATTTGGTGAATGTGTTTTTTTCTCAGCTTATTTAACAAAGTAGCATTACACTAAGAAAACCAGGGCACACGACTGTTACAGATATACAGGAGTTGATTTACTAAAAGGGGAGTTCCACCAAAAAGTGGAACTTCCGCTCATCTGATTCCTCCCCCCCTCCGGTGCCACAATTGGTACCTTTCAGGGGGGAGGGGGTGCAGACAGAGGCGGCTCTCTAATTAGGCGAAATAGGCAGTGGCTTCAGGCCTCGCAGTCATAGGGGCCTCGCACAGCTGGCTAGTTTACCTAATTAGAGAGCCGCCCCTTCCAGCAGCAGAGATCTCCGCCATCACACAGTCCTGTATCCCCTCACTTTGCTACAGGGAGAGATACGGGCTGCGAGTGAGACGTGTGATCGGAGCTCCGGATCACAGACAGGGAGGGAGAGCCGCTCAGTAGAGCTCTGACAGATCTCCCCCCTCCCCCTGCTGCCCGCACAGCCAGACAGAAGAGGAGAGAGAGAGAGAGCTTCTGCTCCTCCTCCTCCCGCCCTCTCCTCGTGTGTCTGCCCCGCCCACTCTCCTCGGCAGTGTTCTCTGTTCTGCCACAGAGAAGGGGATGTGTGGGCGGGAAGATTCAAGCTGAAGCCCAGCAAAGAGAAAAGGACAAGGGGAGCCTGATCCATCCATCCATCCAACCAGTCCCTCCTGCCTCCCAGTGAGTACACTGATGTAGGGGATGCTCTTCCTTCCCTTCCGTCTCCACCCCCTTCTCTTTCTTTCTTTCTTTCTTTCTTTCTTTCTTTCTTTCTTTCTATCTATCTATCTATCTATCTATCTATCTATCTATCTATCTATCTATCTATCTATCTATCTATCTTTCTTTCCTTCCATCTTTCTTTCTCTTTCTTTCTTTCCTTCTATCTATCTATCTATCTATCTATCTATCTATCTATCTATCTATCTATCTATCTATCTATCTATCTATCTATCTATCTATCTATCTTTCTTTCTTTCCTTCCATCTTTCTTTCTTTCCTTCCATCTTTCTTTCTTTCCTTCTATCTATCTATCTATCTATCTATCTATCTATCTATCTATCTATCTATCTATCTATCTATCTATCTATCTTTCTTTCTTTCCTTCCATCTTTCTTTCTTTCCTTCCATCTTTCTTTCTTTCCTTCCCTCTTTCTTTCTTTCCTTCCATCTTTCTTTCGTTCCTTCCATCTTTCTTTCTTTCCTTCCATCTTTCTTTCTTTCCTTCCATCTTTCTTTCGTTCCTTCCATCTTTCTTTCTCTTTCTTTCTTTCGTTCCTTCCATCTTTCTTTCTCTTTCTTTCTTTCTTTCATTCCTTCCATCTTTCTTTCTCTTTCTTTCTTTCTTTCTTTCTTTCTTTCTTTCTTTCTTTCTTTCTTTCTTTCTTTCTTTCTTTCTTTCTTTCTTTCTTTCTTTCTTTCTTTCTTTCTTTCTTTCCTTCCATCTTTTTTTCTCTTTCTCTTTCTTTCTCCTTCCTTCCTTCCTTCCTTCCTTCCTTCCTTCCTTCCTTCCTTCCTTCCTTCCTTCCTTCCTTCCTTCCTTCCTTCCTTCTCCACCCATCCCCCTTTTATTTCTCTCTTTGTGACAGCCTACCAGAATAGGTAGGATCTGTGAGAGCAGCTTCCCTGTGCAGCTCTGCTTGAGGAAAATATATCTTTATTATGCCCACTCACCTACCCCCTGTACTGTCCACTCCCCTATACTGTACCCTCCTAATACAGTTCATTTTCATCCCTTGAATTTTTTTTCCCATTATGGGAGTGAGTGGGGCCTCATGTCTAAGTTTTGCCTTAGGCCTCACAAAGTCTAGAGCCGCCTCTGGGTGCAGATACCTGTATTAGACAGGTATCTGCACCCACTTCCGGGAATATATTCCCGCAGGAGTCACGCCCCCTCCCGCACCGCCTCGCTGTCTCCTGGGAAACACACAGGTCCCAGGAGATAGCGGGGACCACTTAGGACACATAGTGCGACTCGCGTATGCGCAGTAGGGAAGCCGCAACCCTTCACTTCCTTATGCCCTCACCGAGAATGGCAGCGGCAGCAGCTGAGAGCCGAGCTATTGCTCGGCTTCGGCTGCCGACATCGCTGGACTCCAGGACAGGTAAGTGTCCGTTTATTAAAAGTCAGCAGCTGCAGTATTTGTAGCTGCTGGCTTTTAATACATTTTTTTTTAACTGGACTCCCTCTTAAAGGAGTGAGGATTTAATTATTCAAAGTGAATGTTCACTTAGCTTAGAGAACAAGGTAAGTGATGTGTTAACTTCAGTCCCCCAGTCATGTGCAAGCAACATTCTATTTCTTTTTTTTTGTTCCCCTGGACATGATTGAGTATTCTTAGTGAAAATAGCTTTATTCTATGCACCAAATAAGTAAACATTAACTTTTTAAAGTGAAAGTTCACTAATTGCACACGCTCAACTAGTTTAGTATAGCAAGCTTACTATACCCAAAACAGATTTAAAGAATAGTATAATGCTGTCTCTACATTACACATATAACTACAATTATTACAATGCTTTATTTTATTTTCTCCCCAGAACACCCAGAACTGTCATTGCTGAGACACCATGCAGGATCAGTTTTTACTTCCTGACCTAAAATCCTTCCCTGCATCTGACAATAATGTTGTATATGATGCCTGTACAACAGCAACTATGTTCTGAACTGTTTGTGAAGATATTGTCTCATACAGATCAGCCCCTAATGCTGCTTCTAACTCATTTGACCTATTACAAAATTACAATGTTACAATCTGAGGGATGACTAGGGGAGAGTGGACTAAAAAAATTCTTCTTCCTGCCTGCAGAGGATTGATGATTCTCCTAACCTCGAAATGGCAGACCAATGTCCAAACATGGTCGGAGTGGCAGTTCTATCTGGACTGCCGACCAACCAGCCAGTCTCAAGCATAGGTTCCCACCCCCCTCTGCAGTGATTGGTTGTGAGGACTGCTGGCCACAGGAGGATTGAATTAGAACTTCCTTCATCCAGACCTACAGCCTACTGCTTTTCAAAACTACCATCCTTTGCCTGCTTGCCACTAAAAGGGGCCGGGCCACTCTGATGGGGACAACTAAAGTAGGGGCACTCTGATGGGACACTGATGTAAAAGGTTCTCTGATTGGGGGGGTACACTGACAATAAATATTCTTGAAATTCTATTGAAATTGAACGTTGCCTATTTTTGATAGACATTGGTTGATTTACTAAAACTGGAGCTTGCAAAATCTGGTGTAGCTCTACAGAGAAACCAATCAGCTTTGTGTTTTTTTTTTTTCGTCAAAGCTTATTTGAACAAGCTGAAGTTAGAAGCTGATTGGCTACAATGCACAGCTTCACCAGATGCTGCACTTTCCAGTTTTAGTAAATCAACCTCAGTTTGACGACATATATACTATGATCTAAGTCATAGCACAAACATGAGAGTCAAACCTCTGAGGAAGAAAATTTTTCTGACCAGACTTGCCCAGGCACAGTTATGTCAAACTCATAAATTACCTTTTTTAGAATAAACTGTTGCCTTATATAGTAAATGTCAGGAATTTATTCTTGAAGTCTTGTAAAGTTAGTATTAAGTCCACTTTAAGACTTATAGTGTCTTAAAGCGGACAGTGGCAGTGCAAAGACGTACAGTGGCAGTGTGAATATACAGTAATACCTTACTGCAATTTTTGCAAACTTTCCTGGTTTTATGCCATAGTTTCACAGTCAAAACTAGATTATCAATTTTAAAATGAATTTAGAGATTTTTAGGACCCTTGATATTGTGTTTGAGCCCTGAAATTTTATCTGATTAGCCGTTTTTAGAACAGCAGCTCGGGTAACAGAAATTGAAAAATAAAAACTGCAGGGAACATGTGCAGAAAATATAAATTGTGAATTAGTATTTTGATATTTACAGGTATTTCTCAGTTGTAATTGTATGCATATTTTCTGCCCAAAGTCACAATATACAGTATTGGAAATTCTTCCACAGGATATACTGTAAATGGTGGTGTTGGGTACTAAAGACCTTCAGCAATTGGATAGGAAAGTGGGATGTTAAACCAAGTCTCCCAAAACAAAAGTATAATCTGTTTCAGATGTACAGTAGTTGTATTTTAACATAATAGCTATTCTAGTAAATTGGTGAAAGTTGGAGGAAGTTCTTAATGGGATGACTGTTGATAAACTCTCAAAGAAGAAGTTAAAGTTGACTATGGGTAATGAATATATGACATATTACACAAGTCTGGAGAGTGCATAAACTAATCTAAAAGTTTTCACCAAGATTTTTTTTCTAAAACTGGATGTCAATAAAGATAATGATAAGGTTAAGTTTAGGAAAAGTAGTTTTCCATGCAGCCATGGAGATATGACAGAAATATTATTTTCCAAAGTTTTTTTTTTTGAGTGGGCAGATGTTGTGTATTAGCAATAAACCATTAAATAGAAAAAAATATGTTGTTTGGCAATGAATAATACACCCTTTCTCCCACACTCCCTACGCAGAGAATCTGCTTCATGTTTTTTTTTTTTTTTCTAAAAAGCACCATATTTTATAGGCAGTAAATAACATTTTTTCCAAAACAAGAATAAACTTTTAAAACTGTTGAATTACAACGACTGGCTTATATATGTACATAAATTCACAATCTTAATATTTTTCCTTGCATTAAAGCACACACATAGATGATTCCTATTTGATCACAAGGTGCATTTTAAGTGCATACCTTCATTCCACACAGCCCAGTTATTTATTGGATACGAGTACAAGTTAGCTGTTTGTATTTTTAATGCACCAGGATAATTTTATTTTACCCTGAGTGGGGTCTGATCCTATCACCTAGTCTTTTGCAGTATTGAATTTACATGTTTACACAAATGTTTGTGGGCACCTGACCATCACAGCTACTTATGTGGCTAAAAGTATGTGCAAATCTACACAAATATTGCATTCAGGTGTTTGTTAATTCTTTAGCGTTTAAAGCCATTTTAGACTACTGTATACTTACAACCCTGTGGTAATAGTTTTAGGGAGTCCCATTTTTGTTTGATTATGACTGTGCCCCTATGCACTAAGACAGGCCCATAAAGAAATGATTTGATATATCTAGTGTGAAGGAATTCAAGTGCTCTGCCCTTAACCTTGCTGATCACATTTGGGATGACTGAGAGGCAGATCTTCTCATCCTACATCACTATCTGACTTGACAAATGCTATTTTGGCTCAAAGAGAAATCCTTTCCAGAAGAGGAGACCTTTACAGCCACAAAGGGGAGCACTCTATATTAATGACCATGGTTTGAAGACTCCTTGGTGGAGGGTGGGGGGCTAGCAGCAGCAGCTTGAACAGTGCATAGGCACAGTCCAGTGTAAGATGCAGAGACAGAAATAGACCTGGGCAGAATGGTTTGTCAGCAGGAGAAAGAAAAGGAGGTCTCTGACAGGGAGTAGTACTAAGCAGAAGGTGTGCCACATCCCAAAAATCCAAAACGACCAAAACATTCCCCTAGAGCGGGACTTTTGAGGCACTACCATCAATGATGCAATGTAAGTAAAAAATATATAATTTTATTACAAAATTCAAAAGTACAACAAAAAATATATACAAAAATACAAATCAAACACAAACAATATATACAATGGGATACATCAAAAAGCAAGGACATGTAATTTGGACACAACTGCATCACATTGAGAGGAAAACCAAAAGTGGAAATGTAATAAGTCTCACTGAACCGACGCATTTCGGGGAATCCTTCATCAGGGTTCATTAAGTGAGAGTTACCATCTAAGAAATTACAAAATTAAAAAGAAACATTAACATCACACACAAAAAACAGATAACATTCCCCCCACATCCAGTGAAGGTATGTGTGAGAGTCATACTCACTTCCAAAATACATGTGCTATAGAAGTATCCAAGCATAAAATCAGCTTCACAACGGTCTCCTAGGCCATGTGCATACAAAGAGAGCCAGATCGCGGACCATGTAGAGTGAAATTGTAATGACTGGTGCATATAATGCAATCCCAGTGGGTGCTGAAAACCGCCGCGCCTAAGATTTGACGCGGCGTTTGTGCGCGGGCTGGGGTCCAAAAATTAACCGGACCTGAAAACAAGGACAAGACCCCATAAATAATGATGATTTTGATAATCAATATAGACAATCATATCTCCTGGGATTGAAAATATATCAAATCCCAGGGTGTGTAAAAAACATGAGCACATAGATGTGGGGACTAGCCACAGGAAACATACCTGTAAGCTAGATCCAAATGGGGGAGACCTACAGGTTGTGATGTAGGGGAAAGGAGGAGGACTCGGGGTCCGGGCTGACAACCATAAAGCTGCAGATAGTAAAGGAGAGAGAGGGATCTAATTAAAAAAGGGAAACAAGGTTCTAATATGGGTAAACATATTTAAATGGTAAAATCCAGACACCACTTAAGGTATGCAAGAAGTGGAGATAACAGCAATCCAGGTTGCTGAGGTTACCTGTATAATCAGTCCAACAGCATAGTATCAACGAGGCATCCTCCTCCGATCACAAGATCAGAGTGAATGAACTCGGTATTTATAACACACACCTCACGCTGTCAGCAGGAGAAAGAGAAACAGCAGTAGGCTGATCTTCCCAGTGATTAGCTGTGAAAGGATGTGTGTTGGCCCAATTCTGACTACTGGAGTACAGGTAGGCTGTGCTCCCAAATAGAATGAAAATAAGCAAACTGACAACATTGAGATGGATGTGCTTCCATTCCCTGGTGTGGTCAGTTTGAAATACAATATGTAGACAGGTGGACTGGCATTTCATACAAAGGAAGCATTGCAGGGAGAACAAGATACTTCTTATTCCAATACATGGTAACACAGCTTCATTATCATGTATCACTGGATTTGCGTTTTAAAAGTGAAACTCCTGCCAGTTTTTCTTTTCTTTTGGCTTAAGTGGGGCAAGTTTAGAACATCTGATAGGATTTTTCTGTTGTCTGGAACCCTCAATGGAGAGGGACCCATTACTCCAATTTTAAAAGATAAAGGCAAAATTAAAAACCCATAAGAGGTTTAATTGTTTCCCCATTATACTGAATTTAAATTATTTTATTGCTAACTGTGGTCCTTTTGGAAATATTTTCTTTCACTTTTTGTCTTTGTCCTATTGGGAAAAAAATCACAGCAATCAAAAAAGGTTTTAGGTTTTTATTCATAACAAAAAAAAAAAAAAGAGTCTCTGACAGGATATCTCAGGGAATGAGACTTTGAGGTTGAAAGTCTAACATCTCAATTGCTAAGCTTTATAAAGGTACATATCTAACTCTTCCTTATAGAATTGTAATAGCAAGATTCCCTCTGGCAATTGGAACTAACCTTCAGCCCCTGCCCAAGAGAACAACACAGACAGTGACTTAACTCTAGATCTCTATACAGTAGAATGACTTGTAATAGGGATGGTAACGATGCTGCGTAACCTGCAGGCAGGTCATTAACACTCACACAGCATTCTGGTAGACAAGTATAACAAGTGATAGATAATGCTGCCCTAAAGTCCATTTCAACACTACAATCATGCTGTGGGGCACAGATATTGGCTATGACTGAATTTTCCTCTGCCCTAATAAAGGGAGGACAGACTTTGGCTGTGAGGCACACACTCTGGCTATGACCACTTTGCTGTCTGCTCTAATAAAGAGAGGACAGACTCTGACTGTTGGGCACATTCATAGTTATGAATTCTTTGATCTCTGCTCCAATAAAGACAGGGTGTGTTACGTACCGTGTAGTAGAGTCTGATGTGTAGGAGGAGACCTCTCTTACAGCCCTGGCTCAAGAGCTACTGGAGTGGGAACAGTAGACTCGAGAGCGCAGTGAGGTAGGAGTGCCTGTTTGTGGTGTAGACATGGATGGATGGACGATGAGCCACTAGGAGGCAGGTGCAGGTCAGTGACCTGGGAGCTGGCAGATACAGACTGGAGCAGAGTAAGACAATCCAGGTCAGACACAGGTAATCAAACAGAACTTGATCAGCAGGCTGGAGCAGAGTGAGACAGGCCGAGTCATACACAAGTAGTCAGGCAGGTAGGGCTGTAGCTGAAGAAGAGTCAGATTAACAGGCAGAGGTCGGCAACAAGGTATCAGCAGAAGTCCTTATAACAGGGTCAAGGCAAGCCAAGGTCAGAGTTGGAGAAATCGGATAAGTCAAACAGAGCCGGGTCAATACAGGTGATCAGAAGGCAGATACAGGGTTACAGGAATCAATAGTTGCATATCAAACAGCACTGCACTTGTGCAGCTGCTGTCCTTTCAAAGGCCTATTGGCGCCAAACAGCGTCTAATGCTCACACACGCGCATCTGTCACATGCCCCTGTGCACACGTTGCCGGGAAAAGTTGCCTCAGCCCATGTGTGCCATCCCAATGGCTTTCCTGTAGCGTCAGAGGGGGCGGGGCCACCTGGTCCGCCCCCCTCTGATGCACAGGGACATCCCTATGGCTTCCCTGTAGCGTCAGAGGGGGCGGGGCCACCCAGTTACATACCCGAGTGACCCCGCCCCCTCTGACGCTATGGGGAAGCCATAGGGATGTCCCCGTGCGTCAGAGGGGGTGGGGTCATCTGGCGATGTCATTGTGTGGCCCCACCCTCAGTTATAATAGAGCTGTCACCTGAGTGCAGCGGTCATTACGGCAGGTGCCTCCCATGGAGGCAGATCGTAGGTGGCGTGTGGGTTTTTTTTTCTTTTTCGGCCCGTCGGAGCACGAGAAGAAGAAGAAGAAGACTCCATAGGACAGTTTTATTTTTTTATTTTTTTAACAAAGGACTTGTCCCAAGGCGTGTATTGTGTTTTACCATTTTTACACAATTTTTGTGAAATGGTAGGTTTGTACCCCGTTACCATTTCACACGGAGGGGCGGGATCTGGGGGTCCCCATGTTAAAGGGGGCTTCCAGATTCCAATAAGCCACCCGCCCGCAGACCCCCACAACCACCGGGCAAGGGTTGTGGTGATGAGGCCCTTCTCTCCATCAATATGGGCACAAGGTGCTTTGGGGGGCTACCCCAAAGCACCCTCCCATTGTTGAGGGCATGTGGCCTGGTACGGTTCAGGAGGGGGGGCGCTCTCTCGTCCAACCTCTTTTCCTGCGGCCTGCCAGGTTGCGTGCTCGGATAAGGGTCTGGTATGGATTTTGAGGGGGACCCCATGCCATTTTTTTTTATTTTGGCACGGGGTTCCCCTTAATACCCATACCACACCTGAAGGGCCTGGTATGGAATTTGGGGGGACCCCCACATGTTTTTTTTAAATTTTGGTTCGGGGGAATCCCATGCCATTTTTATCAATGAACTTTTATGCGTATTGCCGGGACCGACAATTCATTATAGCCGCGAGTACTTTTAAATGACTTTTTTTCCTTTAGAAATGTCATTTTGCTCTCGGATTGTTGTAAACACGGGAAACATGCGCCACTTTACAGGCATACTATAGACACCCCCCAGGTATGAAATTTAAAGGAATATTACACTTTTATTGTTTCACTTTAAGCATTATTAAAATCACTGCTCCTGAAAAAATGCCCTTTTTTTAAAACTTTTTTTTGCATTGATACATGTCCCCTGGGGCAAGACCCAGGTCCCCAAACACTTTTTATGACAATACCTTGCATATAAGCCTTTAAAATTAGTACTTTTGACTTCTCCCATAGACTTTTAAAGGGTGTTCCACGGCTTTTGAATTTGCCGCGAACACCCCAAATTGTTAGATATTTGGTGAACAGGCGAACACCCGATTTTCGAGTCGAACTTATGTGATGTTCGACTCAAACGTCGGAACCATCCCTACTTGTCAACAGTCTATAAGTCCTTAAATTGGGCTGAAACAGATGCAGGAATATAAAAAGTCATTTAAAGCTGTCCACAAAAACCAATGTTAATAGCCAAAATAAGGGTCAACATTGGTCTTATTGGGTGTTAATTATCATATGAATAGAGTAGCAGTAGTAGTAAGAATAGTGACATTGGGGGTATTAAAGTCCTGTTTGGATTATCAGTGAGACATACCTTGATATGTGGAAAGCAGCCGCATGGAGACACGTTCTGGCATCCAAACCACCTGGGGGATGTCAGCCATGTCAGACAGAGGGTTTGCTTCATATACTCCTGTCAATCCAATCCCAAATGCAGACAATTGTTATCAGCTGCGCCTGAGATGGAGGAGGAGATCAGGGACGTGTCAATCATCGACTTCCTGAGCAGAACGTGCATGTCCCTATCCTGACAGTGCATGCGCAACGTCAGCGCAACAGAATGACGACCTCCAGCCACGGCCCACTGACACAGTAGCTTCCCAGGTGGACAGCGCATGCCCGCCGGAGTAGCAAGATGGCGGCCAGACGGGATGGTATCGTTTGCAGCCTACCATATAGAGCCACCACAGGTTGTGCCAGGCATTGCATGTAGTCCTTGAGAACCAGCCAACCACAACAGTAATATATAGGTGTTTGTGAAAAGGCATAGCAGGGGGTATATACGATTACCACAGCTCCCCTGGTGGCCAAAACTAGAAGTACAAGATAACGGGCACATTAGGAGAAACATAGGCCAACACTCAGGGATATTCAATGTGTTAACAACAAAATGTATATACATAAGGTAAAGGCATCTTGAATACAAAATGGAGTGTAAAGATAAATTGTGAGATATTAAACAAGTATAATGATGACATAACATCACACATGATAATAGTGCAGGAATATATATATATATATATATATATATATATATATATATATATATATATATATATATATATATATATATACTGTATATATATACAAAATCACTGATCAAGGGAAGGGATTGTGGAGAGCCATTTAAATGAACAAATAGGTAATAAACTCGCAGACAAAGTTGTCTGAGAGTGTATTTTCCATGTATTATTTCTCCATTCCTCCAGATGAAAAGCCTTCCAAGAAAGGCTTAAAACAAATGAACAAACAAATAGTGGGAGGACAGACTCTTGCTGTGGGGAACACACATGGGCTAAGGCCACTTTTCTCTCTGCTATAATAATGGGAGGACAGACTCTGGCTGTGGGGAACACACATGGGCTGAGGCCACTTTTCTCTCTGCTCTAATAATGAGAGGTCAGACTTTGGTTGTGGGGAACACAAACTCTAGCTGTGGGAAACACACATGGGCTGAGGCAACTTTTCTCTTTACTTTAATAATGGGAGAACAGACTCTGGCTGTGGGGGACACACATGGGCTGAGGCCACTTTTCTCTCTGCTCTAATAATGAGAGGTCAGACTTTGGTTTGTGGGGAACACATGGGCTGAGCCTGCCTTTTCTCTGCTCTAATAAAGGGATGAAAGACTGGCTGTGGGAAATACACATAGGCTGTGATCACACTTCTTTCTGTTCTAATAAAAGGAGGACAGACTCTGACTCCGGGGAACACACATAGGCTTAGACAACTTTTCTGTCTGCTCTAGTAAGGGGAGGACAGACTCTGGCTGTGAGGAGCACACTTAGCCTATGACCACTTTTCCCACTGCTCTAATAAAGGAAGTGTAGACTCAGAATGTGAGGAATGCACATAGGCTATGACCCCTTTTCTCTCTGATCTACATTGCAATAAAGGGAGGACAGACTCTGGCTATGGGGAACACACATAGGCTATGACTGGTTTTCCTTCTACTTTAATAAAAGAAGGACGGACTAGGCTATACAATAAAGTGGGAAACCATCACAAATACACTATTGCCATAGGTGTTCATAAAGTTAGGCACTCCTCTGTATTAATATGGTCAGACAGATATAAAGGGAGAGGTAGAGGTTCTGCACACACTTATAGGGCGTACACACAGTCAGACTTTGTTCGGACATTCCGACAACAAAATCCTAGGATTTTTTCCGACGGATGTTGGCTCAAACTTGTCTTGCATACACACGGTCACACAAAGTTGTCGGAAAATCCGATCGTTCTGAACGCGGTGACGTAAAACACGTACGTCGGGACTATAAACGGGGCAGTGGCCAATAGCTTTCATCTCTTTATTTATTCTGAGCATGCGTGGCACTTTGTCCGTCGGATTTGTGTACACACGATCGGAATTTCTGACAACGGATTTTGTTGTCGGAAAATTTTATCTCCTGCTCTCCAACTTTGTGTGTCGGAAAATCCGATGGAAAATGTCCGATGGAGCCCACACACGGTCGGAATTTCCGACAACACGCTCCGATCGGACATTTTCCATCGGAAAATCCTACCGTGTGTACGGGGCATTAGTATGGGGCAAACATGTTCTGCATCTCCAGATGAAAAAATGCACCTAAACAATATGATTATCACTCTCTCTTTGAAACAATGGCCTAGTAATGTTGCTTACATAGTGGTCTGTACTATATTTTTGGCTTTGTTCTTGGAAGTAATACACTTTTGATTTTCTTGATAAAGACCTGTTTGGTATCTCTATCTAAAACTGCTGACTAGAAAAGCCACTTTCATAGTGTACAAGTCTGTAAATCTTTTCTGCCCTTCTTCTGTGAAATAATACACTCTAATTTTAGTTTCTTGATTAAAACTCAGTAGATGCCACCCTCTGAAACTAAAAAAAACACATGGTGAACATTGAGTCTGTACAATTTTTGTGGCTTTTTCCTCTAAAATAATACAATTATGATTTCTTCATTCAAACCTGTCAGGATTCAGCAGCAGGGATGGTTATATCTGCATGGCTATACTCAGGAAACTGAGACCATATATGACTTAAGTAAGTTTATTAACAGTGAAACAAAACACATCCAAACACCAGCAACCAAAATATACAGCAAACATGAAAATACAAGTGAACCATAAACCGAGTGACAAAATACCTAGCATCCTTACTATAATACAATATTTACAAAATGAGGAACACAGAAAAACAGGGTAAAACTGGAGGTACAGGGAACATATATGAAAGGGGAACCAGATCTGGGATCAGGAATGGGAGTAGGAACAAGGCAGCAGGGTTCAGGGTATAAGTACAAGGCAAAGAGCACGATCAAGAGCAGGAACAGGATAAATAGCTAGCAGTATCTGGCAGCAAAGCCTCCATTTTACCTTCTTTCTCTGCTACACCCACAGTCTCCGATGTATCCACAATCAGAACCTACTCTGCATCTCCAGATTCAGCTGTCTATGGAAAATCCTATGTAACTGGCCAAACAAATGGGTGTTCACCTGAAAAACCTCTAACTGCAATGTGAATTGAAACATTTGGCAATGGTATTACAATGTATTACCACTGATAAATTTGACAGCTTCCCCCTGGTTGTTAGGAGCCACCACCTGATGCAGAATGTGCAATGTGCTTAATGGTGGTTTTATATCATCAAACAAATATTTTTCTAAACTAAAGGACTTTTCAAAAAGTGTAAGTGTTAAATAAATAAAGGATGTTGCTCTAATATAATCAATTCTAGGCTGAATTGTGCCACAAATTACAAGTGCTATTTATCATACACATTCACCACCTTCTTGTGATAATCATTACCAAATGTGCCATAATTAGGTGAAGACATAAGAATATGTGCATGTTAAACAAAGCTTTAACAAACAAAAGTTTCCATAAATAAAAATCCTTTAAAAACTCCCACAAATAATGAAGAACTTCTACAAGTGAAAAGCTCTTTCGTTTTGTGTTGAGGTGTAACACCACTACCATGTCTTATGGGTATGCTTTCATCTTAACTTATTGACCTCTAAAATAAAATGCCTTATGAGCATATACCTTTTAGAGCCTAGACAGGGCTGTCACTCCACCAATGTTTCCAGATCTTATCAAGCATCAAGGATCAATCCATGTAAAGGAAACACCATCATGCTGTGTCAGAAACCATGAAATAATGTCGAGACAGAAGTACAGTTAAATCACACTTGTTTAATAATAAAAGTAAAAAGAACAAACATAGTCAAAACATAGCCAAAGTTCAGTAACAGAAGTACAGTTAAATCACACTTGTTTAATAATAAAAGTAAAAAGAACAAACATAGTCAAAACATAGCCAAAGTTCAGTAACCGAAACAGATAGTCAGCCAAGCCAGAAGTCAGGGATCAATGTAGTGGAACAGCAAACAGGATCTGGAGCCAGAAGGGATGTCAGCAAAGCAATTCTTGAACAGGATTGCAGGAGTTTCTGTGATGATGATCAAGGCGAAGGCAGAGATCCACTGGGCTGAACAGCTTAAGTAGGCAGGAGTGACAAGCAGGATATCATCAACAGCTGAGTACCAGTGGAGAGATAGGAGCTGGCAATTAGCCAACAGCTGAGAGACCAGCTCTGAGAAGGAAGGGCTGAGCCCAGCCCTGACAGTACCCCCTCCTCAATGATCCCTCCCCCTCGGAGGACCACCAGGCTTGAGGGTAAATGTCTATGGTAATCACGGAGGAGGACAGGGGCATGTAAGTCTGAGGATGAGACCCAAGAGCGTTCCTCCGGACCGTACCCCTTCCAATGTACCAGGTACTGTATGCACCCACGGAACCTACAGGAGTCAACAATGGACTGTACTTCTCATGGTTCTCATACACCTCATGGTTCTCAACCTGTACAGAGTGAGGACGTGGCACCAAGGTGGTAAAGCGGTTGCAGACCAAAGGTTTTAATAAGGAGACACGAAATACATTCGAAATACGCATATTAGAAGGAAGGTCTAATGCGTAAGCCACTGGGTTAATCCTGCGAAGAATATGAAAAGGCCCAATAACCCGAGGTGCAAACTTCAGTGAGGGACCACAAAGTCTGAGGTTGAGAGATGACAGCCAGACTCTGTCCCCAACCTGGCAGGAAGGCGCAGGCAGGCATCTGTGGTCAGCATGAAGTCTGTACCTATGACAAGCATGTCGCAAAGCCTTCTGGATTTGTGCCCAAGTGGAACGAAGACCACAGAGATGCTCCGCTAATGCAGGAATACTCTGCGGAACAAATAAGTCAGGCATGGAAGGTTGGAAACCATAGTTCGTCATAAACGGGAAGTAGAATTCAAGGCACTATTGTGAGCAAACTCTGCCCATGGTAATAGGTCTGACCAGTTGTTATGATGGTCAGAAATATAGCAATGTAGGAATTGCTCCAGGGACTGTTTGGCTCATTCTGCTGCCCCATTAGACTGAGGGTGATACTGTTGGAATTCAGCATGAATTAATATCATATTTCTGGATTTTGTACATATGTTTCCTTATTTCCAAGAGCAGCCAGGCTCCTATGGTTTTTGAAAGAATGAGATTTTCGCACTCCCTGAAGGACAGGATTCCCCCCACAGGTTGGAATGTAGCCTATTAAGCTTCTAGCTGTGTATGACAATGCTGGCTCCGATCTGTCTATGAGAAGTCCTGATTAACGGCTCTGCAAGCAAGCTTCAAAGAGAGGACTGGCAGAGATAATTAATGAGTTGAGATACCGATGATAAAAGACTCAGATATATTTGACCCAGGTCGGATAGAGATGATTCATGGACAAACACTGTGCCCAGAGGCCAATTATGGTAAGACGGTCAATAATATAAACTGTTGAGGAAACACCCCAGAGATACTGTGATTCGTCCAAAAATAGAGTTGGGCAGGCAATGGGAAGGGGTTTGGATAAGGTGTGTTTGTGAAAAAGGTTTGCAAGCAGAGCTCCCTCTTTCAACACCTGGAGACCAGCCGATAGGATATGATAAGTATATTCTTGTATTGTATTCTGATTGTAAGCTATGTAACAATGTAATACCTTTTAATACTTTTATGTTAGTTTCCTATTTTCCTGGGAAATAAATGTAACTTGTTGACTAAGCAGAGGTGTTTGTTATATCATTGTGCTTATCAGAGGCTTATAGATTAGCAATTATAGGGACTAGACAAATTAATACGTGTATGCAATAGTTATATAGGATATATTAGATTGTATAATATTGCAATGATTCCTTCAGATACGCAGAGGAAAAGGCAAGTTGAATTCCCAACTGTGCACAAAAGGCTCGCCAGAACCAGGACACAAACTGACTACCCCTGTCCGAGACAATCACCTTGGGTAGCCCATTTAAGCAAAAGATCTTCCGAGCAAAAATGGAAGCCGGTTACATAGAAGTGGGCAACTTCCTAAGTGGAATACAATGATACATTTTTGAGAATCGGTCAACCACCATAAGGATAACTGTGTTGCCCTGGGAGTTGGGTAACTCCACAATGAAATCCATAGACAGGGGGGTCCAGGGCCTTTCTCCATTGGGTATGGGTTGTAGGAGACCCACTGGTAGATGTCGTGGTGTCTTACTCTGAGCACACACAGAACTGGCAGCTACGAAGTCGGTTACATCAGGTCGTAGACTAGGCCACCAGAATTGTTGGGAAATGGACCAAAAGAGTTGATTCTTCCCAGGGTGGCCAGCAGCCTTGGGAGAATGGTAAGTCTGGAGCACAGCAGTATGGAGACTCTCTGGGACAAAGCAGCGATCACAAGGTTTCTCAGGAGAAGCATGGACCTGAGCAGCAAGAATTTTGTCACCCAAAGGAGAAGTGAGACTGATGCGAACCGTAGCCAGAATATAATCAGGAGGAATCACAGGAACCAGAACCGACTCCATCTTGGAAGTGGAGAAAAATTGTTGTGACAAAGTGCCAACCCTTACATTCTTAGTGCAGTGTAAGAATGAGACAATGTAATTGAAACTTGACAAGAATAGAGCCCATTGCGCCCTTCTGGGAGAGAGGCATTTAGCCTCAGACAAGAATGTAAGATTCTTATGGTCAGTAAGAATGAGAACCAGCACAGTGGTACCTTCGAGGAGATGTCTCCATTCTTTCAGGGCTAAAATGATCACCAACAGCTCTCTGTCACCAATCTCATAATTGCACCCCACAGGTGACAATTTCTTGCAAAAGTAGACACAAGGATGCATAGCGCTCTCAGAGGTAGGACGTTGAGACAGAAGGGCGCCAACACCAGTCTCAGAAGCATCAACCTCAAGGATAAAAGGTAACATAGGATCAGGATGCGCCAACACAGGAGCAGAAACAAAGGCAGCCTTGAGACTCTCAAAGGCCTTAATGGACTCCGGAGACCAACTCTGTGGATTACCGTCCTTTCTGGTCATATCGTCAGGGACTTGACCAGAGTTGAGAAGTTATGAATAAACTTCCGATAATGGTTGGAAAAGCCCAGGAAAAGCGGCAGAGGACATAAACCCATGGGTCGGGCCACTGTAGGACTGCCTAAAGTTTCTCTGGGTCCATCAAAAAACCAGCAGTGGAAATTACATAACCAAGGAATTTAACCTGTTCATGATGGAACTCGCACTTCTCCAGTTTACAATAGAGATTGTTCTCTCTTAGTTTCTGAAGCACATGTCAGACATCTGTGTGGTGGCTCTCCAGGGACTTGGAAAATATGAGGATATCATCAAGATAAACCACCACACATAACTGCAACAAATCTCGGAAGACAATTAATAAATTCCTGGAAGACTGCCGGGGCGTTACAAAGGCCAAAAGGCATTACGAGGCACTCATAATGGCCAGTTCTGGTATTAAATGTAGTTTTCCACTCGTCGCCCTCCTTAATCCTCACGAGATTGTATGCCCCTCTCAAATCAATCTTCATGAAAACCGTTGCTCTCTTGAGGTGGTCAAATAACTCAATCAATGGAATCGGATAGGCATTCTTAATCGTGAAATGAGACCCCTATAATCAATACAAGGTCTCAGTTCACCACTCTTCTTCTTCACAAAGAAGAAATCAGCACCAGCAAGA
Source organism: Aquarana catesbeiana (assembly GCF_042186555.1). Classification (NCBI taxonomy): domain Eukaryota; kingdom Metazoa; phylum Chordata; class Amphibia; order Anura; family Ranidae; genus Aquarana; species Aquarana catesbeiana. The sequence continues at coordinate 334,028,978 of NC_133326.1, forward strand.
GACGAGGATTTGAAGCTGAAACCTTGAGAAAGTGCGTCTGCAACATATTCCTCCATGGCCTTATCCTCCAAGACCGACAAAGGGTAAACCCGGCCATGACGGGGTATGGCACCAGGTTGAAGGTCAATTGTGCAATTGTGCAATTGTGTGGAGGCAAACTACCGGCTTGACCTTTGTCAAAGACATCGCTAAAATCGCTGTACTCCTCCGGGAGGGAGGAGAGTGAGGAGGTGCACAGGACCTTGGCTACCTTCAGGAAGCATGTCTTACTGCATTGTGGTGACCAAGAGAGAACCTCAGCACAGAGCCAATCAAAAGAAGGGTTGTACCTCTGTAACCAAGGATAACCAATAACCAGCAGAAACTTAGGTGAGGAAATAACTTGGAATTGGATTATCTCATGGTGAAAAGCCCCTACGGCCATGGACAATGAAACCGTCTCATGAGTCACATGGGCAGGCTGTAGAGGTCTCCCGTCAAGAGCCTCAATAGCAAGTGGAGTGTCACGCAGCTGCAGCGGAATTGAGTGCTTTGATACAAAGGCAGCATCAATGAACAGGCCTGCAGCCCCAGAGTCGATTAGAGCCTGTAACTCGATGGACAACTCAGCCCAAGAAAGGGTAACCGAAACCAGGGGCTTATCCTTCTGGATAACTGGAGATGAAACAATGCCGCCTAACTCCGTGACAGGACCTCAAGATTCGGGCGTTCCTTGGACAGGTAGGACAAGACTTCAAAAAGTGACCAGCCTGGCCCTGATAAAGGCACAATCTCTCCCTCCTCCTAAAGGTTCTCTCATCCGCAGAGAGATGCATGAAACCCAATTGCATGGGTTCACCTTCACTGACTCGGTACCAGGAGGCATGGGAGGTGAGGGTGGCATGGGTTGGACTGCAAAGCTCGGAGACAAACGTACAGGAGGCTTCCTCAAGAGCTCTGGAGTCAATGAGGATGGCAAACATGATCAATTTCTCCAGCTCAGTGGATATATCTCGGGCTGCTATCAAGGATATCTGCTATCCTTGATGGTATCCGAGAGACCACAAGAAAAAGCAGCTACAAGGGCCTCATAGTTCCACGCTACCTCTGCTGCCAGAGTATGGAATTCAGTGGCGTAGTCGGCAACCGTTCTCGTCCCCAAATCGCTGGGGTAGTGGAGCGGAACCAGACATACCTCTTATAGAGATAATACTCGAGGCGGGTGCTGCAGAGAGACTGGAACATCAACAGGGATGACCTGCAACATAGGTTGTACTGGGGCGGCCACAGTGGGAGATTCCAGGTGAGCCATATGTTTGTAACGCCATGGCAAACTGATCCACGCAGTGATTCAGCTCATCCAATCTGGAAAAAATATTACCAACAAGTGGATTGACTGCATCTTCTGAATTCATGGCCTTCGCCTACTGTCAGAAACCATGAAATCAGGCCGAGACAGAAGTACAATTAAATCACACTTGTTTAATAATAAAAGTAAAAGGAACAAACGTAGTCAAAACATAGCCAAAGCTCAGTAATCGGAACAGATAGTCAGCCAAGCCAGAAGTCAGGGATCAATGTAGTGGAACAGCAAGCAGGATCTGGAGCCAGAAAGGATGTCAGCAAAGCAAGTCTTGAACAGGATCGCAGAAGATAGTTTCTGTGATGATGACCAAGGCGAAGGCAGAGATCCACTGGGCTGAACAGCTTAAGTAGGCAGGAGTGACGGGCAGGATATCATCAACTGTGGAGAGATAGGAGCTGGCAATTAGCCGACAGCTGAGCGGCCAGCTCTGAGAAAGAAGGGCTGAGCCCAGCCCTGACATGCTGTCCGTAAATTAATATATTTTTTAATGAATAAAAATGCACTTACAAGACCGATCACTTTCACTTTCAATCACACACGCTGGGGAGCTGCACTCTTATGCAAGACAATAAGCCTGCCAGTTCTATACAGCCTTTCACTCTGGTTTCTCCTAAAACCCATAGCCGCATTTCCTCTCACCAGCGAACTCCCTTAGAACTGCCCAAAATGTTTCTTTGTCATGACGTCATCAGGGTAGATGAGCAGTGTGGAAGGCTGTATAGCAGTGACAGGCTCATTGTCTGACCCCAGAGTACAATTAGCTGAAGTAAAATTGCATTGGATCCAACTGTGTCTTATTGAACAGTTAAAGGAGAAATTTATTTGCAAAGGGAAGTTTCTCCAATCTTCCACCTTCCACGTCCCTCCTTCCTCTGCCTATATTGTGAACTATTTTTTTTAAGGAGCGGGTACTAATTTCTGACAGGTAACTGCTCCCACTTCCACTCGACTTGTCTAGCGAAGCTGAGCAGAAGTGTGGCCCCCTCCCCTACCTGCAACCTCCTGGGAGACATCACCTGTCCCAGGAGACTGTGGGACCATTCAGAAAGCAACAAGCATCTCTCGCTTGCACAGTAGTGAGCCAGATGTAAAGTATCAGCATTCTGGTAAGTGCTTTGTCTTTTTGAGCACTGGGACCTTGGCTTAATTGGGTGATAAGAAGACTTTGATCATCTTTCAAGCACAATCACACTTATGTTGGGTGTGAAGGAAAGAGAGTTTATAAATTGAGGATTCTTACCACGTTTAGCGATGTACAATTTTGGAAAATATGTAAACAGTCTGGCACCAATCACTGTATTCTATGTCTGTGAGGAACCGATATGTTTGTTAATTGCCATAGTGACTCCGGGCTGCTTGGGGCTATAAGCATGATGCTCCCATAACACCTCCTACTTTTGATAAAGTCTAGAGGGATACAATGCATCAGGTGGGTGGGCTTACTGACATCATCATGCTAGGCGGGCCAATGATGATGTTGAGGATTCTCCCTGGCCAATAACAGCTGTGGGGGTTGTGCTGTTCAGGCATTGTATTGCCTGAAGAAATTAGGTAGTCAGTACATTAGAAATGATCAATTGTAAAATAAACATACAATAGTTCATAGACTCTATAATCTTTACAAAGACTAAATAATATACACTGTTTTTTTCTTTTTTTTCTGACCAAAAAAATTTAGCTGAATACATTTTGGCCCAAATATATAAAAACAGATGATTTATTTGCAAAATTTTATCACAGAAATTAAGAAATACTTTTTTTTTTTAAATGTTCTGTCTTTTTTCCCTTTAACTAGTAAAAAATAAAAAACCCAGTGGTGATTACCTGCTTCCCGCCCAGCCTATTGTCAAATTAGGGCCAAGTGGAAGCTCTCCCATCCTGGGTGGATGTCATATGATGTCCTCCCAGGAAGTGCCTTGTGCGTTCCCTAGGAGCCATGCTGTGGCACAATCTGTCATCAGCTGTGTCCACTGGACACAATGGATGACAAATCATTGTACTGGGCTGTTGCTGGTACCATGTGATCACTGTGACCAATCACAGTAGATCACATGACAGTTGCACATAATGAATGGCTTTCATTTATGCCCATTCATCTTGTACTATTGTGTTGATCTCTGTGATTGTTCACAGTGATTACATGGTACAGACCGGGCCAATCACAATTCATCTGTACCATGTGTACCATCTGTACCATGATGTTTAACAAAAAATGATTTCTTAGTGTGTAAAAAAAATCCTGATCACTTCCCTTTACCCACCACGGTAACACTCTACTGCTGTGGTCATAGTATATATTTTAAAAAAGACATAAATAAAGGAAATAAAGAAAAAAGTTTAAAAAATTGTTCTGGTGACCGTATGTAAAAAAAATGCAAAAAAAACCAAAAAAAATCTATTTAATTTCTTCATTTATCAAAAAGTCGTGACAAAAAATTTAAACTTCAAAAAAATCTCCAAAAGAAAGCTCTATCTGTCTCAAAAAAAGAAAATTGGCCTGCGCAGAAAGAGAGTGAAAGTGTCCGCTATTGAAATGATTAACCACTTGCTTACTGGGCACTTAAACCCCCTTCCTGCCCAGGCCAATTTTCAGCTTTCAGCTCTGTCACTCTTTGAATGACAATTGCGTGGTCATGTAACACTGTACCAAAATGACATTTTTTCACACAAATAGAGCTTTCTTTTGGTGGTATTTAATCACTGCTGGGTTTTTTATTTTTTGCAAAAAAAATGAAAAAAGACCAAAAATTTTGAAAAAAAAACATAAACATAGTTTATTATAAAATTTTGCAAACAGGTCATTTTTCTCCTTCATTGATGTGCGTTGATGAGGCTGCACTGATGGGCACTGATAGGATGCACTGATAGGCACTGATGGGGCAGCACTGGTGGGCACTGAGAGGTAGCACTGATGGGCACTGATATGTGGCACTGAGAGGTGACACTGGTGGGTGGCACTGATGGGTGGCACTGATGGGTGACACTGAAGGGCACTGATAGGTGGCACTGATGATGTGGCACTGATTGGCACTGATTGGTAGCACTGAAGGGCACTGGTAGATGGCACTGGTGGGCACTGGCAGGTGGCACTGGTGGGCACTGCTTAGCAGCAGTGGGTGTCTGTATGCTGGACCAATTTCCCTCTGACAGAGCCGGTAATCTGCTTTTTTTTTCTCCTTGCGCTGTCAGCCGATTACAATCTTCTGTTTACATATTATATTGCAGCCATTTGCTAAAATCATTTAAGTTCATTTTTTTCCTCATTAATGTACACACAGCACCCCATATTGACAGAAAACACAGAATTGTTGACATTTTTGCAGTTTGCAGATTTATTAAAAAAAGAAAAACTGAAATATCACATGGTCCTAAGTATTCAGACCCTTTGCTGTGACACTCATATATTTAACTCAGGTGCTGTCCATTTCTTCTGATCATCCTTGAGATGGTTCTACACCTTCATTTCAGTCCAGCTGTGTTTGATTATACTGATTGGACTTGATTAGGAAAGCCACACACCTGTCTATATAAGATCTTACAGCTCACAGTGCATGTCAGCGCAAATGAGAATCATGAGGTCAAAGGAACTGCCTGAAGAGCTCAGAGACAGAATTGTGGCAAGACACCAATCTGGCCAAGGTTACAAAAAAATTTCTGCTGCACTTAAGGTTCCTAAGAGCACAGTGGCCTCCATAATCCTTAAATAGAAGACGTTTGGGACGACCAGAACCCTTCCTAGAGCTGGCCGTCTGGCCAAACTGAGCTATCGGGGAGAAGAGCCTTGTTGAGAGAGGTACAGAAGAACCCAAATATCACTGTGGCTGAGCTCCAGAGATGCAGTCGGGAGATGGGAGAAAGTTGTAGAAAGTCAACCATCACTGCAGCCCTCCACCAGTCGGGGCCTTATGGCAGAGTGGCCCGACGGAAGCCTCTCTTCAGTGCAAGACACATGAAAGCCCGCATGGAGTTTGCTAAAAACACCTGAAGGACTCCAAGATGGTGAGAAATAAGATTCTCTGGTATGATGAGACCAAGATAGAACTTTTTGGCCTTAATTCTAAGCGGTATGTGTGGAGAAAACCAGGCTCTGCTGATCACCTGTCCAATACAGTCCCAACAGTGAAGCATGGTGGTGGCAGCATCATGCTGTGGGGGTGTTTTTCAGCTGCAGGGACAGGACGACTGGTTGCAATCGAGGGAAAGATGAATGCGGCCAAGAACAGGGATATCCTGGACGAAAACCTTCTCCAGAGTGCTCAGGACCTCAAACTAGGCCGAAGGTTTACCTTCCAACAAGACAATGACCCTAAGCATACAGCTAAAATAACGAAGGAGTGGCTTCGCAACAACTCCATGACTGTTCTTGAATGGCCCAGCCAGAGCCCTGACTTAAACCCAAATGAGCATCTCTGGAGAGACCTAAAAATACCTGTCTACCAACGTTTACCATCCAACCTGACAGAACTGGAGAGGATCTGCAAGGAGGAATGGCAGAGGATGCCCAAATCCAGGTGTGAAAAACTTGTTGCATCTTTCCCAAAAAGACTCATGGCTGTATTAGATCAAAAGGGTGCTTCTATTAAATACTGAGCAAAGGGTCTGAATACTTGGGACCATGTGATATTTCCGTTTTTCTTTTTTAATAAATCTGTAAAAACGTCAACAATTCTGTGTTTTTCTGTCAATATGGGGCGCTGTGTGTACATTAATGAGGGAAAAAAATTAACTTAAATGATTTTAGCAAATGGCTGCAATATAGCAAAGAGTGAAAAATTAGGGGGGGGGTCTCAATACTTTCTGTCCCCATTGTATATGTATATATATATATATATATATATATATATATATATATATATATATATATTCTTTGATGGTAATACTTATTTTTTGATAGGTGGAACGTTTCACTATATTGCACATATATTACTCTAATTGATTTGGTGTGACTACACATTTCAGCGTTAGCAGCTCTTGAAAAGTTTTCTTTGGGAAATTAGGAAACGTGCAGGGATATTTTATTTATTAATTTCTCATACACAACATAGACACACTTCCAATTACATCCCAAAGCACATTCTGCTACTAATATTGTTGGGAGTGTGAGACTTTTTCACAGCCAAGATGCATTGAGGGGTCCACAATCCAAGGGGTGCCTATGGGCTTTCAAGAAGCATAAATTACGCATCTAACTTCCCGACTACCTATCATATTTTGAGGGTCCTTGAAGACCTAGGGCAGGGAAAACACCCACAAAATGACTAGCGTATTGTAAGTGGGATACTTTGTGGCATTTGTGTAGCAATCAGTGGCGGAACTACCACCATAGCGACCCATGCGGGCGCTATGGGGCCCTCAGCTGAGTAGGGCCCGGCATGTCGGTGTGTGAGTGGGCGGCGGGCGAGCCGCTGAGCTGCCTGGCGGCTCACCCGCTTGGCGCTCGTACAGTCACACTGACTATGCGAGCGGACTCAGCTTGGAGGCTCAGCGGGGGGGAGGGATGGATGGGAAGCTGCCAGCTTGGAGGCTCGGCAGGGGGAGGGATGGACGGGAAGCTGCCAGCTGGGAGGCTTAGCGGGGGGGGAAATGGACGGGAAGCTGCCAGGTGACGGTGACGTAGCAAGTGGACAAGCCGCAGCTTGTGGCAGGTGACGTGGCAATTGACAATCCACAGCTTGTGGCAGGTGACGTGACAAGTGACAATCCGCAGCTTGTGGCAGGTGACGTGGCAAGTGACAATCCGCAACTTGTGGCAGGTGATGTGGCAAGTGGACAATCCGCAACTTGTGGCAGGTGACGTTTCAAGTGACAATCCGCAGCGTGTGGCAGGTGACGTGGTAAGTGACAATCCACAGCTTGTGGCAGGTGACATGGCAAGTGACAAGCCATAACTTGTGGCAGGTGACGTGGCAAGTGGACAATTCGCAACTTGTGGCAGGTGACGTGGGAAGTGAACAATCCACAATGTGTGACAGGTGACGTGGCAAGTGACAATCCACAACTTGTGGCAGGTGACGTGGCAAGTGGACAATCAGCAATGTGTGACAGCTGACGTGGCAAGTGACAATCTACAACTTGTGGCAGGTGACGTGGCACGTGGACAATCAGCAATGTGTGGCAGGTGATAGTGGACAATTTACAATGTGTGGCAGGTGACGTGGCAATCCGCAACTTGTGACAAGTGACAATCTGCATCTGGTGGCAGGCGATGTGGCAAGTGACACACTCAGGGCTCCCACTGATTCTGCACTATAGTGAGTTGAACTATTTCATTTTCTATAACAATGTAATAATAGAAATAATGTGTTTCAATCATCCTGACACTAAAATAAATATGGTGCCGTGATGATTGAAGCACCAACATCAGCCATTTCCCTGATAAATTGACCCGAAAAAAAATTATTTTCTGGCAGTGCCCCTCCCAAGACTAGACTCTGGATCCACCCCTGGGTGAGGGGGGCCCATACAACATTTTGCTATGGGGCCCTGTGATTTCTAGTTACGCCCCTGGTAGCAATGGCTTTATTCTGGCGACTCGACCATGCAGCCCATCTTTCTTCGAGTGCCTCCTTATTGTGCATTTTGAAACATCCACACCACATTTCAGAGAGTCCTGTATTTCACCTGAGGTTATTTGTGGGTTTTTCTTTGCATCCCGAACAATTTTTCTGGCAGTTGTGGCTGAAATTTTAGTTGGTCTACCTGAACATGGTTTGGTTTCAACAGAACCCTTCATTTTCCACTTCTTGATTGGAGTTTGAACACTGCTGATTGGCATTCTCAATTCCTTAGATATCTTTTTATATCCCTTTCCTGTTTTATACAGTTCAACTACCTTTTCCCGCAGATCCTTTTACAATTCTTTTGCTTTCCCCATGACTTAGAATCCAGAAACGTCAGTGCAGCACTGGATGAAAGATGCAAGGGTCTATCAGAATTCCAGAAACTCATTGACCTTTTATACACACACTAAATACAAGCAAACAGATCACAGGTGAGGATGGTTACCTTTAATAGCCATTCAAACCCCTTTGTGTTAACTTGTGTGCATGTTATCGGGCCAAAATCACCAGGGTATGTAAACTTTTGATCAGGGTCATGTGGGTAGTTTCTGTTGCCATTATGATTTAAAAAGAGTAAACAGTTGATTGATAATAAATGACTTCAGCAAAACACTAACCATGAGTGAAAGAAAAGTTTTTGTGTTATCATTTATATTCTATGAAAAATGGCCAAGAAATCATAAATTCTGCTGTAGTATGTAAACTTATGATCAGCACAACTATATATATATATATATATATATATATATATATATATATATATATATATATATATATATATAAAAATATATATATATATATATATATATATTCTTCTTACTGCCCATAGAGTGCAGTTTTCACTATAATGACATTTTACTGCTGTGGTGGTGATCAGAGATAGGGATGAGCAGCAGGGCTCGTTCCTATCCCCCGGTTTGGTTCACACCAGAACCTGCGTACGGACCGAAAATTCGCACGAACGTTAGAACCAAATTGAGGTCTATGGGACTCGAATGTTCGAAATCAAAAGTGCTCATTTTAAAGGCTAATTTGCATGGTATTGTCCTAAAAAGGGTTTGGGGACCCGGGTCCTGCCCTAGGGGACGTGTATCAATGCAAAAAAAACTTTTAAAAACGGCCGCTTTTTCGGGAGCAGTGATTTTAATGATGCTTAAAGTAAAAAAAAAGTGAAATATTCCTTTAAATCTCGTACCTGGGGGGTGTCTATAGTATGCCTGTAAAGTGGCGCGTGTTTCCCGTGCTTAGAACAGTTCCTGCACAAAATGTCATTTTTAAAGGAAAAAAAGTAATTTAAAACTGCTTGCGGCTTTAATGTAATGTCGGGTCCTGGCAATATGGATGAAAATCAGTGAGACAAACAGCATGGGTACCCCCCAGTCCATTACCAGGCCCTTTGGGTCTTGTATGGATGTTAAGGGGAACCCCGCACCCAAATTAAAAAAGGAAACAGCAGTATACAGGCTCTGTACTCTGAACAGCAGTATACAGGCGGTGCAAACAAGACAGGGACTGTAAGTTTGTTGTTAAGTAGAATCTGTTTGTAATTTTGAACTAGTACATTTTTAACGTGTTTAGCTCCAGCCAAAAAATCTATTTTAAGCTTTTTGGAAAACATAGGGAAGGGTTATCACCCCTGTGACATTTGTTTTGCTGTCTGTGCTCCTCTTCAGAAGATTTCACCTCACTTTTTGTCCCAATGACAAATGTTTTTTGAAAATGTGGGTTTTTTGTGAAACAAGGATTGGTGATAAAGCATCAATGGAAAGGAGAAATGTTTTTCCCATATTAACTCTTACAGGAGAGATTTCCCTTCCTAGGGGTAGAGTTCATCTCACTTCCTGTTGTCTCCTTCCATTTGCAAGTAGGAGTCGTTTGTAAGTTGGATGTTTGAAAGTAGGGGTCTGCCCTATATACTCAGCAGAAATTTGGGCCTTAGGTGTTGTTGAGGCCACAACACTGTAAGCCCTCTCAGGGCCCTGCTGTGAAATATTAGATCAGGAATTGTAATTACATGCCCCTGTTGAACAGGGGCAGAAAAATTGGGCCTTTGGTGGTGGTGGTGGTGCTGGTGCCACAACACTGTAAGTCCTCACTCGCTCTTGGTGGGTGCAGAAACGGGCCCTGCTGTGAAATATTAGATCAAGAATTGTAATTACATGCCCCTGTTGAACAGGGGCTGAAAAATTGGGCCTTAGGCACTGATGCTGGTGCCACAACACTGCAACCCCTCACAGATACTCTAGTTGGAATGCAGGAACGAGCCCTGCTGCAAAGTATTGCATCAAAAATTGTAATTACATGCCCCTGTTAAACAGGGGCAGAAAAATTCGGCCTTAGGCACTGGTGCTGGTGCCACAACACTGCAACCCCTCACAGATACTCTAGCTGGAATGCAGGAATGAGCCCTGCTGCAAAGTATTGCATCAAAAATTGTAATTACAAGCCCCTGTTAAACAGGGGCTAAAAAATTGGGCCTTAGGCACTGGTGGCGGCGCCCAGAGCCAAAAATGTTCTTACAAGCTATCAGCGTGATCATTGAGGAGGAAGAGGATAATTACTCAGGATAGTCACTCAGCATCAGCATAGGCAGTCTTTGAAGGGATCTGAGATTTCAAAAAAAATTATTCGGTTACATCAGCATCAGGTACTTGGTAGCTGGTGGTGATCCAAGACTGATTCATTTTTATGAAGGTCAGTCGATCAACTGAGTCGGTGGACAGACGCACCCTGTGATCGGTTACAAAGCCTCCAGCAGCACTGAATGTGCGTTCTGAAAGAACGCTGGATGCAGGACAGGCCAGTAGCTCAATTGCATACTGTGCAAGCTCTAGCCAGTGATCCATCCTCAAGACCCAGTAACCCAGAAGATTTTCGGTGGGAAAGGTGTCCTTGTAATGTGGATCAAGGAGGGTTGCCAGCCAGTATTGGTCATTAAGGCATTCAGTCCGGAGTCCTCTGGGTCACTAAGGACGACATGGTCCGCAGCCACATCCTCCCAGCCACGTACAAGTCCATGTGTTTTTTGGAACTGATCCCTTAAAGACTGCTGCTGATGCTGAGTGCCAGGCTCCAGCTCTATACTGACACAATCCTCCTCCTCGTCCTCTACCTCTTTCTGTGTGATCGGTGGGCACGCAGGAACACTATCTGGATAAAGAGGGCCTTGAGAGCTAAGGAAGTCCTCCGCTTCCTGCCTCTGTTCTGCCTCAAGTGCCCTGTCCATTATTCCATGCAGCGTGTGCTCCAACAGGTGGACAAGGGGGACAGTGTCACTGATGCATGCACTGTCACTGCTCACCATCCTTGTGGCCTCCTCAAATGGTCACAGGACAGTGCATGCATCCCTGATCATGGCCCACTGGCGTGGGGAAAAAAAAACAAGCTCCCCTGACCCTGTCCTGGTGCCATAGTCGCACAGGTACTCATAGATGGCCCTCTGCTGCTGCTGCAGCATGACCAACGTTGAGTTCCACTTGGTGGGCATGTCACAGATTAGGTGGTTCTTGGGCAGGTTAAACTCCTTTTGGAGGTCTGTAAGCCGAGCACTGGCATTATATGACCGGTGGAAATGCACACAGACTTTCCTGGCCTGCCTCAGGACATCCTGTAAGCCCGGGTACCTGCCCAAAAACCGCTGCACCACCAAGTTAAGGACGTGAGCCAAACAGGGCACATGGGTCATTTGTCCCTGTCGGAGGGCAGAGAGGAGGTTGGTGCCATTGAGTTGGCGTGGCGTCAACCACCTCTGAACCTGCCCCTGCAGAGCTGACAGAACCTCTGCCCCAGTGTGGCTCCTGTCCCCCAAGCACACCAGCTCAAGCACCGCATGGCATCTTTTGGCCTGCATACTTGCATAGCCCCTTGAACGGCTACGGAGCACCGCTGGTTCCGAGGACCAAGCACAGGAAGAGGCCATGGAGGAAGAAGAAGAAGAGGGGGTGGAGGAGAGAGGTGTGTCACAATCATTAGTAGTGGCATTTTGGAGGCGTGGTGGCGGAACAACCTCCAACACTACTGCACCTTGTCCTGCATCCTTCCCAGCTGCCAGCAGAGTCACCCAATGCACGGTGAAACTTAGGTAACGTCCCTGTCCATGCCTGCTGGACCATGAGTCAGCGGTAATATGCCAAGCTAGCATTCAACCGCTGGGCCTGTGGATGCACAGAGAGCGAACTTCTTTCGGCGGTGCAGCAGCTGGGGCAGGGAAATTTGCCTGGTACAATCTGACGTCAGTGTACCGAAAGCAGATTGCCCACAAGTACTTGGCTGTGACACACCTAATTCTACATCTTCATTTCTCTCAGTGCAGGTCTCAGAGAGGACTGAAGGTATAGTGGGGTTGGAGATCTCAGCTGATGAGGAGCAAGGAGAGGTCCTCTTAGTTCTTTGGTGTGGGTCTTTTAGATACGCTTGCCAACGAACTGCATGGCAGGTCAACATATGTCTGGTCAAGCATGTGGTGCCCAAGCGGGAGATGTTTTGGTCACGCGAGATACGCTTGAGACATATGTTGCAAATAGCAGCGGTGCGATCTGATGCACTCATCTCAAAAAAGGCCCACACCAAAGAACTTTTGGAATAACGCACAGAGACAGCAGCGCCCTGCACATGCGGAGCTTTGGGGTATGATGCAGTCAGTGTGCTGCCCTTAGGCTGGCCCTTGGAGGTCATCCTGCCTCGTTGGTGATGTGCCTCCTCCTCCTCCCCTCTCCTATCAGGCACCCACGTTGAGTCAGTGACCTCATCATCCCCTCCCTCCTCATCACTGGAGCAAACCTGGCAGTATGCTGCAGCAGGGGGAGCATGACTGCCAGATTGCTGTCCTTCTTGGGCACCCCCTCTGTCCGTGCTCATGTTACTGCCTTCATCTATCTCAGTATCATCATCAAAGCCTTCTAAACGCTGGGCATCCTCCTGGAGCATGTACCCAACACTGTGGTCAAACAGTTCAAGGGACTCTTCAGGAGGACATGGTGGGGCTAGGGAAGGAGTCACTGATGCCATTGAGCCTAGGGAAGAGGCCGCGTTGGCAGCTGCTTTGCCAGACAAAGTACCCTGAGCATGGGTGAGAGAGGATGAGGAGCATGAGGACGGCTTGGTCATCCACTCAACTAAGTCTTCCGCATGTTGCGGCTCAACGCAGCTGCCGAAAAAAAGGCCAAACGTGTCCCACGGCCACGTGCTGATGAGGATGCACCATCTCCACAATCAGCACTGTTGCCTCAACACACAGAGCCTGCTTGCCCTCTTTTATTGGCTTGTGACTGTCTGCCTCTCCTTGTTGGCCTTCCAGACATACTAATGACCTGTAGCTGCACTAAGCTGGGATATATATATATATATATATATATATATATATATATATACTGATACTGCAGCTAGCAAAATCAACTGCCTGCCTGTAGTATGAGAACACCACCAACCTTCTACAGGTAGCTTTAGTTGAACACTGTGCAGAGCTCGCAAAAAACTAACTTGTAGCTTATTTAGCTGCCTGCGGTAGTGATAGGATCAGGAAAACACCACCAACCTTCTACAGGTAGCTTTAGCTGGACACTGTGCAGAACTTGCAAAAAACTAACTTGTAGCTTATTTAGCTGCCTGCAGCAGTGATAGGATCAGGAAAACACCACCAACCTTCTACAGGTAGCTTTAGGTGAACACTGTGCAGAGCTCACAAAAAACTAACTTGTAGCTTATTTAGCTGCCTGCAGTAGTGATAGGATCAGGAAAACACCACCAACCTTCTACAGGTAGCTTTAGGTGAACACTGTGCAGAGCTCGCAAAAAACTAACTTGTAGCTTATTTAGCTGCCTGCGGTAGTGATAGGATCAGGAAAACACCACCAACCTTCTACAGGTAGCTTTAGGTGAACATTGTGCATAGCTCACAAAAAACTAACTTGTAGCTTATTTAGCTGTCTGCGGTAGTGATAGGATCAGGAAAACACCACCAACCTTCTACAGGTAGCTTTAGGTGAACACTGTGCAGAGCTCGTAAAAAACTAACTTGTAGCTTATTTAGCTGCCTGCGGTAGTGATAGGATCAGGAAAACACCACCAACCTTCTACAGGTAGCTTTAGGTGAACACTGTGCAGAGCTCGCAAAAAACTAACTTGCAGCTTATTTAGCTGCCTGCGGTAGTGATAGGATCAGGAAAACACCACCAACCTTCTACAGGTAGCTTTAGGTGAACACTGCAGAGCTCGCAAAAAACTAACTTGTAGCTTATTTAGCTGCCTGCGGTAGTGATAGGATCAGGAAAACACCACCAACCTTCTACAGGTAGCTTTAGGTGAACACTGTGCAGAGCTCGCAAAAATATAACTTGTAGATTATTTAGCTGCCTGCGGTAGTGATAGGATCAGGAAAACACCACCAACCTTCTACAGGTAGCTTTAGGTGAACACTGTGCAGAGCTTGCAAAAAACTAACTTGTAGCTTATTTAGCTGCCTGCGGTAGTGATAGGATCAGGAAAACACCACCAACCTTCTACAGGTAACTTTAGGTGAACACTGTGAAGAGCTCGCAAAAAAATAACTTGTAGCTTATTTAGCTGTCTGTGCTAGTGATAGGATCAGGAAAACGCCACCAACCTTCTACAGGTAGCTTTAGGTGAACACTGTGCAGAGTTCGCAATAAAATAACTTGTAGCTTATTTAGCTGCCTGCGGTAGTGATAGGATCAGGAAAACACCACTAACCTTCTACAGGTAGCTTTAGGTGAACACTGTGCAGAGTTCGCAAAAAAATAACTTGTAGCTTATTTAGCTGCCTGCGGTAGTGATAGGATCAGGAAAACACCACCAACCTTCTACAGGTAGCTTTAGGTGAACACTGTGCAGAGCTCGCAAAAAACTAACTTGTAGCTTATTTAGCTGCCTGCAGTAGTGATAGGATCAGGAAAACACCACCAACCTTCTACAGGTAGCTTTAGGTGAACACTGTGCAGAGCTCGCAAAAAAATAACTTGTAGCTTATTTAGCTGCCTGCGGTAGTGATAGGATCTGGAAAACACCACTAACCTTCTACAGGTAGCTTTAGGTGAACACTGTGCAGAGTTCGCAAAAAACTAACTTGTAGCTTATTTAGCTGCCTGCGGTAGTGATAGGATCAAGAAAACACCACCAACCTTCTACAGGTAGCTTTAGGTGAACACTGTGCAGAGCACGCAAAAAACTAACTTGTAGCTTATTTAGCTGCCTGCAGTAGTGATAGGATCAGGAAAACACCACCAACCTTCTACAGGTAGCTTTAGGTGAACACTGTGCAGAGCTTGCAAAAAAAGAACTTGTAGCTTATTTAGCTGCCTGCGGTAGTGATAGGATCAGGAAAACACCACTAACCTTCTACAGGTAGCTTTAGGTGAACACTGTGCAGAGTTCGCAAAAAAATAACTTGTAGCTTATTTAGCTGCCTGCGGTAGTGATAGGATCAAGAAAACACCACCAACCTTCTACAGGTAGCTTTAGGTGAACACTGTGCAGAGCTCACAAAAAACTAACTTGTAGCTTATTTAGCTGCCTGCGGTAGTGATGGGATCAGGAAAACACCACCAACCTTCTACAGGTAGCTTTAGGTGAACACTGTGCAGAGCTCGCAAAAAAAGAACTTGTAGCTTATTTAGCTGCCTGCGGTAGTGATAGGATCAGGAAAACACCACCAACCTTCTACAGGTAGCTTTAGCTGAACACTGTGCAGAGCTCGCAAGAAACTAACTTGTAGTTTTAGCTGAACACTGTGCAGAGCTCGCAAAAAACTAACTTGTAGCTTATTTAGCTGCCCGCGGTAGTGATAGGATCAGGAAAACACCACCAACCTTCTACAGGTAGCTTTAGGTGAACACTGTGCAGAGCTCACAAAAAACTAACTTGTAGCTTATTTAGCTGCCTGCGGTAGTGATAGGATCAGGAAAACACCACCAACCTTCTACAGGTAGCTTTAGGTGAACACTGTGCAGAGCTCGTAAAAAACTAACTTGTAGCTTATTTAGCTGCCTGCGGTAGTGATAGGATCAGGAAAACACCACCAACCTTCTACAGGTAGCTTTAGGTGAACACTGTGCAGAGCTCGCAAAAAACTAACTTGTAGCTTATTTAGCTGCCTGCGGTAGTGATAGGATCAGGAAAACACCACCAACCTTCTACAGGTAGCTTTAGCTGGACACTGTGCAGAACTTGCAAAAAACTAACTTGTAGCTTATTTAGCTGCCTGCAGCAGTGATAGGATCAGGAAAACACCACCAACCTTCTACAGGTAGCTTTAGGTGAACACTGTGCAGAGCTCGCAAAAAACTAACTTGTAGCTTATTTAGCTGCCTGCGGTAGTGATAGGATCAGGAAAACACCACCAACCTTCTACAGGTAGCTTTAGGTGAACATTGTGCAGAGCTCACAAAAAACTAACTTGTAGCTTATTTAGCTGCCTGCGGTAGTGATAGGATCAGGAAAACACCACCAACCTTCTACAGGTAGCTTTAGGTGAACACTGTGCAGAGCTCGTAAAAAACTAACTTGTAGCTTATTTAGCTGCCTGCGGTAGTGATAGGATCAGGAAAACACCACCAACCTTCTACAGGTAGCTTTAGGTGAACACTGTGCAGAGCTCGCAAAAAACTAACTTGCAGCTTATTTAGCTGCCTGCGGTAGTGATAGGATCAGGAAAACACCACCAACCTTCTACAGGTAGCTTTAGGTGAACACTGCAGAGCTCGCAAAAAACTAACTTGTAGCTTATTTAGCTGCCTGCGGTAGTGATAGGATCAGGAAAACACCACCAACCTTCTACAGGTAGCTTTAGGTGAACACTGTGCAGAGCTCGCAAAAATATAACTTGTAGATTATTTAGCTGCCTGCGGTAGTGATAGGATCAGGAAAACACCACCAACCTTCTACAGGTAGCTTTAGGTGAACACTGTGCAGAGCTTGCAAAAAACTAACTTGTAGCTTATTTAGCTGCCTGCGGTAGTGATAGGATCAGGAAAACACCACCAACCTTCTACAGGTAACTTTAGGTGAACACTGTGAAGAGCTCGCAAAAAAATAACTTGTAGCTTATTTAGCTGTCTGTGCTAGTGATAGGATCAGGAAAACGCCACCAACCTTCTACAGGTAGCTTTAGGTGAACACTGTGCAGAGTTCGCAATAAAATAACTTGTAGCTTATTTAGCTGCCTGCGGTAGTGATAGGATCAGGAAAACACCACCAACCTTCTACAGGTAGCTTTAGGTGAACACTGTGCAGAGCTCGCAAAAAACTAACTTGTAGCTTATTTAGCTGCCTGCAGTAGTGATAGGATCAGGAAAACACCACCAACCTTCTACAGGTAGCTTTAGGTGAACACTGTGCAGAGCTCGCAAAAAAATAACTTGTAGCTTATTTAGCTGCCTGCGGTAGTGATAGGATCCGGAAAACACCACTAACCTTCTACAGGTAGCTTTAGGTGAACACTGTGCAGAGTTCGCAAAAAACTAACTTGTAGCTTATTTAGCTGCCTGCGGTAGTGATAGGATCAGGAAAACACCACCAACCTTCTACAGGTAACTTTAGGTGAAAACTGTGAATAGCTCGCAAAAAAATAACTTGTAGCTTATTTAGCTGTCTGTGCTAGTGATAGGATCAGGAAAACGCCACCAACCTTCTACAGGTAGCTTTAGGTGAACACTGTGCAGAGTTCGCAATAAAATAACTTGTAGCTTATTTAGCTGCCTGCGGTAGTGATAGGATCAGGAAAACACCACTAACCTTCTACAGGTAGCTTTAGGTGAACACTGTGCAGAGTTCGCAAAAAAATAACTTGTAGCTTATTTAGCTGCCTGCGGTAGTGATAGGATCAGGAAAACACCACCAACCTTCTACAGGTAGCTTTAGGTGAACACTGTGCAGAGCTCGCAAAAAAATAACTTGTAGCTTATTTAGCTGCCTGCGGTAGTGATAGGATCAGGAAAACACCACCAACCTTCTACAGGTAGCTTTAGGTGAACACTGTGCAGAGCTCGCAAAAAAATAACTTGTAGCTTATTTAGCTGCCTGCGGTAGTGATAGGATCTGGAAAACACCACTAACCTTCTACAGGTAGCTTTAGGTGAACACTGTGCAGAGTTCGCAAAAAACTAACTTGTAGCTTATTTAGCTGCCTGCGGTAGTGATAGGATCAAGAAAACACCACCAACCTTCTACAGGTAGCTTTAGGTGAACACTGTGCAGAGCACGCAAAAAACTAACTTGTAGCTTATTTAGCTGCCTGCAGTAGTGATAGGATCAGGAAAACACCACCAACCTTCTACAGGTAGCTTTAGGTGAACACTGTGCAGAGCTTGCAAAAAAAGAACTTGTAGCTTATTTAGCTGCCTGCGGTAGTGATAGGATCAGGAAAACACCACTAACCTTCTACAGGTAGCTTTAGGTGAACACTGTGCGGAGTTCGCAAAAAAATAACTTGTAGCTTATTTAGCTGCCTGCGGTAGTGATAGGATCAAGAAAACACCACCAACCTTCTACAGGTAGCTTTAGGTGAACACTGTGCAGAACTCACAAAAAACTAACTTGTAGCTTATTTAGCTGCCTGCGGTAGTGATGGGATCAGGAAAACACCACCAACCTTCTACAGGTAGCTTTAGGTGAACACTGTGCAGAGCTCGCAAAAAAAGAACTTGTAGCTTATTTAGCTGCCTGCGGTAGTGATAGGATCAGGAAAACACCACCAACCTTCTACAGGTAGCTTTAGCTGAACACTGTGCAGAGCTCGCAAGAAACTAACTTGTAGTTTTAGCTGAACACTGTGCAGAGCTCGCAAAAAACTAACTTGTAGCTTATTTAGCTGCCCGCGGTAGTGATAGGATCAGGAAAACACCACCAACCTTCTACAGGTAGCTTTAGGTGAACACTGTGCAGAGCTCACAAAAAACTAACTTGTAGCTTATTTAGCTGCCTGCGGTAGTGATAGGATCAGGAAAACACCACCAACCTTCTACAGGTAGCTTTAGGTGAACACTGTGCAGAGCTCACAAAAAACTAACTTGTAGCTTATTTAGCTGCCTGCGGTAGTGATAGGATCAGGAAAACACCACCAACCTTCTACAGGTAGCTTTAGGTGAACACTGTGCAGAGCTCGTAAAAAACTAACTTGTAGCTTATTTAGCTGCCTGCGGTAGTGATAGGATCAGGAAAACACCACCAACCTTCTACAGGTAACTTTAGGTGAACACTGTGCAGAGCTCGCAAAAAACTAACTTGTAGCTTATTTAGCTGCCTGCGGTAGTGATAGGATCAGGAAAACACCACCAACCTTCTACAGGTAGCTTTAGCTGGACACTGTGCAGAACTTGCAAAAAACTAACTTGTAGCTTATTTAGCTGCCTGCAGCAGTGATAGGATCAGGAAAACACCACCAACCTTCTACAGGTAGCTTTAGGTGAACACTGTGCAGAGCTCGCAAAAAACTAACTTGTAGCTTATTTAGCTGCCTGCGGTAGTGATAGGATCAGGAAAACACCACCAACCTTCTACAGGTAGCTTTAGGTGAACATTGTGCAGAGCTCACAAAAAACTAACTTGTAGCTTATTTAGCTGCCTGCGGTAGTGATAGGATCAGGAAAACACCACCAACCTTCTACAGGTAGCTTTAGGTGAACACTGTGCAGAGCTCGTAAAAAACTAACTTGTAGCTTATTTAGCTGCCTGCGGTAGTGATAGGATCAGGAAAACACCACCAACCTTCTACAGGTAGCTTTAGGTGAACACTGTGCAGAGCTCGCAAAAAACTAACTTGCAGCTTATTTAGCTGCCTGCGGTAGTGATAGGATCAGGAAAACACCACCAACCTTCTACAGGTAGCTTTAGGTGAACACTGCAGAGCTCGCAAAAAACTAACTTGTAGCTTATTTAGCTGCCTGCGGTAGTGATAGGATCAGGAAAACACCACCAACCTTCTACAGGTAGCTTTAGGTGAACACTGTGCAGAGCTTGCAAAAAACTAACTTGTAGCTTATTTAGCTGCCTGCGGTAGTGATAGGATCAGGAAAACACCACCAACCTTCTACAGGTAACTTTAGGTGAACACTGTGAAGAGCTCGCAAAAAAATAACTTGTAGCTTATTTAGCTGTCTGTGCTAGTGATAGGATCAGGAAAACGCCACCAACCTTCTACAGGTAGCTTTAGGTGAACACTGTGCAGAGTTCGCAATAAAATAACTTGTAGCTTATTTAGCTGCCTGCGGTAGTGATAGGATCAGGAAAACACCACTAACCTTCTACAGGTAGCTTTAGGTGAACACTGTGCAGAGTTCGCAAAAAAATAACTTGTAGCTTATTTAGCTGCCTGCGGTAGTGATAGGATCAGGAAAACACCACCAACCTTCTACAGGTAGCTTTAGGTGAACACTGTACAGAGCTCGCAAAAAACTAACTTGTAGCTTATTTAGCTGCCTGCAGTAGTGATAGGATCAGGAAAACACCACCAACCTTCTACAGGTAGCTTTAGGTGAACACTGTGCAGAGCTCGCAAAAAAAGAACTTGTAGCTTATTTAGCTGCCTGCGGTAGTGATAGGATCAGGAAAACACCACTAACCTTCTACAGGTAGCTTTAGGTGAACACTGTGCAGAGTTCGCAAAAAACTAACTTGTAGCTTATTTAGCTGCCTGCGGTAGTGATAGGATCAAGAAAACACCACCAACCTTCTACAGGTAGCTTTAGGTGAACACTGTGCAGAGCACGCAAAAAACTAACTTGTAGCTTATTTAGCTGCCTGCGGTAGTGATGGGATCAGGAAAACACCACCAACCTTCTACAGGTAGCTTTAGATGAACACTGTGCAGAGCTCGCAAAAAAAGAACTTGTAGCTTATTTAGCTGCCTGCGGTAGTGATAGGATCAGGAAAGCACCACCAACCTTCTACAGGTAGCTTTAGCTGAACACTGTGCAGAGCTCGCAAAAAACTAACTTGTAGTTTTAGCTGAACACTGTGCAGAGCTCGCAAAAAACTAACTTGTAGCTTATTTAGCTGCCCGCGGTAGTGATAGGATCAGGAAAACACCACCAACCTTCTACAGGTAGCTTTAGGTGAACACTGTGCAGAGCTCACAAAAAACTAACTTGTAGCTTATTTAGCTGCCTGCGGTAGTAATAGGATCAGGAAAACACCACCAACCTTCTACAGGTAGCTTTAGGTGAACACTGTGCAGAGCTCGTAAAAAACTAACTTGTAGCTTATTTAGCTGTCTGCGGTAGTGATAGGATCAGGAAAACACCACCAACCTTCTACAGGTAGCTTTAGGTGAACACTGTGCAGAGCTCGCAAAAAACTAACTTGTAGCTTATTTAGCTGCCTGCGGTAGTGATAGGATCAGGAAAACACCACCAACCTTCTAGAGGTAGCTTTAGGTGAACACTGTAAAGACCTCGCAAAAAAATAACTTGTAGCTTATTTAGCTGTCTGCGGTAGTGATAGGATCAGGAAAACAGCACCAACCTTCTACAGGTAGCTTTAGGTGAACACTGTGCAGAGTTCGCAAAAAACTAACTTGTAGCTTATTTAGCTGCCTGCGGTAGTGATAGGATCAGGAAAACAACACCAACCTTCTACAGGTAGCTTTAGGTGAACACTGTGCAGAGCTCGCAAAAAACTAACTTGTAGCTTATTTAGCTGCCTGCGGTAGTGATAGGATCAGGAAAACATCACCAACCTTCTACAGGTAGCTTTAGCTGAACAATGTGCAGAGCTCGCACTACACTAACTTGTAGTTTTAGCTGAACACTGTTCAGAGGTCGCACTACACTAACTTGTAGTTTTAGCTGAACACTGTGAGGAGGACGCACTACACTAACTTGTAGCTTTAGCTGAATACTGTTCAGAGGACGCACTACACTAACTTGTAGCTTTATCTGAACACTGTGCAGAGGTCGCACTACACTAATTTGTAGTTTTAGCTGAACACTGTGAGGAGCACGCACTACACTAACTTGTAGCGTTAGCTGAACACTGTGAGGAGGACGCACTACCCTAATGCCGCGTACATACGAGCGGACTTTCCGGCATACTTGGTCTGGCGGACCAGAGTGCGCCGAACAATCCGATCGTGTGTAGGCTTCGGCGGACTTTTTTTCCCAAAAAGTCCACCAGACCTAGATTTGAAACATGTTTTAAATCTTACCATCGGACTCAGTTCCTGACGGAAAGTCCGTTCGTCTGTATGCTGGTCCGACAGAAAGCCAGCTTGTCTGTATGCTGGTCTGACGGACCAGATGCGACGCAAGGGCAGGGTATTGCATCTCGCGCTCGCTGTAATAGGAAAAACAAATTTTCCTATTGCGGCGAGCGTGGGGCATACTAGGCCCTTAGGTCTGGTATAGATTTTAAAGGGAACCCCCTACGTCAAAAAAACAGCATGGGGTCGCCCCTAAAATCCATACCAGACCCCGATCCGAGCACCCCCCCTCCTGAACCGTACCAGGCTGCATGCCCTCAACTTTGGGGGAAGGGGGGCGCCCTGCAGGGCCCCCCACCCCAAAGCACCTTGTCCCTATGTTGATGAGGACAAGGGCCTCTTCCCGACAACCCTGGCCGTTGGTTGTCGGGGTCTGCGGGCGGGGGGCTTACCAGAATCCGGTAGCCCCCTATAATAAGAGGGCCCCCAGATCCCGGCCCCCAACCCTATGTGAAGGAGTATGGGGTACATGGTACCCCTACCCATTTACCTAAGGAAAAAGTGTCAATAATAAAACACACTACACAGGTTTTAGGGGACATGGTCACCGGGTGATGTTGACCACGCCCCCTAAAACGTCACAGTCCCAGCATGCCCAGGGACTGTGACGGCATAAGGGGGCGGGGTCTCCTCCTATATAAGTCACAGCGGAGCGCTCAGAGATCAGTCCAGCTGGAGAGACCGTCGTGTCAACATCTGGAGAAGAGAAGAGGGAAGAAGCCAAGAAGACAAGAAGCCAGAAGTCCAGGCCTCCACTGGCAAAAGAGTGGCATGAAGACAGCGGAAGAGCCGGCAGAAGAACTGGAACAGCGGGAGAAAAGGCCAGAGAAAGCAGAGAAGAACCAGCTGGACGCCGGGAGAAGAGGAACCGGAGGAACCCCCGAAGCCGGAAGAAGACCCCCGAAGCCAGAGGAAGACCCCCGAAGCCGGAGGAAGACCCCCCCGGAGCTGTCTAATAAATTATTTTAAAAACCTGTGTAGTGTGTTTAATTATTGACACTTTTTCCCTAGGTAAATGGGTAGGGGTACCATGTACCCCATACTCATTCATATAGGGTGGGGGGCTGGGATCTGGGGGCCCTCTTATTATAGGGGGCTCCTGGATTCTGATAAGCTCCCCGCCCGCAGACCCCGACAACCAACGGCCAGGGTTGTCGGGAAGAGGCCCTTGTCCTCATCAACATGGGGACAAGGTGCTTTGGGGTGGGGGGCCCCCGCAGGGCACCCCCCTCCCCCAAAGCACCCATCCCCCATGTTGAGGGCATGCGGCCTGGTACGGTTCAGGAGGGGGGGCGCTCACTCGTCCCCACCCCCTTTCCTGACCGCCCAGGCTGCGTGCTCGGATCGGGGTCTTTTGTGGATTTTAGGGGGACCCCACGCCATTTTTTTTGGTGTAGGGGGTTCCCTTTATAACCCATACCAAACTTAAGGGCCTGGTATGCCCTGCGACGGGGCTCGCAAGGTGTCCATCTCGCCGATAAAAGCGGCGAGATTGACTTCCTTTTCTAGTCCCGTCGTACCCGAGTCACGTTCAAAATGAACGGACTTATCCGTGTGTGGGCAAGTCCGTTCATTCTAAAAGTCCGCCGTAACTCCGGCGAAAGTCCGTCGGAAAGACGGGCGGACTTAGCCTGCTGGAAAGTCCGATATGTGTGTACAAGGCATAACTTGTAGCTTTAGCTGAACACTGTGCAGAGGTCACACTAAACTAACTTGTAGCTTTAGCTGAACACTGTGAGGAGGACTCACTACACTAACTTGTAGTTTTAGCTGAACACTGTGCAGAGGTCACACTAAACTAACTTGTAGCTTTAACTGAACACTGTGAGGAGGACACACTACACTAACTGTAAATAGTCTAGCTGCCTGACTGTGGTACTAATAGGATCAAAAGAACACCAGCAATTTTCTTCAGGTAGCTGTAAATACTGTAACAAGACAAGCCTGCCTAACAGGAACGGATCTAGCTAAACTGAATACAGTGTATATATATATATATATATATATATATATATATATACAACACCTGGGATGCATATATATACACAATACACTGTAAGTGCAGCTAACTCACTGACTGTCCTGCCTAATCTATCTAACTTAAATCAAATGACACTGTCTCTCTGTCTATCTCTTTCAACGCCAGAAACACACACTACACAGGGCCGCCGTGCAGGCGGCCTTATATAGTGTGGGGCGTGTACTAAATCCCCTGAGCCATAATTGGCCAAAGCCTCCTTGGCTTTGGCCAATTACGGCTCTCTGTTCAGACGCTGCTGTGATTGGCCAAGCATGCGGGTCATAGTGCATGCTTGGCCAATTATCATCCAGCAATGCACTGCGATGCCGCAGTGAATTATGGGCAGTGACGCGCCACACAAATTTGGCGCGAACGGCCCATATCGTTCACAATTCGGCGAACGGGCGAACAGACGATGTTCGAGTCGAACATGGGTTCGACTCGAACACGAAGCTCATCCCTAATCAGAGACAATGGCTGGCTACACTGACATACAATAATTTAGAGCAGCCAGCCATTGTGCGTGATCACCACTGAAGCAGTACACTGTGACCAAAGTGATATTGCACTTGCTGTGGTGGCAGTATGTAAGAAAAAAAATATGATAATATTGTACTGCTGTGACTTTTGATCAGAAACACTGGCTGCTGCCCTGACATGCAGCGTCATCAGTACAGAAGTCATTACCTCTGCATCAGACTTTAAGCTGTCATAAACATGAAGTTGTGTTTGCAGCTTTTACATACTATTATTATTTTACACATAATTTACATTTTTTTTTATTTAGCTTCTTTTGTATTGTATATTTGAATGGCCACCACGCCCTGTTGATGCTAACACAGATAAAGACAGCAATGCAACATAAGTACTCCATTAACAAAAAAAAAAGAAATTTATAAGCCTATACACCACCTTGTCCCTGCGTAAAAATAAACAGGATGCCTGCCCTCCCACAATGCAAGGTAAAGGGCATGCAGCAGCCAATGGGAAATGGGGGGGGGGAGGATACTACTGCCAGGGGGTAGAGCTTCAAAAATGAAGTCTATAATCTGCTACCCATAGGTTGGCCACCCTTACTTGAATTCTTGTTCAGTGGTAGATTGCTCAGAAGCATGAAATTATATGTAGCAATAACTCTCGGTGGAGCTGCTGGTTTAAGTGGGCTTGTTACCTTCACTCTCGATACCTCTGTTTCACCAGCACCGGGTCTAGGGTTCTGTTGCGTTTATCTCTGGATGATATAAGCACCAAACACTTGAGTAGGTTTTCCAATGCTTTAATAAAACGAACAGGGGAAGTAGCAGGAAAGAGGTAGTAGGAAAGCTGCAGGGAAGCTCAAATACCTTTCTGTTGTATTTCTTCAGAACATTCTTTGTAATTGAACACTTGTAATTGAATAGCCCCCCTTTTGTAGGATTCAATCTTTGCCCACCTGGATAGACATCTCTCACTTGCCTAGCAGCCAGCACGTAGCACGAACAAAAGTGACTCCTCCAACCGAGTCACCAGGCCCCTCTCCAGACCAGCACTTTGCATGATCCTTCCATGACGGGTCCTCCCCTGGGATCTTCTCGGTTGTCCAGATTCTTCACTTCTGGGCCCACCCACACGCCGCAGCAATGCGGGCCTCCGGAACGGAGGACCATGAGGTGGTATTCCTAGTGCATACCTGTCGGCCAGGAGGGCCAGCAGGTGGCTGAAAAACAAACCCTAAAACATGACGTCTGGCCCATAAATACCCTCTCCCAGAATGCAACTCGGAGGACCACCTCCACCGAGTTATCCCCGGGACAGAGGGGCACTCATTCGCTTCAACACGTTGCTTTTCCAACACCTGCCAATGGTGACAACGCCACCCACCGGCACAATGTGGAACCGCATGCAACGTCAGCCAAGCTGGAACAGAGGCAAATCTAACTTCCTATAATAAGCGACCCACTAAATTTACCTATCAGCGGTAGATAAAAATCTACCAGCACTACATATAATTGGCTGGTAATCTAACTATAATGGCCTTTGTGCTAGGGGTCGCCATTGCACCTTAGATTGCTTTATTGTATTGGTCCATAATTGCTTATAAAATAAGCCACAAATATTTTACAATAGCTTAAAGTGAAACAATAAAAATGAAATATTCCTTTAAATATGGTGCCTGGGGGTTCCCCTTAGTCTGCCTGTAAATTAGCGCATATTTCCCATGTTTAGAACAGTACCGCAGCAAAATGAAATTTCTAAAGGAAAAAATGTCATTTAAAAATTGCTCACGGCTGTAATGTATTGTCAGATCCTTCAATATACATAAAAGATAATTGAAAAAAACAGCGTGGCCCAGAATGTCATATCCAGGGTCCATAAACTAGAGTTGTAGATTCTGCCTCCTACTTGCTTCATGCTCTTGAATTGTCAGTCTAATCCTGGTGATCACCGGAATCCTGCACAGATGGGTAGATTCTGCTATTCAACAGCTTCTCTCACAGAGGGTTATTACCTGTGTTCCAGATGAGGGATGATTCCCAGATTCCAACTTGAACCTGTATACTGGTCCAAAGGCAAATTGCCTCCCTTCTACCGAGGGACCTTCTGGCCTCCGTGGACATCTTCATCTTTCAACACTATCTGCGTATTGTTGTGGGCGCATAACATTACCAATTTGTTGCCCTTCTTTTGGTCTGTCTAAGGCAACATGGGGGATAAGGTGGGGTGGACAGAAAGCATAAATCCAGCCTTAAATATTTTATCAACAAGAGTGGCCAGTGTATTGCTAAAAAATGTACAGCCTTCCTATATTGACCGAAAATATCCTATATCTGCAATCCAAATGTGAAAACATCACTAAAAATGTCAAAGACATTTTATATTTTCTGACAGAGTCCTCTATAATATTTTACAAAATGTAGATGAACCGTTACTTTAATCTTTTATTCATTGGCTAGCAAAGCTGAACTCCAGGCAAAATAGCTAAATTCACAATTAAATTGCAGATATATGAGCTGTATTACCTGTCCAAGGAATTGTAAATCTGTTCATCCAGCCTTGTACTCCTGCCAAACAGCACACACTGCCCTGGAAACTCAGGCAGACTGCGGATGGATCAGTAAAGGATCAGGCTTCTGTAAGGAGGTCATATCTCTCCATTACTGTCAGAGAGTTTCTTGGTTCAGGACACTTGCTGGGCACTCTAGAGGGCGCCGGTTGCCTATTTAAGCTGATGGGATGCTGTGCTCAGTGCTGTCCGATCATCAGCTTCCCGTTTCCGAACTTCCTGTTTCCTGTGTATTGCTCTGATCTCCCTGTGACCCGGCTTGTTTACTGGATTCTCTCTCTCTGCTATCCGCCTGCAAATTGACCCCGGCCTGCCTCTGACGTTGAACCTGCCTGACCCCTTGTACCGTGCTGATTGCCTGTTGCCAAAACCTACCTGTGACCTGGACCTTGTATCTGCCTGCTCCCTTTGTACCGTGCTGACCGCCTGCTGCCAACTTTGCTAGTGACCGGATCTGCCTGCTCTGCACCTGTTAGCTGATCTCCAGCCTACCTATTACCACCTGCCAGCTTGTGTCAGGATCCTGGGCCTTATTCCTGCAAACCACCCACCAGGCTCTCATACCATTCTGTGCTCCTGTGCCTTCTGTGTACTCTATCAAGGGCCGGGAACCAGATACGTACGGGAGGCCATCCTCTGCTACATCGGGTTTGTCAGTCTGGTACGGGTAAGTCTGACAGTATCGGACAGCCATGTCCGAGCCCGAGCAGGGGACCTCTCCCATGGATGAATTATACAGACACCTGGCGGGTCTCACACAGGCGGTAAAAAGCCTTCAAGAGGGCTATACCAGACTGGAGGAACGAGTTCAGGTGTTGTCCTCACCTGCGAACCCACAAGTTGCTTCCTCTGCTGGACTCTCACCTGCACCCTCAGTGGTTATGTTACCCCCTGAACCCAGGGTCCCTACTCCCGAAAGATTTACCGGAGAGCGCAATAAGTATCGAGCATTTCGCAACGCTTGCGAATTGTACTTCGCATTGCAACCACGCACCTTTTCTTTGGAAGCAACCAAGGTGGGTTTTGTCATCTCCCTGCTATCTGGAGAACCACAGTCCTGGGCCCACCGCCTTTTGGAGCAAAAATCAATCTGTCTGGATAACCTGGATACTTTCTTTACCACCATGTCTCAATTATATGAGGACCCTCAGTTAAAAGCCACCGCTGAATCCACCTTACACGCCCTACAACAAGGGCGCAGGCCCGCGGAAGGCTACGTTCTGGAATTTAGGCGGTGGAGTTCAGACACAGAATGGAATGACGCGGCCCTCCGTTACCAATTCCGTTTGGGGTTATCCGATGCACTCAAGGATGAACTAGCACGGGTTGGAATACCCCAAACCCTGGAAGATCTCATTAACCTGTCGGTGCAGATTGATCGGCGCTTGAGAGAGCGCCGTTCCGAGAGGTCTGTTAGCCAGTTCTGTCCCACTTGGGTCCTCCCCAAGGTACCAAGTGCTACCAGCTCTGTAAGCCAAAGTCTTCATGCACCAGCTGCCTCAGCCCTTGATACTTCTGAACCGATGCAACTGGGGGTTCTCCGCCAGTCCCTCACCTCTGAAGAACAACAGCGCCGACGAGTCAATAACTTATGTATGTATTGCGGAGAACCAGGTCATTATGTGAGGTCTTGCCCAAATAAGACACGTAAGTCTCATTCAGCTACTTCTAAGTTTGCACCTGCCTTGCCTAACCTTGCTAACCATCTGGCTCTCTCCGTTATCCTCCAGCTTCCAGGACAGGATCTGCTTACCTCGGCCATCATTGACTCAGGAGCCTGCAGTTGCTTCATTGATCTCGCCTTTGCAGCCCATCATCGCATCCCTCTTCAATCAAAGTCGCAGGGACTTGCTGTCCACCTCGCTGATGGGTCCACCCTTAGCTCTGGTCCGGTCACTCAGGAAACCATCCCACTGCTGGCTATCCTGAACAACTGTCATCGGGAGTTTCTCCAGCTGGATGCCATTTCTTCACCACTCTTCCCTATTATTCTTGGAATGCCTTGGTTGCAGGCTCATAACCCCAGCATTGATTGGGTTTCTGGAAAAATCAAGTTCCCGTCCAGTTACTGCCAACAGCACTGTTTATACAGAACTCTTGCGGAACCCAGTCAACTCTTGTGTCTGAACACCGACATGGAATCGCAGCAGGCGATTCCTGACGCTTACCGAGACTTCTCCGATGTTTTTAGTAAGAAAGGGGCAGAAACCCTTCCCCCCATAGACCCTACGACTGTCCCATAGAGCTGTTGCCGGGATCTGAAGTTCCCTTTGGGAGAATATTCCCTTTAACTGAGCAGGAGTTGGTTACCCTCAAAAAGTATATCGATGAAAATCTTGAGAGAGGCTTTATCCGCCCTTCTACCTCACCAGCCGGAGCCGTTATCTTTTTTGTTGAAAAAAAAGACCACTCGCTACGACCCTGCATCGATTATAGGGAACTCAATAAAGTGACCATCAAAAATCGCTATCCCTTACCTCTCGTGCCAGAGCTGTTTCAAAGATTGGGTTCAGCCAAAATCTTTACCAAACTCGATCTCTGTAGGGCCTACAACTTAATTCGCATTAGAGAGGGAGACGAGTGGAAAGCGGCCTTCCGTACCAGGTTCGGACATTTCGAATACCTCGTCATGCCCTTCGGCCTGTGCAACGCACCGGCGACTTTTCAACATTTTGTCAATGACATTTTTCGTGACCTTCTAGATTTATACGTTATAGTATACCTGGGCGACATCCTGATCTTCTCCCCCTCAGTTGATGAACACCGCAGGCATGTCAGGAATGTGTTAACCCGGCTCAGGCAGCATGGACTTTATGCCAAATTGGAGAAATGTGAATTTGAGCTCCAGAGCATTCAGTTCCTCGGCTTAATCATCTCTACCGATGGTGTTAAGATGGACCCTCAAAAGGTTGCAGCTATCCTGGACTGGCCCGCTCCCTCCGATAGAAAAGGGGTCCAACGCTTTATCGGCTTCGCCAATTTTTATCGGAAATTTATAAGGGGCTTTTCTGCTATAATCGCCCCCATCACGGAACTGACGAAACAGGGAAATCAATTCTGTTGGTTACCTCAGGCACAATCGGCCCTTGGAAGGCTCAAGGAACTCTTTACGTCCGCTTCTATTCTGAAGCACCCAGACCCTGCTTTACTGTTTGTCCTTGAAGTGGACGCATCGGAGGTCGCGGTTTGGGCAGTGCTTTCTCAGCGGCAAGGTGCCAAGGCTCTTCTTCACCCCGTGGCCTTCTTCTCGCGAAAACTCTCCGATGCAGAGAAAAATTATGATGTAGGAGATCAGGAGTTGCTGGCCATTAAAGCCGCACTTGAAGAGTGGCGCTACTTATTGGAGGGGGCTGCTCACCCCATTTTGGTCTACACGGACCATAAGAATCTAGAGTACTTGAGGTCAGCCAACAGATTGAGACCACGGCAGGCAAAGTGGGCTCTGTTCTTCTCTAGATTCCAATTCCACATAACGTACAGACCAGGTACCAAAAACACCAAACCAGGTGCATTATCTCGTATGTTCCATGACTCCAGGGAACCTTTGCCTCCAGACACCATTCTTCCGGCTGGAAACTTCCTGCTTCTTCAAGGAGATCTCATATCACGAATTAAACAGGCCTCAAGGAATTGGTCCCCTCCCGTGGAAGTTGATGTAAGCTCGCAAGACGGCCTGTTCCAATACAAGGACAAAATCATGGTCCCAGAGAATCTGAGGATTGCTGTACTGGAACTCTGTCACGACCACAAATTGGCTGGGCATTTCGGTGTGTTGAAGACAACAGAGCTGGTACAACGTACCTTTTGGTGGCCCCAGCTGGTAAGCGACTGCAAGAGTTTTGTGGAGTCTTGTATCACCTGTGCTCGGAGCAAGAGCAGTCGAGCGAAGGCCTGGGGTCTATTAAGACCCTTACCCGTGCCGGAAAGGCCATGGAAAATGATCGCGATGGACTTCATCGTTGAGCTCCCGCCGGCAGAAGGCTACTCCACCATCTTTGTCATTGTAGACAGACTCTCCAAAATGGCCCACTTCCTACCCATGATGGGTACCCCATCAGCTTTGGAAACTGCAAAAATATTCATTAAGGAAATTGTACGTCTACACGGAGTCCCCTCAAGTATAGTATTTGATCGGGGGGTACAGTTTACTTCCAGGTTTTGGAAAGCTCTCTGCAGATCTCTTGAGATAGAATTGGCATTCTCATCGGCCTACCACCCCCAGACAAATGGGCAGACGGAGAGAACTAATCAGACTTTAGAACAGTATCTCCGATGTTTTTCTGCTTTCTCACAAAATGACTGGGTCTCTCTTCTGCCTATTGCCGAGTTTGCCTACAATAACTCTGTGCATTCGGCCATCAAGCAAACACCATTTTTTGCAAACTATGGTTTTTACCCATCCTTTTTAACCAGCTCCTTACCTGAATGTGCGATTCTTGCAGTCTCTGAAACTATGAACTTCTTCATCAGTAACAACAAATTATTGCAGGAAACCATGGCTAAAACCCAAGAGTACAATAAGAAGATGTATGACAAGAAGAAGCGAGGACAATTGTTGTTGGAACCTGGCAACCAGGTCTGGCTGTCTACCAGTAATGTAAGGATGGCCTGTCCCTCGAAGAAGTTAGGTCCCAGGTTCATGGGTCCCTTTTCAGTCAAGAGGAAAATCAATGATGTGACCTATGAGCTGGACTTACCTAACTCACTGAAGATCCATCCGGTCTTTCATGTGTCTCTACTTAAACCCATTACCCCTAATTCCTTCTTGGGTCGCAATACTGGCCCGCCTGAACCCGTAATTATCGACAACGAGGAAGAGTTTGAGGTGGAGGCAATTTTGGATTGCAGGAAGAGACAAAACCAAATCCAATATTTAATCAAGTGGAGGGGGTACGGACCAGAAGATAATTCTTGGGAGCTGGAGGGTAACTTACACGCTGAAGAACTCTTGAGGGATTTTCGGAACACCCATGCGGATAGACTGGCCCGGCTGGACATCCGGAGGCTGCCCTTAAGGAGGGGGCATTGTCAGAGAGGTTCTCGGTTCAGGACACTTGCTGGGCACTCTAGAGGGCGCCGGTTGCCTATTTAAGCTGATGGGATGCTGTGCTCAGTGCTGTCCGATCATCAGCTTCCTGTTTCCTGTGTATTGCTCTGATCTCCCTGTGACCCGGCTTGTTTACTGGATTCTCTCTCTCTCCTATCAGCCTGCAAATTGACCCCGGCCTGCCTCTGACGTTGAACCTGCCTGACCCCTTGTACCGTGCTGATTGCCTGTTGCCAAAACCTGCCTGTGACCTGGACCTTGTATCTGCCTGCTCCCTTTGTACCGTGCTGACCGCCTGCTGCCAACTTTGCTAGTGACCGGATCTGCCTGCTCCGCACCTGTTAGCTGATCTCCAGCCTACCTATTACCACCTGCCAGCTTGTGTCAGGATCCTGGGCCTTATTCCTGCAAACCACCTGCCAGGCTCTCATACCATTCTGTGCTCCTGTGCCTTCTGTGTACTCTATCAGGGGCCGGGAACCAGATACGTACGGGAGGCCATCCTCTAATACATCGGGTTCATCTGTCTGGTACGGGTAAGTCTGACAATTACTCAGAAGGTCCACAGACAGCATTGTGCAAGTAATAGAGAATGATTGACTAAAGTTCTGATCTTCCTTCCCACAGACAAAGTGCTGTTGTGCAGAGTATTACAGGAGTTTGATATCAAGACAGATTAAGCTACTTCTGCATGTAAAAATATATGTCATTATTTCTATTTAATATATACTGTACCTTGGTTAACCTCTTTAGTCCTGGGGTAATTATTTCAATTTTTTACATTTTTTGTTTACATATTTCAAAATTAATTTTAGGCCTGAAGATTACTTAAAACCCATGAACATTATATATATTATTAAAGCAGACACCATAGAGAATAAAATAGTGGTAGTTCCAATTTTTCATGTCACATGATATTAGCTCAACAGTAGATGGCACTCAAAATTTCAGTAAAACATATGCTAAACTTAATTTTAGGGCATGTAAACAAAATAAATTGAGCAATTTTTTGGTAAAATATAAAAGATGAGGTTGTGCCAAGTAAATAGATACCCAACGTGTGAAGCCTTAAAATTGTGTTCATCTGTGAAGCTCCAAAAAAATCTTCGAAACCCTATATTTTGCAAAAGCAATGCTTTAAAAACCCCTACAGGTCATCAGTTTAGGATTCTGCAGGAGCTCTGGTACTAAAATTATTGATCTCACTCTTATATGGATGACAACATGTAACATGTGTAGGGCAATCCCCATTTTCATATGTAGAAGCCCCAACGCATGCATTTTCATATGTCTGTGCATGTATGTGGAGGCAGGGGGTGAGGGGCTCTAAATAGTTTTTGCTTTTTTATTTTTTATGTGTTTCTTTAAATGTTTTAAGCTTTTTTTTTTCAACATAACTTTTATTACTATCACATAGGGGACCAATAGTCCCCTATGTGATAGAATATATGTGACAGGTTCTCTTTATGAGGCATCTGGGGTTTATTAGACCCTGGATGTTTCCTCTGTACTCCACTGTAGCTGATGAAACACAGATCGTGTTCCATCAGCTGCTTTACCAGGTACTGATCCTGGTGATTGACAGTACCAGACTAGGTAGTGATGTAGTGATGTCATACATGTTGCTTCCTGGTTCGTTCACCCTGGGGGGTGGGTCTACAAACACGCGTTCATAGAGCCTTTGCTGCCCTTCCTAGTGACACCCATTATGACTGCACGGAGACTGCAGATGGGACAGCCGAGCCTAGCAAACATAGCGTGAGGGTTGTGTGGGCGGAGGCGGCACATTGCGCCAGATGTGGAAGTGA
The DNA here is from genome assembly GCF_042186555.1 of Aquarana catesbeiana. Lineage (NCBI taxonomy): Eukaryota > Metazoa > Chordata > Amphibia > Anura > Ranidae > Aquarana > Aquarana catesbeiana. The sequence continues at coordinate 334,063,010 of NC_133326.1, forward strand.
TCAGCGACTTCACTGATTAAATGGTGCTAAGTTTAAATTCTCAGTACAGTTTTTAAGGCTATAAAGCTCACCTGGGTTTTACTTTTTGCCTGTGTCCCCAGTAAGGAAGGGAAGAGGTGGATCAATGGAGGCACTAAATAGAATTAACCTATTCTCATTATGTTAAAAACAATACGATATGTTAATCTCTGTATTTATCCCTGTTGTGAACCCCCCCCCTGTTTTAAAATTGTTTTTGAGACAGCAATAAAGTCTAAATGAAAAGGTCCCAATTCTCCCCCACTTTATTTAAAACCGAACTCCAGGTATGATCTTATGCCGCGTACACATGAGCGGAATTTCCGACAGAAAGAGTCTGATGGGAGCTTTTCATCGTATATTCCGACTGTGTGTATATCCCATCGGACTTTTTCTGTCGAAAATTCAGACTGACTTAGATAGAGAACATGTTCTATATTTTTCCAACGGAACAAATTCCTACCGGAAAAACTGCTTGTCTGTATGCTGTTCCGACGCACCAAAAATGACGCATGCTCTGAAGCAAGTACAAGAGGGAAGCTATTGGCTACTGGCTATTAAACTTCCGTTTTCTAGTCCCGTTGTACGTGTTGTATGTCACCACGTTCTGGACAGTCAGAATTTGGTGTGACCGTGTGTATGCAAGATAGCTTGAGCGGAATTCCGTCGGAACTCCGTCGTAAAAACCCTCAGAGTTTTTACGACGGTCGTGTGTACAGGGGTGTGTGTACAGGGCATTAGTTGCATAGTTACATTTGTCCTGTTTAGACCCACAGAACTGTGCACATCTCATACCTGAGAGATCTCTGTGAAAGTTGAAAATCACTTTAGTAGTCATCGATACTACAGTGACCTCTGCGGCCTACTGGATCTCATGTGGAGTGGCTGCCTCACTGCATACTGACCACAGGAGGTCACTCACTTGGCACCACTGCCTTTCAAGGAATTTTTAGATTTAATGAGGCGAAGAGGCGGGGCAATTATGTCACCTTGCTTTCACTTTACAAATTAACCAGAATTTGACTGCAAAAGGTGGCAAATCACTTTCTATTAAAGGTATTTTTTTTTTATACATAAGGCCCAATATTAAAGTTGCATTTTCTTTGATAAGAATTAAACTTTCACTCATTTTACTGGAAAATATATGTGCAGAGCTTTTAAGCATATTATAAGAAAAAGCAAAAAGCGCCAATCTGAGTGCAGTATCATAAAACTTTAATGGGATTATATAAAAAAACAGCCAAATGGCTACTCACAAAGATGTGATTAATATAGGCAAGGATAAGTGGTGGGTCCAGGGACGTCCTCCTTAGATGTTGAAAAAGTGCATGGTGCAGGTTCACGTGGAGGCGCTGTCAGCGTAGTAATGTGCAGGTGGTCCGCGGGGTCACTGCTGTGTGCTGGGCTGCAAAAACGATAGAAGTGTCCGCAAGGAGAGCCGGCATCTAGGCGGACATTAGGAGCCAGAGCCGTCGCAGTAGACAGGAACCGGAAAAGGACAGGCATGGAGCGCAAAGCGTCTGAAGCATCTGAAGAAAATGCGGAAGCATTGAAACGCGTCATCTGACACGTCCACACGTCACTTCCGCCTTGTTGGTTCCTGGATCAGCGCTTTGCGCTCCACGCCTGTCCTTTTCCGGTTCCTCTCTACTGCGACGGCTCTGGCTCCTATTGTCCGCCTAGATGCCGGCTCTCCTTGCGGACACTTCTATAGTTTTTGCAGCCCAGCACACAGCAGTGACCCCGCGGACCACCTGCACATTACTACGCTGACAGTGCCTCCACGTGAACCTGCACCATGCACTTTTTCAACATCTAAGGAGGACGTCCCTGGACCCATCACTTGTCCTTGCCTATATTAATCACATCTTTGTGAGTAGCCATTTGGCTGTTTTTTTTATATAATCCCATTAAAGTTTTATGATACTGCACTCAGATTGGCGCTTTTTGCTTTTTCTTACATTGTCTTTTCAGAGTTGTCTGCTTCCACTCTCAAGTGAGCTGCCGCTGGTGCTTAGTATCAGATTCCTGCTATTTCAGTGACTATTATTTTTTATACATTTGTTATTTACTATCATTTCCTGGACGTTTTAGGAGAGTGCCTATATTATTATTTTTATCATTTCTGACCTTGCATATTCAGGTCACATTCCCCTTTTACTCTGGATTTTTTATATGAATGTGTATTACTTCATTCTAGCTTGTTTGTATGTTCTCGCGCCATTTATCCTTTTTGTTTAAGCATATTATACACTATGATATATGATATATGGGATGGTTAAATATATCCCATAATAACATTGTATTTACATTTTTAGATTTTTTTTCCCTATTGACAGACTTTTTTCAGCACAAAAAAAAAGATGAATCTTCAGCTTTACTAGTGTGGGACCAAATTAAGGCATTCTTATGGAGTGTTCTAATAAAGAAATAAGTAGTTTTAAGAAATCAAGGAGTGGGAAAAATTATTAATGGAAAACAAAAATACCCTAATCCTTAAGGTCAAACCCTATGGGCGTGTGGGGTAAAATGTAATATATTACAATGGAGGAAATCAGTGGTATAAATACAAACAAATAAACTACATAAAAAACTGGTTTAGACTCTACCTCCTTGTGTTATTAACAATCCTCCTAAAATACCATATCATGTACTGTAGGCAAATAACTATAAAGAAAATATATGCATCTTCCCCATCCCAACACTCCACTTAACCAGGGTATATCACAAAGCTTTATTAAAACCCATAAAAATAAAGGACAAAGACAATATAAAATCACCAACAGTAATACCCTCCTTTCTAACTTTTCCCGCAAAGAGTATTTATAAATATATATATATATATATATATATATATATATATATATATATACCAACAATTATAATGATTTTACTATCATGTAGTGGAGATATGAGAATCACACGATAATGTGGAATCAAAGTGATGCAAGCAGCAATAATAGGTAATAGTATTTCCAAAAACTCAAGGCAGTAAATTGACCAGACAACTTTTTCCAGAATGTATTTATTTCTTAAGGTTTCTTGAGGATATACAAAGGGCTAAAGTCCCATATCATTGAGTTTGTTCAGCATATACTGTATGTCAGATATAACATGTTCCCATTCAAAAGGCTCCAAAGCCAGCTGGTGGTGCCCCATGTATATACATGGGCAAAAAGGTCCAGCTGAGGATGTAATCCCAAGTGGTCACAATAGACCAGACTCTGGTTATCCCCCCAGTCCAATGTACTCATGCAGTGGGTGATTGGTGTTGAAACCTCCCTTGCACAACAGCAGCTGTAATTCAACACATGAATACAGGGAGAGCCGATAAAAGGGGAATCATAATGCCAAGGCCAGAGTACAAGTTCAGAGCAAAGACAAACCTCTAAATACTGCCAAATGGAATCGTATTTTCTTAAAAAAATGACTGCATTATGCTCATGATATTATACTTAATTATCAATGCTGGTACATGGATCATCAAGGAGAGGCAGGTTATATGATGGGGTATGGCTTGACCAGTTTTGCCAGATTAAACTGGCTGCATCAGAGGCAATCACCAAGCTATTCCCCAGCATGTGTTTTTATAACTTAAAATGGTTGCCACGGACCGCGGCAGCATGTTCCGTGCTTAACCACTTCAGCCCTGGAAGGATTTGCCCACATAATGACCAGGCCATTTTTTGCGATACGGCACTGTGTAGCTTTAACTGACAATTGCACAGTCATGCAATGCTGTACCCAAACAAGATTTACGTCCTTTTTCTTCCCACAAATAGAGCTTTCTTTTGGTGGTATTTGATTACCTCCGCGGTTTTTTTTTTTGTGCTATAAACAAAAAAAGGCCGACAATTTTGAAAAAAAAAATTTTTTTTACATTTTTGCTATAATACATATATAAAAAAAGTATATAAAAAAATAAATGTATTCATCAGTTTAGGCCGATATGTATTCTACATATTTTTGGTAAAAAAAGATAAAAAAAAATAGGCGTATATTGATTGGTTTGTGCAAAAGTCATCGCGTCTACAAACTACTGGATCGATTTAGGGACTTTCATTTTTTGAATTGTTTTTACTAGTAATGGTGGCGATCTGCGATTTTTAGCTGGACTGCGGACAAATCTGACCCCAAATGACACTTTTGGTATAAAAATGCACTGATCAATGTAAAAATGACACTGGCATGGAAGGGGTTAACACTAGGGGGAAAATCAAGGGGTTAAGTGTGTTCCCTTAGTGTGTTCTAACTGTAGGGGGGGCTGGGCTCACTGGATCGTGACAGAGATCACTGTTCCCGATCACTGGGAACAAAAGATCTCTGTAGAATACAAAATGAGTGTAGCGCTATAAAATTATATAGAAAAGTCCAATGTCATGAACATTAAACCAGCAGTTCAAAGTAGAGCTGACAAAGAAGAGACTTCCTGAGGAGTGGGACGGAAAAATCTTCAGGAGCTAGACACTTCAAATTCATACATCATCTGGAGTGAAAATATACACAACACCACCAACAATGAAGAGGCTTACCAGATTGAGTGGACCCGCCAGGGCATACGCCAAGAGGGGTCAGATAGGCTTAGGTGGTGAGTGTCTGCAGACGGCCTGGAGAAGCGATGAGGTGGCTCTCACGTTGCTGTGTCAACCAAACGGATGTCTGAACCGAGGAGTGTGGAACAGCCGACACATAGACTGGGTCCCTCAGAGCAGTGTTGAAAACCAAATGGTAGTGGTGACAAACAGAAAACGATGTCTATGAAGACGAAACACGTCGGGTAGGACCCCACTGTCGCCACTTTTATTACAGCGCTGTTTTTTAATGGATTTGCATGTGAGTGTATACCCATTTTAATAAAATTCTCAGTTTTATAAGGATTTACACTATTTGGCCCTTCCTTTCTTTTTCTGTTTGTCACCACTACCATTTGGTTTTCAACACTGCTCTGAGGGACCCAGTCTACGTGTCGGCTGTTCCACACTCCTCGGTTCAGACATCCGTTTGGTTGACACAGCAACGTGAGAGCCACCTCATCGCTTCTCCAGGCCGTCTGCAGACACTCACCACCTAAGCCTATCTGACCCCTCTTGGCGTATGCCCTGGCGGGTCCACTCAATCCGGTAAGCCTCTTCATTGTTGGTGGTGTTGTGTATATTTTCACTCCAGATGATGTATGAATTTGAAGTGTCTAGCTCCTGAAGATTTTTCCGTCCCACTCCTCAGGAAGTCTCTTCTTTGTCAGCTCTACTTTGAACTGCTGGTTTAATGTTCATGACATTGGACTTTTCTATATAATTTTATAGCGCTACACTCATTTTGTATTCTACTGTTGTTACCCTTGTTGGTTGTGTTAGCTGCTTGTTTTGTATCTTGGCAGCGCAGAATTATTTTTGTCTACAACAAAAGATCTCTGACATGTCATTAGACAGAACGGGGAATTTCCTTGTTTACATAGGCAGTTCCCCGTTATGCCTCTGTACACAGTGATCACGGGTCACCGGTGGACATCGAGTAACCTAAGAATGGCACATTTGATGAAACAAGGCTAACCCCTCATATTTACAATATTTTTGGTATTCAATGTCACACTGTCCTCATTTATACAAAACTGTATGTTACTTCTTCCAGCAGTGTGTGATCTCCAGTGAGTATATGAGTGCAGTGTAATAAATCAATCATCAGTTATGGCTTTTGACTCTAGAAATCTTGGGCCTTATTTAATAAAATGTGAAATGGGATGAAGTGAAAAAAAGGTGTTCACTTAAAACATTCAATCGTGTACAGAACAATATAAAAAACAGAGCCTCTCCTTCACATGATTGCCTAGCTGAAGTGAAAATACAGATTCACCTTACTTCACACTTTAGAAAACCAGTGCCATAGATTTTTTTTTTATTTGATAAATGCATATACATCAGTTTGAGTAACAAACATTTAGAGAAGTACTGTATTCTTGTAGTCCAATATATAGCATAAGAGATACAATGGTTACAATTTCTTTCCCATATACCTTAATAACAACGTTAACTGTAAATGTGTTAAAGAACTTACCCCTAAGGCAATTGAGAAGACTTTTATAGAGACGATGGGATTATGTCATCTAAATCAAACATATTCAAACTTGTTTTGTGGTTGTGTTAGCTGAACGCGATATTGAGTGATGCATAATATGGGTGTCAACAGGTACTCCCACCTGTTCGGTGGGTAGGGGATATGTGTTTTATGTGTCGTTCATTGGTTTATGAGACTTTAAGATGAAGGTGCTTGTGATTGTGTCCTAGCAACAATGTCTATATAGAGTAGTGATGTGTATGCTTTTGATTTCACCTTAGCCCCAGGGCCATAGAATAAAAAAAAAGTATCCGGAACAGTTGGCTTCCCTTATTCTCAGTCCTTGTCTGCAGTTTCAGGGCAGATGCATACAAGCATCTGCCCTGTGCTAAGACAGTAAAACAAAGTGTGGTCTTTATATTTGCAAAGGGTCTTGAGTTCTCTGGATATATTATAATACCTAATATGTTTGTTAAAGTACAGCTATCCTTTAAATAAACCACTGCAATAATAAAGCAAAGCATTTGAGTAATGCAAATAAAATATATTTTCCCTCAAAATAAGCCTGGAACTGTCAGCCAATTCCAAAGTGTTTGGCTTCTGGCTACCTATTTTGGTGATACCAGCAATAAACAATTATACTAGACTTGTGAAATGGAAAATGCATGTCGCTCTAAATGAGATGCCAAGAGAGTTAATTATGGAAGTATACACATGAAAACACAGCCGAATGGAATTTCCTCTGGGCATTAACATCAAGATAATCACTCTGAATAATTGTATGTTAGCAGACATTTGGCCTGGCAGTGTTAAGTTATACCAAAAATCATTCTTTGTGTTTTATTTGAAGTCCCACATTTTGCTATAAGCCATTCCCTGTGTGTATTTCACAGGGAACCATAGCCTGGCCTCTGGATTAGTTAATTACTGGCGTACACTCTGGTCTGGGATGTGTTAACTTTGAGAAAACTCTGAAAGTGAAGAATACAAAAAAAGTAAATGAAAACTAAGATGAAAGAGCAGATATCTCCCATTCTAAAGTCTTGCATCGTGAGTATTTACTTGAACTATGCAGACAGTTGCTGTTTGTCAACACCTCGTTACTAGATACTATATGTAGGAAAAATGATTAAGTATGCGGGAACCATTTGTTTTTCACATTAATGGAAACAGATGCAAAATGTATGAGCTTTTCTATTATTTTAATACCAATTTAACCTATAAAATATTTTATTTTTTTAAGAGCAAGTACATTTTTAAATGGACTTTAAGTCTACAGAATGTTTAATGATCATTTATGTTAACCTGGACACATTATAGAGTCTGGTGGGGTCAAAGCCAGTGAAATCCTTGCTTTTGAAAACATGTGCCTGAGTTCTTTTTCATCATACTTCCTAAATCCTTGTGGGACAGTGTTGCCTCTTCACCAGGAAACTATTTTAGGCACAACCTGATTTAAATGTGATAAAAAGTGCAGCGCTGAGATATGCAAACAAATAAAAGTGCAATAATGACACAAATGTACAAATGACTGACTCCAAAAAAAAAGTGTAAATCATACAAACATGAAACTGGTACAAAAATGTACACATCAATAAATCATAATGTCCATATAAAAATACACGTGATGAATCATAAAAAATTCCAATAAAGGAAATAAGTGACTGAAGTGAAAAACAGTTTAATATAGATTCAAACTACTACTTCTGGGGAGAAGTTTGATGTGCTTGTGAAGAGGACCACCAAGAGTGGAAATTGACATTGAATGTGCAGCCACCAACAAATACAATGATCGGGTACTCTTCAAGCAACCAAATGTGCAGAAACTAAAGAAGATTGAACTCCACAGGGATCAGCATACACGGGAACCAGCATAAATGGGAACCAGCATACACAGAACCAGCCCAGAGGGAATGCAGCCACTCCAACTCAGCGTTCAAAAAAATCCAAGTTTCAACCAAGCATATATGAATTGAGGAGGGAAAAAATGCCAACATAGCATAAAAACCTTAACAAATAGTTTTATTGAATAAATACATCAATTTGAATAGATACAGGCACTGTATATATGTGATCACAAAGGAAGATAATAAGGAGCGCAATAACAACGTTTTGTCCATTAAGACATCGTCTGGGGTACCTTTCCCAATGTTTCGTCCACTAAGACATCATCCGAGGTACCCGTCCCACTGTTTGGTCCACTAAGACATCATCCGGGGTATCCCGGATGATGTCTTAGTGGACGATTATCTGGCTCCATGTTATTGCATTGTTTGCATATATCAGCGCTGCACTTTATATCACATTTACTTATGCAATCAGTTCTATTGCAGTGTCAGCAGCTTAATTTTTTTGAGTGCTGGCGGAGTATAATTTTTTAATTTTATACGTTTATACATTTAGCATCATTTTTAACTTCAGACCAATATAAAAGACCCAAACTAATACAGTTATGTATTTAACCACTTGCCCTCCGGAATATTTACCATCCTCTTCATGACCAGGCCATTTTTTTGTGCTAGGGCACTACGTTGGTTTGCACAAAAGTTATAGCATCTACAAACTATGGGATTTTTTTTTTTTTACTAGTAATGGTGATGATCAGCAACTTATAGCGGGGCTGCGATATTGCGGTGGACAAATCGGACACTAACTGACACTTTTGACACTTTTTGGGGACCAGTGACACTAATACAGATTGAAGATCTGAACAAATTAATGGGGTGGGCAACTACATGGCAAATGAGGTTTCATGTAGAAAAATGTAAAGTAATGCATTTGGGTGGCAAAAATATGAATGTAATCTATACACTAAGGGGAGAACCTCTGGGGGAATCTAGGATGGAAAAGGACCTGGGGGTCCTAGTAGATGATAGGCTCAGCAATGGCATGCAATGCCAAGCTGCTGCTAACAAAGCAAACAGAATATTGGCATGCATTAAAAAGGGATTAACTCCAGAGATAAAGCGATAATTCTCCCATTCTACAAGACTCTAGTCCAGCCGCACCTGGAGTATGCTGTCCAGTTCTTTGCACCAGTCCTCAGGAAGGATGTACTGGAAATGGAGCGAGTACAAAGAAGGGCAACAAAGGTAATAAAGGCTCTGGAGGACATTGGTTATGAAGAAAGATTGCAAGCACTGAACGTATTCTCTCTGGAGAAGAGGCGCTTGAGAGGGGATATGATTTCAATTTACAAATACCATACTGGTGACTAAGGATGAGCCGAACACCCCCGGTTCGGTTCACACCAGAACTTGTGAACAGGCAAAAAATTCGAACGAACACCGTTAAAGTCTATGAGACACAAACATGAAAAATCGAAAGTGCTAATTTTAAAGGCTTATAAGCAAGTTATTGCTATAAAAATTGTTTGGGGACCCAAGTCCTGCCCCTGGGGACATCAATGCAAAAAAAAAAGCAGTGATTTTAATAATGCTTAAAGTGAAACAATAAAAATGAAATATTCCTTTAAATATCGTGCCTGGGGGTGTCTATAGTATGCCTGTAAAGTGTTCCCGCGCTTAGAACAGTACCACAGCAAAATGACATTTCTAAAGAAAGAAAAAGTCATATAAAACTGATTGCGGTTGTAATGAATTGTCGGGTCTCGGCAATATAGATAAAACTCATTGAAAAAAACGGCATTGCCCCCCCCCCCCCCCCCCAGTCCATTACCAGGCTTTACTAAGGGAAGGCATAGATCCCTGCCTCTGCTTTGCAGGAATACAGAATCAATGCCTTCCCTACTGACAGAACAATTGGGGGGTGTGATCACAGCAGGAGCAGGCCACCAACAGCACATTTGCACGCCCCAAACCCAGAAGTTTTAGATCGTACTAGGTACTGTACGTGATCTGGCACAGAGCGGTCGTCCTGACACAGTATATCTAAGGTGGGTGGTCCACAAATGGTTAAAGGTGAAGTACAGCCAAAAGCTCATTCGACTGTACTTCTCTTGTGGGTCACAGGAATGCAGTTCATTCTGCACTCCTGTGACCCGTTTTCAGCTGACATCATAGAGCCGGTCCAGCCTGGGGAAAGATTGCGACAATATGGTCGGGATCCTCCCACAACCCGAGTTGTTGAGAGCCTGAGCCAGCAGCTCATGTCCCCACCACAGCCCAGCTCTCCAGTGAGCATGGGGGGGGTGCAGAGCAAACAGTGGTCTTAGATCCAGCGGGGGACAGATGCAGCATCAGACCAATGATGCACTAATCTAGTTAAGTATGACTTTGAAAAAAAAAAAAAAAAAAAATGAACTTCTCTTTTAATAATACATCAATAATCATATATTTTTTTATTCAAATAGTGTAAATATTTGAATTTGACTATAAGCGACAGTAAATGTTAATTTAAAAAAACAAAACAAACAAACAAACATGTCATACTTAGCTGCTCTGTGCAGTGGTTTTGCCCAGAGCAGCCCCAATCCTCCCCTTTTCAGGTTCCCCTCCAGTGCTACTGGCTCCTCCTTTTCAGCCAGTGCCCCCAATAGAAAGCCACTTGCTCTGGAGGCACTGGTGCATGCTCGCTCCCGAGCCCTGCGCTATGTGTCCATAAGACACACAGAGTCGCAGCTCGGCCCCGTCCCTGCTTTCTCTCTGTTGGCTCACTGGCTGTGATTGACTGTAGCAGGAGCCAATGGCTCCCATTGATATCTCAGCCAATGAGGAATGAGAGACCTAGGAGAAGCTCTGCTCTTGTGCACATCATTGGATCAAGAGGGAGCTCAGGTGAGTATGGGGGGGGGAGAAGGTTTTTTGCCTTTATGCATAGAATACATGAAGGTAAAAATCCTTGAACCTTTAAAACCACTTTAAAGTGAAATAAAACTAAAGAAAAAATGCCGGTAGGTAGGATTTTTATGACAAAAGAGACCCTATTGATCTCTTTTGTCGTAACTGCTTTTGCTTACCTGTCAGCGTTAGTGTACACTAAACCAATAATGTGCAGCTTAATGTACAATTACTGCACAACTCTATGCCATGATTAAGTGACTGCCACCCGAGTGCGCAGAAGTGACATCATCGCTGCTTGGTCTAATAAGTGGCTGAATAGTCCAACCATGGAAGGAAGAATGGGAGAGGACAGACGCACCCATGACAGCCAAAAGTGCTCACACCGCAGCACTGGAGGGGACAGCTTAGCAGGTAAGTCTGCCATATTGTGCTAATATTTGGTACATACTAGTACATTATGGCATAAAGCTCCTAGGTCCCATTTTTTATTTTTTATGCACTTTAAGTCTCTATAAATGTTCTGTATTGCAATGCTTAAAGCAGTATAATTGCTGCTTATTATATTGCAGCTTACCAATTCTTAGATGTGGTGGCTGCATTCCTTTTCTTTTTTAGGCTTTCTTTTATTTTGTTTTTCCCTGATGATCTGGCTAGTAAGTCTGTTGTTTTTCAACAGAACAAGCTGTCCTGCAGATGTAGCAGTTAGGGAGTTGAGACAAAGCATTTACTACTGACAGGGGTGCTTACAATGGTCATTTTTTTATTGTAAAACCTTTATCTCAGAAGGAAAAAAACTGTTGCTATAACTGCTTATAAAGTGTTAGCTGGAGGTTGGCTTTAATTTGTTAGAGTATCTAAGTCTGCCAATCTATCTAACATTCCCCTCACCCCAGATTGACAATGCTGCTGTCCAAAGGTACCCCCTGTGCTCCTTCATCCAGAGTGGGGTCACGCTATTACAGTCATGTGACATCAGAAGGGGCGGCGCCACCAGGTGACGTAGCCAGGTGGCCTCACCCATTATCTATATAAGAAATCTCAAAGTGTGGAGTGGGCATACAATGGGAGGCCTCCCATTAGGTGGAGCATTTTTTATTTTTCTCTCAGGTTGGTGGGCGGCGTGATTGATGATGGATTTACATCAAGGGATTTTTTATTTTTTAATAAAGGATTTTTAAAAAACTGGCTCGTGTGAGTATTACTTTTGCACACTTTTTTGGTGAATGGGTAGGGGTACCCGATACCCATTTACATGGGGGGGGGGCAAACATCATCTGGGCGAACACCTGGCAAACACCCTGCAAATTCGGGTGTGCGGCGAATGGCTGAACAGGCAAATGTTCGGCCTGAACTCATGCTCGGGCTGAACTGTTTGCCCATCCCTAGTTACTAGCCAGATCACCAGGTGAAACAAAGGGAAAAGGCCTAAAAAATAAAACTAATGAAGCCACCACCACTAATATTTGGTAGGATGCAATATATAACATGATTCTTTTTTTTTTTATTCAGCCAGAAGGAGAAACCCCTACAAAATTTGTGGATTCCCCCATGCACACAAGCAAGGTGAATAAAGGAATTCTCCCCTCTGATACCCTGTATTCTGACAGCTGGACTCTCTGCTGTCAGAATACACTGATCAGCTGCTGCAACCAATAGACTGCAGCAGGCTGATTGAGAAAACTTTTCCAACAACCTTACTCGACAAAAGTCAATCTAACGATCGACTTCTGTCAAACAGGAACAACCAGACATGGATTAAAATTAGGCCAGTCCCTGCTGCAGCAGATGATTTTCAATCCATCAATTGCCAGCTTTAGACAGAGAGAAAAGGGCAGCAATTTGGGTAATCACAAGAGCTGAATGCAAATATGCTAATAAGGAACACACTGACAGTAGGAAAGAGCACCAGTATATAAATCTTCACCAGCACACCATATGTGTTTTTAAGAAATGTAGATTGTTTGCCATGTATAAATGTGTATCACAGGCCAATAGACGAATGTGCAGTATAACGCCAAAGATTCCTTATAAATGGGATGATCAAAAAAACTGTGATGATCAAAAAACCGTGGATCATGGCTGCTCTAATTAATGGCAGGACCAAAAAACTGAAATTTAAAAGTTGTGAGAAGCAGTGCTGATCAAAAATACTAAAACACCCTATATATGCTACATTGTGTGGAAATATGATCATAGATAAAAAATCATTAAAACAATGCACACAACTATAATAAACAGTTAATATATATGCAAAACATTTAAAAGTGCTTTAAATGAAAAAGTTCATGAATCCAAAAAATATAATAAAGTCCATGAATAGTAGTGCTTCAAACAATGCATGAGCAAAACTGAAAAAAAATGTGAATATAGTAGAAATATGTATATAAGTGAAAAAACAGTTCCTCAGTAACCGATATGTAGTGGTGACATTCAGTGATATCTTGTATCCTGATTCAATGTGACAATAACACCCGAGTGAAATCCTCCGCCAGACGTACCAAACTGACTCACCAGAACCAATAGCTGGTAAAATTATAAACCAGCAACTGCGCATTTTTTAAATCAATGATTGAATCTGGAGCGCTTGTTGGCAAATGCACAAGGTCCTCTCCAACAGGTCATGCCATGGTTCCCACAAACATAAGGGAAGGGAGAAGGAAGCTCCCGATAGTGTAATAACGCTTATTAAAAAGTTATGGTTCGTATGCGAGCTGTGAGAGCAATCGTAGACAGTGTGTAGACATCAGCGTCCTAGCTCCACCCTACGTGTTGCGTCATATGATGTCTTCCCGGGGGCAGCAGGAAATTTTTTGGAACCACAGAGGGACCCTTTCTCAAGGCAAAGTGATAAGAATATCATGTCCATTACTTCATGTAAATAAAGCTACACTGCTTCAACACATATAGTGTGTTGATGTATATTTATACACTGCTTTAACCACTTGACCTCCGAAAAATTTCCCCCCCTTCATGACAAGGTCCTTTTTTGCGATACAGCACTGCATTATTTTAACTGACAATTGTGCGGTCATCAGTGTTAAAGCGACTAAAACATTTTAGTCGACTAAATGAATACTCTAAAATACGACTAAAATGCGACTAAAATACGACTAAAACTAAAACAATTGAGATGACTAAAATGGGGCTAAAACTAAAATGGCATTTTGGTCAAAAGACTAAGACTAAAACTGAATTGAAATTTGACTTCAAAAGTAACACTGGTCTGTAGTGCATGTTCATACCTCAATACCTTATGAGATTTATCACTCCAGCAGTATATAATAAGTTTGGAAATTGTAGAGAAATGTTAATTAATGCATTACAATGTAATTACACCCATTAGATTTTAGATAAAATTAGTTTTAGTCAACTAAAATGTACTGGAGATTTTAGTCGACTAAAACGTAGGACATTTTAGTCGACTAAAATGTACTGGAGATTTAGTTGACTAAATACGACTAAAACTAAAACAATTGCAGAAGACTAAAATGGGGCTAAAACTAAAATGCCATTTTAGTCCTGAGACTAAGACTAAAACTAAATCGAAATTTGCTGCCAAAATAACACTGGCGGTCATGCAACGCTGTACCCAAATAAATTGTATGTCCTTTTTTCCCTCCACAAATAAAGCTTTCTTTTGGTGATATTTGATCACATCTGTGTTTTTTATTAAAAGAACAACCATTTTGAAAAAAAAAACAATATTTTTAACTTTCTGCTATAAAACATATCCAATATTTTTTTTTAGAAAAATCAAACTTTGTCATAAATTTAGGCCAGTATGTATTCTGCTACATATTCTTGGTAAAAAAATACCAATAAGTGTATATTGATTGGTTTGGCAAAAGTTATAGCGTCTACAAACTATGGGATATTTTTATTTATTTACTAGTAATAGCAGCGATCAGCGCCTTTTAGCGGGACTGAAATATTGCGGCGGACATTCTGACATTAACAGATGCTTTTGACACTTTTTGGGGACCAGTGACACTAATACAGTGATCAGTGCTAAAACATATGCACTGTCACTGTACTAATGACACTGGCTGGGAAGGGGTTCACATCAGGGGCAATCTGGCTGGGAAGGGGTTCACATCAGGGGCAATGAAAGGGTTAACTGTGTTCCTAGCCTTTGTTTTTCTAATCTGTGGGAGGTGCTTTTACTAGGGGAAGACGTGGATCCATGTCCCTGCTTTGCAGAGACACATGATCCATGCCTTCCCTTCTGTCAGAACAGCAATCTGCCTTGTTTACATAGGCAGACAGCCGTTCAACCTCTTTGCTGCATGATTAACAGGTGGTGGTAGACATCAAGTCCGCGGTACCTACCACTGGGCTCCCACTGTTTGTGAGAGGGCAGAATCATGCGGATTTGGTGGATCTATTCTTTTTCCTTTTTACACTTTATTTCCTTTATTTTTAGCTGACTCTCCTGTAGCAGATAAGAGTGTTAAGACAAACCATTTACTATTGACAAGGGTGCTTACAACGGTGAGCTTATATTTAGTCATGTAAAACCTTTATCCTAAAAGCATAAAAGACAGTTGCTGTAATTGCTTGGGTACCTGCCGTGTGAGCTGGAGTTAAAGTAGATGTAAACCCCCCAAAAAATGTTTTTATTAAAACTAGGGATGAGCCAGATGTACAAGTCAAACATAAGTTCAACTCAAACATCAGGTGTTCGCCCGTTCACCGAATTTAGAACATTATGGGGCGTTCGCGATTCCCCATTATGAACAGTGAGACTGCTGCTGATTGGCCAAAGCATGCACCTGACCTGCATGCTTTGGTCAATCACAGCACACTCTGCTGTGAAAGCCATGATTGGCCAAAGGCAGGGTGCCTCAGTTCATGGCTCAGTTCATGCCCCACACTATGTTAGGCTGCTTACATAGCGGCCATACATAGGTTTATGAATGAGAGCAGCAAAACTACATTTGTAAAGGAAAAAATGTCATTTAAAACTGCTTGCGGCTGTAATGTATTGCTGGAATATAGATAAAAATCCTTCTGGTCTGGTATGGATATTAAGGGGAACCCCACACCAAGATTAAAAAAAAATGGTGTGGGGGTCCCCTCAAAATCCATACCAGGCCCTTCAGGTCTGGTATGAATTTTAAAGGGAACCCCCCCGGACCAAAATTAAAGAAAAAATGGCATGGGGACCCCCAAAATCCATACCAGACCCTTATTCGAGCACGCAACCTGGCATGAAAAGGGGGGAAGACGAGAGAGTGCCCGCCCTCCTGAACCTTACCAGGCCACATGCCCTCAACATGCGGAGGGTGTTTTGGGGTCCCCCCAAAAAATCTTGTCCCCATGTTGGTGGGGACAAGGGCCTCTTCCCCACAACCCTTGCTCGGTGGTTGTGGGGGTCTGCAGGCGGGGGGGCTTATCGGAATCTGGAAGCCCCCTTTAACAAGGGGACCACCAGATCCCGCCTCCCCCTATGTGAATGGGTATCAGGTACATTGTACCCCTATACATTCACCAAAAAAAGTGCCAAAAAAGTAAAAATTACCGTAGACTGCTTGGGAAAAGTCCTTTATTAAAAAAATAATAAATAAATAAATGTCCCATGATGTCCATCCATCTTTGATCACAGTGCTGATGGACTGAGAAAAGACTTTTTGCTTTCACAACTGTTATATAGCTGAGGGTGGGGCCACCCGGTGATGTAAATGGGTGACCCCGCCCCCTCTGACGTTACGTAATGTCACATGATGTCATAAGGGGTGGGGTCACCCGCTTATGTCACAGGGCGGCCCCACCCTCAGCTATATAACAGCTGTCAAAGCAAAAGGCTGCAGTTGGCGGGAGCCTCCCATCGAGGCAGAGTTTTTACGTTTTTTTTCTCGGTTTGGCGGCGCTATGATTGAAGATGAATGGACATTGCGGGACATTTATTTATTTATTTTTTAATGAGGGAATTGTCCCAAACTGTCTACTGTCATTTTTATTTTTTTTAAACTTTTTTGGTGAATGTGTAGGGGTACAATATACCTGATACCCATTCACATAGGGGGGTGGGATCTGGGGGTCCCCTTGTGAAAGGTGGCTTCCATATTCCAATAAGCCCCCCACCCGCAGACCCCCACAACTACTGGGCAAGGGTTGTGGGGAAGAGGCCCTTGTCCCCATCAACATGGGGACAAGGTGTTTTGGGGGGACCCCAAAACACCCTCCTCATGTTGAGGGCATGTGGCCTGGTTTGGTTCAGGAGGGGGTGCTCTCTCATTCCCCTTATCCTATGGCCTGCCAGATTGCGTGCTCGAGTAAAGGGTATGGTATGGATTTTGAGGGGCCCTACAACATTTTTTTTAAATTTTGGTTCGGGGTTCCCCTTAAAATCCATGCCAGACCTGGAGAGCCTGGTATGGATTTTGGGGGGGACCCCCACGCCACTTATTTTACATTTTTGGCGCAGGGTTCCCCTTAATATCAATACCAGACCTGAAGGGCCTGGTATGGATTTTGGGGGACCCCCACGCAATTTTTTTTTATTTTGATGCGGGGTTCCCCTTAATATTTATACCAGACCAATAGGGCCTTGTAATGGACTGTGAGGGGAACCCATGCCGTTTTTTTCAATGATTTTTTATGTATATTTCCGGAACCCGACAATACATTACAGCCACAAGCAGTTTTCTGTTATATTTTTTCCTTTAGAAATTTCATTTTGCTGCGGTACTGTACTAAACATGGGAAAGATGTGCTACAGGCAGACTAAGGACACCCCCAGGCACGATATTTAAAGGGATACTTTTTATTTTTATTGTTTCACTTTAAGCATTATTAAAATCACTGCTCATAAAAAACTGCAGTTTTTAAAACTTTTTTTTGCATTGATACATTTCCCCTGGGGCAGGACCCGGGTCCCCAAACACTTTTTATGGCAATAACTTGCATACAAGCCTTTAAAATTAGCACTTTTGATTTTTTCATGTTGGTGTGCCATAGACTTGAATGGTGTTTACACAAATTTTTTGCCTGTTCGCAAGTTCTGGTGTGAACCAAACAGGGGGGTGTTTGGCTCATCCCTAATTAAGACTCATATCTGTTACAGCAGAGGATGTTTTTTCTTCTGTGCCCAGTCTTGCCACAAAGAGTTAATCAAGCTCTGAGCAGTCCTCTTTTCTTTTTTCAGATAAAAACAGACACACAGAGAAATAGGTGTCCATTTCTTCCCCTTGCTGTGAGTAACAAGTGATTTCCTTATCTCATGCACTAGTGTGAGAGAGGCATTCTCAGTACTTCACACCCCCCCCTCCTTTCTTCTCCAGCTCTTCCTGGATTGGCTACTCCACAACTCAGCAGGATTGGGCATGCTGAAGTCATGTGGTGACTTTCCTGGGTTTTGACTAGATGTTAGTGATCATGGGGCATAATCCACAACACCAGCAGAAGTTCAGTGTAAGAAATATCGGGGGAATATCAAGGTGAATGTAGAGTCTACTGACATCCCGACTCCACCTACCGAGCCCTGGACAACAGACCCACCCACAGATTCCGGAGTATTGCAGGGCTCCAAACAGCTAAAGGGGAGATATTTGACAGGTAAGGATACATGCAGGAGGCATGTATATCCTTATGATAAGCACTATGGAAGTAATTTAGAAATTATGAGAGTGGGTGTACATCCACTTTAAGCTTCAGTGTGTTAGTAAATCTATATGTGCTAGCACATCTACCACTCCCCTACCACCAGACTGACATTACTGCTGTCCAAAGGTGCCCTTGCGCTCCTTCATCAAAAGTGGGGGCACTATAATACAGGAGGTGTATTACTGGCTAGATCAAAAGGTGAAAACAGAGAAAAAAAAAAGAAAACTAATGCTGCCATTACATCTAATGACTGGTAAGCTGCAATAAATTACATATGTGGTTTTGGGTTTAAAGGGGTTGTAAACCCTTGTGTTTTTTCACCTTAATGCATTCTATGCATTAAGGTGAAAAAACACCTGGCAGTCACCGGCCCCCTAGCCCCCCGTTTTACTTAACTGAGCCCCTTCATCTCCTCAGTGGGAACGCGCTGTCCCTCTCTCCACAGGGTCCTGGCTCTTGATTGGATAGATTGATAGCAGCACAGACATTGGCTCTCGCTGCTGTCAATCAAATCCAATGAAGCGTGCCGGGGGCAGGGCCAAGTCTGGCATTCGTGCCTATGGATGCAAATGCTGGACTCGGGAGCGCGCCTGCAAGGTAACTCCCTCGGGAGAGCGCTTCTCCTAGGGGGTTATCTGATGCGGGGAGGAGCTGCGAGAGCCGCCAGGGGACACCAGAAGAGGATGTTCAGAGCCACACTGTGCAAAACGAGCTGCACAGTGGAGGTAAGTATGATATGTTTGTTATTTTTGAAAAATAAAAAAACGATCCTTTACAATCACTTTAAGTTTGATGGCACCATTCTTCTAATCAGAACAGCATCCTGCTAATCCCTAAGAGGCAAAACTATAAGGTGTGCACTAATGACTTTGCAAATGACCTTATTAATTTCCTTCTGCTCTTTCACTGTCCAAAAACATGCTGGAGGCAGAGTCGTTTCTGCACTGTATTCTTTAATTGTAACAGAAAACGTGGTGTCATCTTTCTGGCTATGATGTGTTACAGGGCTGTGTAAATCTCCAGACTGATTGGATAGAAATGTAAATTCTTTGACAGGTAAAACAGTTCCCTTATTTGTATTTCACCTGTGCAGTTAGCAGTTTTCCTGGAGTTCTGTTTAATTGCACAAGCCACATGTCAGAAAATTGCACACAATTAGTCACTGCTTGCCGTGATCAGTCATGTCAATCTTCTCTCCACTGACTTTGTTGATGATTGCTGATTATTGCATTTTGCTGTGAACATCTATATTTGATGGTGTACAACCCGTTTTGTAAGATCATCAAGGAATGATTGCAAATTGTTTGTGTCAACACTCTGCTCATAGTATTTGCAATTTATTCAGCGTGAAGGGGTTGGCATTATTTATCAGCACAAAACTGTGTCCTTCTAGGCAAAGTTTACTGTATCTTCCTTTATGTCCACAGATCTTTGTGACTGAGTAATTTTGTATAACTTGTGAAAAATAATTGTGTATGTCTGTGTAACATTACCCAAGTAGGAGCCACAGATTTTTTTACTAGTACTTTCCTAAAACAGCACAGAGGCCACTGTTCACACAGATAACAGTCCATTCACTCTGGCTCCATTAGACAGTCTAGGGGATGTCTTATAAAGATTTATTGATTGTAGAACTTAGAACAGGGGAGGGGTTGGGGTGGTATGGGATACTTCAGAAATGCTGACTTGTAACAGGAGGACGCAATTCACTACTTGCAACTGCTTTGCGCAGTCTTTAAAAAAGTAACCCAGGGGAAAACCAGAACTGAGACCCTGAAGGAGAAGTTTTAAAAAAAGAGCTACCACTGGCCAAGGTAAAGCAGTACACTAGATTCTTGAGCTTGGATCAGTACTCACAATTTTCCATGGCAGCTGCACACCTTCCAGCTCCATCCAGGCACTCTCTTCAGTGGGTCCACCAAACCCAAACCTTTAGCTCCAAGAGTAATTAGATGTAGGCCCCCTAGCATTTGCTATAGCTGGGACCTTGGTGAACATCAGCAGACTCCAGAGGAACTGCCTCAAGGGGGCAGCAGCCCAGAAGGCTTGGAACTTTTCCAACAGGACAATAAAATGGCTGCTCCAGACCCAATACTATTTATGTTCCCCCAGATTCCTATTGTGCACACATCCTCATATATTGGCTGCAGCACTATAAATATAAAAGCTGCCCAGTTGACTCTCCCAGCCGTCTACGTTCTGGAAGTCTCCAGAATTCAGGGGAAGCAACCAAACCTGCAGCCAGGGAGATCTAGAACAGCCCATAGAAATCAATAGCTGCTCCAATGATTACAGAGGAGCCAAAGGGAACTAAATTGGCCATCAACCTACCCTTGCTTGTAATGAAATTTGAATTTCTTGTTTAATAGTTTAAAGTAGAGCTATGGACATGTTTATATGGTCTTAATAATCAGTAAATGAGTTGTAAAACAAGCGATTCTTCACTTCTGTAGCTTTAGGCACTGTGGAGAAATTCCTCCTCAACGTTCAAGAGAAGTAGCAATGCCATTTAAGTTGTGTTTTGGCACTCTTTTCTCATCCCACTTCCTGCCCACCTGCTCTGTTTTTACTTGAGGGTAGAATGTGGCGAAAGGTTCAGGCTGAGCAAAAGTTCGGCCTGAACATAGCTTATTCGTCTGTTCCGCGAACACCAGAATTTGCGGGGCGCTCAGCGGGATGTTTGCCCGGTGAGCGCCCTCAAAAATAACGGTGCACTGCACAGTGCATTCTAGGATCTTAATTGGATGAAGCCTTGTACCTGACCACTGGTCAAGTGCAAGGCTTTGCCAATAATGGCACACAGCACCGTCAGAGCCCTGATTGAACAAAGGGATGATGACTTTGTCCAATCAAGGCTCAGTGCTCATAGTCCCACCCTATAAAAGGTTCCTTCCCACAGGAAGATTTAACAGTGTGTTGGAGTAGAGATAAATAGAGCAGGGCTCAGTTTGCTACTAGCGAGTTAGTGTGTTCACTTATTGTGACTATTGTAAGTGTAGAGTGTTGTAGTGTTAGTATAGCGTGAGTATAGTGTGTCAGTATAGTGTAGTGTGAGTATAGTGTATCAGTATAGTGTGTCAGTGTAGTGTGTTAGCATTACATAATATTTAGTGCAGTGTACCTTGTTTTTTTGTGCTGCATGTTTTTTGCCTTTATTGTCCGCTGTGTGCCCATTTTTTTAATTGTCAGATTCAGTTTTTCTGACTGTGACGCTGGTGTGCCTGCTTTTTTTTTATGTTTATTTTTTTTATAGATTTTAGATTTTTGTCAGCGTCAGTCCTCAATTCAACCAATTCAATACAGGGCACTTTCCCCCCTTCCTGCCCAGGACAATTTTCAGCTTTCAGCGCTGTCGCATTTTGAATGACAATTGCACGGTCATACAACGCTGTACCCAAACTAAATTTTTATCATTTTTTTCCCACAAATAGATCTTTCTTTTGGTGATTTTTTTATAGTTTGTTTTTGCTAAACAAACTAAAAATGACCAAAATTTTTGAAATAAAAAAAGTCTTTCTTCGTTTCTGTTATAAAATTTTGTTTTCTCCTTCACTGACAGGCACCGATGAGGTGGTACTGGTGGGCACTGATGAGGAGGCACTGATAAGGTGGCACTGATGGACACTGATGAGGTGGCACTGATAAGGTGGCACTGATGGACACTGATGAGGAGGCACTGATAAGGTGGCACTGATGGACACTGATGAGGAGGCACTGATAAGGTGGCACTGATGGACACTGATGAGGTGGCACTGATATGTAGAACTGATGGGCACTGGTAGGCGGCACTGATATGCAGCACTGATGGGCACTGATAGGCAGTACTGATAGGCACTGATAGGTGGCACTGATAGGTTGCACTGATGGGCACTGACAGGTGGCATTGATGGACGCTGACAGGGGGAACTGATGGGCACTGACAGGCAGAACTGATGGCCACTGACAGGCTGCACTGATGGGCACTGATAGGCGGCACTGATGGGCACTGATAGGCGGCACTGATTGGCACTGACAGGTGGCAGTGATGGACACTAATAGATGGCACTGATGGGCAGCACTAATGATGAGGTACTGACATGTATTACTGATGGGCACTGATTGGCACTGTGATGGGCACTGATTGGCACTTTGGTGGGCATTGATTGGTACTTGTGTGGGCAATGATTGGCACTTTTATGGGTACTGCCTGGCGTTAATGATGGGGCACTGACTGGCATCTGATCTGCACCTCTCATGGGGGCTGTGCTGATAATTAATGTGCTGATTATCAGCACAGACCACCCCCCTCTGACAGGGAGAGCCACCAATCAGTTCTCCCTGTCAGCACGAACCAAGGAAAGTCATTTACTGGTACTTCCTGGTTCACGCTGTGATCAGCTGTGATTGGTCACAGCTGATCACATTGTAAGGAGCCTCTGTCAGAGGCTCCTTACTACGATCGGAGATGCAGTGTGTCAGACTGACACACAGCACCACTGATCGCTGTGTGCCCCTGCGGGAGCGCGCCAGGATGTTATCCTGCTGGACATCATATGACGCCCAGTCAGTATAACTGAACCACCGGCATTCTGCTATAGACCAGGCGGAAAGTGGTTAAAGTGCACCAAACACCACTTTTCATTCAATAAAGTGCATCCAATCACGCATTTCCATTTTCTATTAAATTTGGATAATAACTCCCTCCCCTCATCATTTATGGGAGGCCAACAAGGAGAGGCAGGCATTCCCATGCCACTATGAGGGGGCCAGCATCTATAAAAAGTGCTATAAAAATGCACTGATTACTGTGTAAATGTCACTGGCAGGGAAGGGGTTAACACTAGGGGGCGATCAAGGGGTTGAATTTGTTCCCTCAAGAGTGTTTCTAACTGTGGGGGGATGGGACTGACTAGAGGAGGAGACATATCGCTGTTCCTAATTACTAGGAACAGACGATTTGTCTCTCCTCTCCTGTCAGAAAGGGGATTTGTGTGTTTACATACACAAATCTCCATTCTGGCTCTCGTGCCCATGATCAGGGGTGGCCAGCAGACATTGCGGCTGCCTGCTATGGCTCTTTAAGCAGCCAACGTACGGTTGTGGCAATTTGCGGGAACTAGCCGACCTGCCGCTATATAATGACGGCGGCTCTTCAGCAAGTGGTTAAAGTAAACGTTTACAAATGTACAACAATGGACCCCAGCCAATTACTTTAGCTAGAAGTGACCTCTTGAAGTGGCCACTGTAATACTTATACACCATTACAACAAGTTAAACTTGGATAGGAACATGAAAAATAAATAAACATTTAAAAAAAATGTTAAAAAAAAAATACAGTCCAGTTTTTTTTAGCTTTCACAGTATAAACATAGGTAGCAGCACAGAACTGTGTCAAAAACATAGAAAAGAGAACTTTCAACAACTCTAGTAGGCCATACATTTACAAAAACACATTTGTATGAATGTATGGCATGATGTATTTAGTAAAGGAGCTTGGATTATCAAGCATTATGAGACATAAATTTGAGAAGGTAGTTCAAATTTCAATGCCTTCAAATACAGAGTACTGTAAATTGTTTTTTGCAAAAGAAAAATAACAAACATGTTAAAAAGTAAAATATTATAGGGAAATTACCTTAAACATCCTTTAACCACTGATACATGCGATACATTACCACATGAGAAAATGCGGTAGTTACCAAACAATCGAAAATCGAAATTTAAAGCTAAATTCTTAGTGACTTGAACTTTTACAACTGATTTACCGCATGCGTTATTTTACAGCATTTTATTTGCCGCTATTTAACTCTTAGTGAATTGACCCCTATATTTCTTGTATAGATATTAAACAAGAGTATAAAGAACCATTCATGGCAGTCCCCTCAATATAGGGCAGCTTACAATCTATTGACCCAACTACAGTCACACAAAGACATGCATGAGCACACTAAGCCCAATTTGGTCACAATGTAAATAGCCTACACGTTTTACTTTTAAGAAGACACCAGTATACCTGGTGGAAAATTACATAGACAGGGGAAAATGTACAAAAGCCATACAGATGTTCTTGTAGGAAATGAGCTCAGCTGCGAGGCAACAATGCTAACCAATGCATCCACTCATCTGTGCCGCTTCTTAAAAGATTTTTAGTTTTTATGTCTATTTGTGTCATATAAATGGTAGGGACCCACTTTTGGTCCACAAACAACCGTTTGCTTGCAACAGGATATTTGCATTGAAATGCTGATGCAGAATAAGATTTAAGAAAGTATGCATAGAAAGCTAGCATGATAGAACAAGTCAGAAATTTCTGTCAAGTTACCTTCTTTATTTTACTTCAATTCAACACAATGTATAATTAGTAAATGTGCAAAGAATGGATTGCATAATATTTTTAGTCTGAAATTGGGTATCTGTTAATCACAAAGATCTCAGAGTTATGCATGCAACTATTTGAGATCAGTAGAATGTTTGACCAACAAGGAGAGAATTACACTGGGGAATCACCCAGGGGTTGCTTGTTGACATGGACTTACACTGGACAGTAGTGGCTGCACATGTAGCGATTAAACAGCAAGGGGACAATTCAGGTTTAGCGCAGCCCTGCAGTCTAATTGCCCATCTAAAGTGTCTGCTTTGGTATGAAGCTGGGAAACCAGGAGGAGCTGTCCTCTCATTCATGGTGCTGAAACAGATACACATCCCTAGCAGGATTAGACACAGCCTTCATTTCGCCATCACCATCTAGAATCAGGGGTCTTCAAACTACGGTCCTCCAGTTGTTCAGGAACTACAATTCCCATCATGCCTAGTCACGTCTGTGAATGTCAGAGTTTTACAATGCCTCATGGGATGTGTAGTTCAGCAACAGCTGGAGGGCCGTAGTTTGAAGATTCCTGATCTAGATTATAATACACCATCCTCAACAGCACAAGCTAAGTGCTGTGCCTGCTTTCATAATGAAACACATGCAGCTGGGCCTACACGACCAATGCTAGTCAAACATTAGACAGACTGTTAGTAAAATATATGAACCTACCTCACAGAGGAAGGATATGGATGCTGCTATGTTACTGTGTTCCTGAGATGGAGTCAGAGCTTGTGGCTTTGTATTTTTCAGTCTTTTTGCTTGCTTTCTCTTTCTGTCACTATATTTCTGTATCTCTCTACCACTTAACAGCTCTCCCACTCTTGCTCTGCAAGAAAAGGTTTCTAAAAATAGCTCGCTCACGCCTGGCGGTGAAACTAGCACATCCTATACATTGCTTGAATTTGTAGCATCCACTCTCCCAGGCAGACCTGCACTATCTCACCCTGATGCCGTCTCTTTCTATGTCCTTTGCAGACTAACAGCTGACTTGTCTGGCCCCAGACCTTATCGTTCTATGGAAACGTAAAAGAACCTATTAAGTCTTTTTTTAAGGTAGTGGTAGCAAGGGGTGAGAAACAAACAAAATAAAAATGTGTTTAATATAAAATGACTATGACTTACAATCCCTATGATTAAAGCAAGCACGGTTTAATGAAATTCACATGTAACATAAAGTATACCTTTATTACTGCAGAGGTGGCTCTTAGCTGATTGCAGTGCAATACCTGAATTGTGTATGTTGAAGACAATGCAGAGTGTCTGCACCAATCATGATACTTTTTCTATTTACAGTAGCAACCTGCAGTCATTCACCACAAGTGTGGAAACAAGTCACTGTATCTTCTATACAATCAACAGGAAAACAAATATAGTCTACTGCCACACCGTATCAATGCGCAGATATACATAAATACATTTTCAACTTTGTTGTGCAACCTTATACATTAAATTGCACATAATAAATGATATCATGTCTGATTTAACCACTTCAGCCCCAAAAGGTTTTACCCCCCTTCATGACCAGGCCATTTTTTGTGATATGGCACTACGTTATTTTAACTGACAATCGCGCGGTCATGCGATGCTGTACCCAAATAAAATTGATGTCCTTTTTTTTCCCACAGATAGAGCTTTCTTTTGGTGGTACATGATCACCTCTGCAGTTTTTTTTTTTGCGGTCTAAACAAAAAAGGCTGACAATTTAAAAAAAGAAAAAAAAATTTACTTTCAGCTAAAAAATATATCCAATTAAAAAAAATCAAATTTATTCATCAATTTAGGCCAATATGTATTCTGCTACATAGTTTTGGTTAAAAGAAAAATCCCAATAAGCGTATATTGATTGGTTTGGGCAAAAGTTATCAAGTCTACAAACTATGCAATATTTTTATGGCATTTTTATTTTTTATTTTTTTTTTTACTAGTAATGGTGGCAATCAGCGATTTTTAGCAGGACTGCGACATTGCGGTGAACACATCGAACACTGACACTTTTTTGGGAACCAGTAACATTATTACAGTGAACAGTGCTAAAAATATGCACTGTTACTGTACTAATGACACTGGCAGGGAAGGGGTTAACACCAGGGGCGATCAAAGGGTTAAGTGTATCCCTAGAGGGTGCTTGCTAACTCTGTGGGGGAAGGTTTCACTGGATGAACACAGAGATCAATGTTCCTGCTAAGCAGGAACACAAGATCACTGTGTCCATCCCTGTCAAAATGGGGATCTGCCTTGTTTACATAGGCAAATCCCCATTCTGCCTCTCTGTGGAGTGATTGCAGATGGGCGGGGGACACCGCGTCCGCCTGACCCACTGTTTGGCGCCCCCTCTGGCTATTGCATGAAATGACATACAGGTACGTTGTTTCATGCAATAGAGCTGACCGCCCGCAGTATATGTAATGCGGACGGTCGACAAGTGGTTAAAGAGACATCTCAGATTATAATAATAACTTTAGGCAGCAACTGTTCGATCATTCAGCCCTTTAAGCCTCATTCCCTAATGAGTCCCTAGAAGCCATAATTGTAACCTTGCCTAAAGCAGACAAACCATCCACTACACCGGCAAACTACAGGCCAATTTCTTTGCACAATTCAGACATAAAAATTTATGCCAAGATAATAGCCTCTAGACTAGAAGACATCCTCCCGCACTTGATCCATCCAGTTTAGGTGGGATTCGTTAAGAACAGACAAACCTCAGATGGCACAAGGCACACCCTAAACCTTCTTCAATGGGCAGAGTGAACTCGGACGCCTTCTCTGCTCCTGTCTTTAGATGCTGAGAAGACGTTCGACCGTGTGAACTGGCGTTACAGCCAGGCGGTGTTAAACGCCTTTGGACTAATGGGATATATAAACGGCGTCATCAAAGCACTCTACTCCAACCCCTCAGCTAAGGTCCTCACCTCTGATATTCTCTCTAACTCCTTTCCCATAACCAACGGCACAAGGCAGGGGTGCCCCCTCTCATCTATGGTATTTGCCCTAGTAATGGAACCTCTTGCCCAGGCTATTCGTATGCACTCGCATATATCAGGATTTAAAATAGAAGATGGGGAATACAAAGCAGGTTTATATGCAGATGATGTAGTTCTCTCCATCACAGATCCATTGACCTCTCTGGAGCATATTACCAAGGTGTTACAAAAATTCAGCCAGATTTCCCTATACAAAGTAAATACCAAGTCCCACATGTTACAAATTACAATCTCAGACCGTCTGAAAAAATCTATATCTGTTTCCCCTGTTTTATCCTGGGCTCCACAATCAACTATTAAATATTTGGGCATCAAGCTATTATCACCAAGTTCTTCCATATACCGTATAAACTACAGGTCTTTAACCTCCCTGGCGGTAAACCCGAGTGTGGCCCGGGGTGAATTTTCATTACCAAAAGCAGTAACCCTGAGCCACTTACCTTGTCCTCAGGATCCTGTGATGTCCCGCTGTGTCCACGGGCTGTGTACTCCGCTCGATGTACTGTATGCCAGGCTCATTCTCTGCGAGCGTCGCAATGCATGGGGACAAAGCCCGGCGCCAAATTCAAAAAGTGCAAAAAACAAAACACACACAGTACACTGTAATCTTACAGATTACATTACTGTATCAAATAATTTCACTTCCCTTTTGTCCCTAATGTGATTCGTTGGGAAATTCATCATCAAACACTGAAAGTGACTACAGCGACAATTCTGCGACAGAGCAAATTTCAGTGTTTTTGATTACATTATTGAATACATTTTATTGTTATTATATTATTATTTGTTATAATCATTTATAGTTATATGTTGTAAGATAATTTATCATTTTGTGTTTTAAACTTTATAATACCCAGGATGTCTACTTGACTCTTGTTTGGACAGGCTTAAGTGAGTTATGCCTAAGAATTACAGGCCTACAATATAAAACGCCAAATTTCCATGCAAAACAATGTACCACTTTGAGACGCAAAAATCTGACATAATCATACCACCTGGGAGGTTAATTCCTTCCTTGAATCAGCAATTGGCCACCTTCTGGAAAGCTCACTTATCATGGACAGGTAGAGCTGGTGTTGTTAAAATTAACATTCTCGCCACCATTCTCTACCGCTTTAGAACGCTCCTGATTCAGCTTAAAGCAGTTTATCCACAAAAGCTCCAATCTACCTTACATAATTTTATATGGGATGGCATGAAACCAATATTTAAATCCTCGATTATCTTCAGGTCTAAATTTGCTGCAGGAATTGGAATCCCAAACCTCAGAGCATGCCATGAAGCAACTATCCTGGAGCAACTCAAATGCTTGGTGGTCTCCGACCCCGGAAAAAGTATGGACTATCATGGAATGCTACCTATTAGGGATTCCTCTCAAAAGCATCCTGGGTGCCACTCTGCTCATTGGACAGATTAATAGCAGCAGGAGCCATTGCCATTGCACTGCTGTCATTCAAAAGCTGTGACATGGAAGTGGGTTTGCGGGGGCCAAGTCCCACTATCTGTGTCAATAAATGCAGCAGTGGAACTCAGGAGCAAGCCCCCATGGAAAGTGGCTTTCTGTGGGGGCACCTGATAAAGAGGAGGAGCTTAGAGGACCGGCAGGGGACCACCAGAAGAAAAGGATTGGGGCTGCTCTGCGCAAAACGATTGCACAGAGTAAGTAAGTATAGGCATGTTTGTTATATCAGATCTCCTGTGTCTGCTCATTTATCCATACAGGCAGCCTTGTCCACCTGGCAGAATCTCCAGCACGTTCCCCTGAAAACATATACAGCTGACATCTCAAACCTCCCGTTATCATACTTAGACCCAATGACACACAACCTGTCTCTCTCTAACTGGGTGAATGCGGGTATTCCACAATCGGTCTTCTAATAGACTCGACTACGATGCACACATTTGCCGATTTACAAAGCAACTACAAGCTCCCTAAAACAGAGTTTTACAAATATCTCAGACTCCGGTCCATAATTGTGAACCTTAGCAAATCAAAGCTAGGGATTCCTTCAGATATAATAACGCAATTTGACACTGCTGAGCAGAGGAGCAAAGGGATTTCATTATTTTACCATCTTCTCAACCATAATATTTTTACTAACAAAACCCAATCCATGGAAACATGGGAAACTGATCTATCATGCAAGTTCACCATGACTCAGTGGCAATTCAAATTGCTTCTGACATTTTCCAACTGCATCTCCCACTGGGAATCCTCTCTAAAACTCCTGCACAAATGGTTTTATACCCCAGCTAGACTTTCTAAAATGTCCATCTCAATCACCTCTGACTGCTGAAGAGAATGCGGCAACACGGGATCTTTCCTACACATCTGGTGGTCCTGCCCCGTAATACTGATGTTCTGAAAGCAAGTTCTATCCTTCCTCTCTAATATCTCCCAAGCTACCTTAACCTGCAACCCAGCCTCAGCATTATTCCTCCTAGACCACAAATCTTGAAAATCCTCACATTCCCCTTTCACAGTGCATGGGATCATAGAGGCCAGAAGAGCAATAGCCTCTGCTTGGAAACAACCCAACCCTCCTGAATGGTCGCGCTTCATCCAACATTTTAACACGCAAACACAGTTTGAAATGATGTTTGCAATCAAAAAAGGCAAAAAGGCGGCATTCTGGAAGCAATGGCAGCCCTGGCTATCCCACCCGGAATGCACAGCAAGCATTTAACCATCATTTCCCACCCTAGACTGCACTATTAACTCTTGCACTTCTTAGGTATCCCGAAGAGGTTTACAGAATAATTTCACATATCTCTTTGTACCTGAATTAGCTAAAAGGCACTTTTGTACCCTCCAGCTTTTAATAAATGTTGTGCTCTTTTTTTACTTTTCATTCTTTCCCGATTATATTACCCTATGTTGCCTTCCAAAGACAGGCGTACACGTCCAGGTATAGTTTTAAGATGTTATAAATGTCCTTTTATGACTTTTTGTATCTTTGGGCTATCTCCAAAGCAGATGAGCACATGTTTTTGTATCACCTATGCACTTTCTGTTTAATTTTTTTCTTCACAATAAACTTTAATTCATTCTGTCAATCAATCATGTTAAGCGCATTGTATTTACAGTTTTTCACATTGTACAAGTGGTTGTAAAGTCTCAAGGTTTTTCATCTTGATGCATTCTATGCATTAAGGTAAAAAACCTTCTGTGCTGCAGCTGCCCCCCAGACCCTAACTTTTTCTTAGCTGAGCCAGAATCAGATCCAGCAATGGGCTCCAGCCACTGATGCTCTGCTCATTGGAAAGATTGAAAGCAGCAGGCGCCATTTCCCCCCACTGCTGTCAATCAAAAGCTATGACACAGGAGCGGGGTGCGGTGCCAAGTCCTGCTGTCTGTGTCAATGGATGCAGCAGTGGAACTTGGAAGCACACCCACACGGGTGCCCCCATGGAAAGCGGCTTTCTGTGGGGGCACCAGATGAAGAGGAGGAGCTTAGAGCACCGGCAGGGGACCCCAAAAGAAGAGGATCGGGGCTGCTCTGCGCAAAACAATTGCACAGAGTAGGTAAGTATAGGCAAGTTTGTTATTTTTATTTAAAAAAAAAATGTAAGCTTTACATCCCCTTTAATATCATACTGTCTAATGAATTTGTATATATGTAAATTACACCAATATTTCTCACAGAGTTGGCAGTATTTAGCTACGCTAAATTCTAATTCTAATAATCTCCTCCCTCATTCATACAGAATTTGTGCTTTGCAATAAACAATCACATGTTTCATACACTGTATCGGTAGGACAAGATACTAACTTTTTAAACTAGTTTGATTGACCATTTGTCTACTTATGATGCTCTGATCTGACTTCTGCACACATATGCAATCAGATATGCGTTAAAAACTATATTGAATCTATATTGAATAATCTCTTGCGTCTGTGGTGGAGTTCTTAAAGCGGGGGTCCACCTATCTATTGTTTTTTTTTTTTGGAATTAATTCACAAACTTTTCTTCTCATGATTATCTACTCACATGTTCTGTGTAAAAAGTCTGCCTGTGTCCAATTTCGTTGTAAAGAATAACTTATAAAATTCACTGAAGGCGGTTTCCATCTTCATTGTGGGCATTTGAAGCCCACAAGCATGTATTTCCTGGATGCGGTGAATGCTGTGCTCCCAGCAATCACCGAGATGTTGTGATGACGCTGTTGCACAATGCATGCTGGGAAGCCTGAGACTAGCTCCCAGGTTACTGTGAGAGGTCTGGGAGAGGCTAAAAACACGCCTACTCCCATGGGAGTTAAACCAGGAAGTGCTAAGAAGATTAGAAAAAAAAAGGTAATTACGGCGATTTACATTTTTTTACACAGCATGTCAGCATCTAGGCAAGGAAGAGAATGCATAGAGATAATGTTCAAAATTTGGGTGGAACCCCGCTTTAACTTGGCATAACTTTTGTAAAGTTTCCCAAACATTTATTCACATGATACAAATCATTTACTGCAACCGTGAGACATTCTACTTGCGATGTAGAACAGCTTCTACAGAGTTTGGTCACAAAAAGTCTTTTGGAAAAAACTAGGTTGCTGATGGTAAATTCTACAAACTTCTGTTTTGGAGAGGCAAGCTTGAACTGTGTTTATTACTGTAAACTATTAAAGCTCCTTGTAAGCTCCTTATGTAAACCAGGCCACATGCCCATGCTCAACATGGGGGATGCTTTGATGTTGATGGGGACAAAAGCTTCTTCCCCACAATCCTGGGGTGTAAAAATAAATGACACAGACACAGTTTTTGACAATAACTTTATTAAAAATCAAAAACAATGTCCCCTGATGTAGAGCCATCATCAATCACACTCAGATATGGGTCTTGTATGGATTTTGGGGAGGATCCTGTGCTGTTTTTTTTTTAAATTTTGGTGTTTTTAAAAAATGTTTCTATTTCCGGGAATGGTATTGTATTGCCGGCATTTTAGATGTCATTTTTTTTTTCTAAATGTCAGTTTTGCTGCAGTAGATTTAATACATGGTACAGATGCACTTTATTGTTTCATCTTAAGCATCATTAAAATCACTGCTCCTGTAAAAACAATATTTAAAAAAAAATGTTTGCATTGATACATGTCTCCCAGGACAGTACCCAGGCCTCCATACCCATTTTATGGTCAATAACTTGCATATAAACAATCAAAATGGGCACTTTTTGTTTTTCAAGTTTGGGTCCCATAGACTTTATTAGGGTCTGGAGTTCAGGGCCCGAACTTTCGCGATGTTCGAGAGTTCTGGTGCGTATCGAACCAGAGAGTGTTCGGCCCAACTCTACTTGGAAAAAACAAACTTTTTACATTCCCTTCATCCCACCACACTCTAACCTATGCTGACAGTCTTTTTTCCCCATAGCTGGTGAAGCCAGGAGTACTCTGGGGTATCCCAGCCAACAAGGTCCCTTAACACCATCAGTTCTGGTTCAGGGGACCGCAAATCCAGCACTGTGATGGCACCCCAAGAGCACTGGCCCTCTTTTATGACATCAGGCCTCTTCTCACTCCTGAGTAGGGATGAGCCGAACACCCCCCTGTTCGGTTCGCACCAGAACATGCGAACAGGAAAAAAGTTCGTTCGAACACGCGAACACCGTTAAAGTCTATGGGACACGAACATGAATAAACAAAAGTGCTAATTTTAAAGGCTAATATGCAAGTTATTGTCATAAAAAGTGTTTGGGGACCTGGGTCCTGCCCCAGGGGACATGGATCAATGCAAAAAAAAGTTTTAAAAACGGCCGTTTTTTCAGGAGCAGTGATTTTAATAATGCTTAAAGTCAAACAATAAAAGTGTAATATCCCTTTAAATTTCGTAACTGGGGGGTGTCTATAGTATGCCTGTAAAGGGGCGCATGTTTCCTGTGTTTAGAACAGTCTGACAGCAAAATGACATTTTGAAGGAAAAAACTTATTTAAAACTACCCGCGGCTATTGCATTGCCGACAATACACATAGAAGTTCATTGATAAAAACGG
Source organism: Aquarana catesbeiana (assembly GCF_042186555.1). NCBI lineage: Eukaryota > Metazoa > Chordata > Amphibia > Anura > Ranidae > Aquarana > Aquarana catesbeiana. Next base: position 334,096,739 of record NC_133326.1, read on the forward strand.
CATGGGAATTCCCCAAAGGGGAACCCCAAACCAAAATTTAAAAAAAAAAATGACGTGGGGGGTCCCCCTAAATTCCATACCAGGCCCTTCAGGTCTGGTATGGATATTAAGGGGAACCCCGGCCAAAATTAAAAAAAAAAAATGACGTGGGGTTCCCCCTAAATTCCATACCAGACCCTTCAGGTCTGGTATGGATTTTAAGGGGAACCCCGCGCCAAAAAAAAAAAACGGCGTGGGGTCCCCCCAAAAATCCATACCAGACCCTTATCCGAGCACGCAACCTGGCAGGCCGCAGGAAAAGAGGGGGGGACGAGAGTGCGGCCCCCCCTCCCTCCTGAACCGTACCAGGCCACATGCCCTCAACATTGGGAGGGTGCTTTGGGGTAGCCCCCCAAAACACCTTGTCCCCATGTTGATGAGGACAAGGGCCTCATCCCCACAACCCTGGCCGGTGGTTGTGGGGGTCTGCGGGCGGGGGGCTTATCGGAATCTGGAAGCCCCCTTTAACAAGGTGACCCCCAGATCCCGGCCCCCCCCTGTGTGAAATGGTAAGGGGGTACCCCTACCATTTCACGAAAAAAGTGTCAAAAATGTTAAAAATGACAAGAGACAGTTTTTGACAATTCCTTTATTTAAATGCTTCTTCTTTCTTCTATCTTCCTTCATCTTCTGGTTCTTCTGGTTCTTCTGGCTCTTCTGGTTCTTCCTCCGGCGTTCTCGTCCAGCATCTCCTCCGCGGCGTCTTCTATCTTCTTCTCCTCGGGCCGCTCCGCACCCATGGCATGGGGGGGAGGCTCCCGCTCTTCTCTTCTTCTTTTCTTCTCTTCTTCTCTTCTTCATTTTCTTCTCCGGGCCGCTCCGCAATCCATGCTGGCATGGAGGGAGGCTCCCGCTGTGTGACGGCGCTCCTCGTCTGACAGTTCTTAAATAACGGGGGGGTGGGGCCACCCGGTGACCCCGCCCCACTCTGACGCACGGTGACTTGACGGGACTTCCCTGTGACGTCACGGGGAATGCCACAGGGAAGTCCCGTCATGTCCCGTGCGTCAGAGGGGGGCGGGGTCACCGGGTGGCCCCGCCCCCCCGTTATTTAAGAACTGTCAGACGAGGAGCGCCGTCACACAGCGGGAGCCTCCCTCCATGCCAGCATGGATTGCGGAGCGGCCCGGAAAAGAAAATGAAGAAGAGAAGAAGAGAAGAAAAGAAGAAGAGAAGAGCGGGAGCCTCCCCCCCATGCCATGGGTGCGGAGCGGCCCGAGGAGAAGAAGATAGAAGACGCAGCGGAGGAGATGCTGGACGAGAACGCCGGAGGAAGAACCAGAAGAGCCAGAAGAACCAGAAGATGAAGGAAGATAGAAGAAAGAAGAAGCATTTAAATAAAGGAATTGTCAAAAACTGTCTCTTGTCATTTTTAACATTTTTGACACTTTTTTTGTGAAATGGTAGGGGTATAAGTACCTCCTTACCATTTCACACAGGGGGGGGGCCGAGATCTGGGGGTCACCTTGTTAAAGGGGGCTTCCAGATTCCGATAAGCCCCCCGCCCGCAGACCCCCACAACCACCGGCCAGGGTTGTGGGGATGAGGCCCTTGTCCTCATCAACATGGGGACAAGGTGTTTTGGGGGGCTACCCCAAAGCACCCTCCCAATGTTGAGGGCATGTGGCCTGGTACGGTTCAGGAGGGAGGGGGGGCCGCACTCTCATCCCCCCCTCTTTTCCTGCGGCCTGCCAGGTTGCGTGCTCGGATAAGGGTCTGGTATGGATTTTTGGGGGGACCCCACGCCGTTTTTTTTTTTTTTTTTGGCGCGGGGTTCCCCTTAAAATCCATACCAGACCTGAAGGGTCTGGTATGGAATTTAGGGGGAACCCCACGTCATTTTTTTTTTTTAATTTTGGGCGGGGTTCCCCTTAATATCCATATCAGACCTGAAGGGCCTGGTATGGAATTTAGGGGGACTCCCACGTCATTTTTTTTTTTTTAATTTTGGTTCGGGGTTCCCCTTTGGGGAATTCCCATGCCGTTTTTATCAATGAACTTCTATGTGTATTGTCGGCAATGCAATAGCCGCGGGTAGTTTTAAATGAGTTTTTTCCTTCGAAATGTCATTTTGCTGTCAGATTGTTCTAAACACGGGAAACATGCGCCCCTTTACAGGCATACTATAGACACCCCCCAGGTACGAAATTTAAAGGAATATTACACTTTTATTGATTGACTTTAAGCATTATTAAAATCACTGCTCCTGAAAAAACGGCCGTTTTTAAAACTTTTTTTTGCATTGATCTATGTCCCCTGGGGCAGGACCCAGGTCCCCAAACACTTTTTATGACAATAACTTGCATATTAGCCTTTAAAATTAGCACTTTTGATTTCTCCCATAGACTTTTAAAGGGTATTCCGCGGCATTCGAATTTGCCGCGAACACCCCAAATTGTTCGCTGTTCGGCGAACTTGCGAACAGCCAATGTTCGAGTCGAACATGAGTTCGACTCGAACTCGAAGCTCATCCCTACTCCTGAGAGAACCCTGCCAGTGGCCGTCCATTCTTGGAGCTTGGCTTTAAAACTTTAGATATGTTTTAACATGCTAATATAATTTCAAAATAATGTTGATTATATATAAATCTGCAGCTTTTATTAAACTAACAACTGGTCATCCTGCCATTAATGTATTTATTCAGTCACTTCCTGTTATACGGTGCCAAATATCTGTCCTCGTTTCCCAATTGTCCACCTGTGTTCAAATTGGAAAAATTCTGTGAGCCACAATGATCTTATGCCTTATTTGTGCTACCTCCAGCTGCATGCGCTAATCACGCTTCATATAACGTGCATAGGATAAATTTACAAGTTATGCGCTGCGCTTGGGTGACCCCAAAAACAGAATTAATAATAACCAACTCGGTGCTTACTAGTGCGATAATATTAAATACAAATAATATGAATGTTGAATAAATAAACAAGATGTGAAAAAAACAAGTGCTTGTTACACCATAAATTAGTGCTTAATAGTGCTTGTTACACCATACATAGTGTCTTAATCAACATAAAAAGTGCTTAGTGCTCAATATAAAATATCCTGCTATTTTAAATGAATAAATAATGAAAAAAAGTTCTCTTTGGCACTCTAAATAGTGCGTGCAAATAATGTCCAGCAGTGATAATAAAACAATGTGTGTAGGTGGTGTTCAGCTGTGACAACAATCCAACATCATGCCGAAGATATCCTGAGTGCTGCAAAATGTGCTCCTTCGTGACCCCCTTAAGCTAATGTGCTCACCTCAGAGCGTGTGACTCAGCTTCTACCCTGAGTCCAAATACGCTTTGGAGCCACCCCTGGGCTCAGTCTCAGATATCCCCCTGATGATGATACGTGATCCCTGTGTCGAAGACACGTAGGGGAGGGGCCAGGATGGAGAGACTGACACGGACTTTACACCAGCGCTGTCCCCGCACAGCATACCGCACCAAACATCCAGTGATTTTGCATAGAAAGCCGTTATAGTATGGTGCACTGACGCACCAGTGCCATGTGAGTACCCCAGTGTGGGGAGCGTTTTCTTTTAATAAAAGTATTTTGACTATATTACACTATATAGTTTCCTTTTCATTTATATGTATGGAGCCACATTGTTTTCAGCTGGAGGAGTGCAGCAGACACTGAGACTGAGCCCAGGGGTGGCTCCAAAGCGTATTTGGACTCAGGGTAGAAGCTGAGTCACATGCTCTGAGGTGAGCACATTAGCTTAAGGGGGTCACGAAGGAGCACAGGAGCATGTTTTGCAGCACTCAGGATATCTTCGGCATGATGTTGGATTGTTGTCACAGCTGAACACCACCCGCACACATTGTTTTATTATCACTGCTGGACATTATTTGCATGCACTATTTAGAGTGCCAAAGAGAACTTTTTTTCATTATTTATTATTTATTAATTTTTTCATTTAAAATAGCAGGATACTTTATATTGAGCACTAAGCACTTTTTATGTTGATTAAGACACTATGTATGGTGTAACAAGCACTATTAAGCACTAATTTATGGTGTAACAAGCACTTGTTTTTTCACATCTTGTTTATTTATTCAACATTCATATTATTTGTATTTAATATTATCGCACTAGTAAGCACAGAGTTGGTTATTATTAATTTTGTTTTTGAGGTCACCCAAGCGCAGCGCATAACTTGTAAATTTGTCCACCTGTGTTGTAATTAGGGTTGAGCCGACCACCCCCCGGTTCGGTTTGCACCAGAACCTGCGAACGGACCGAAAATTCGCACAAACGTTAGCACCCCATTGACGTCTATGGGACTCGAACGTTCAAAATCAAAAGTGCTCATTTTAAAGGCATGGTATTGTCCTAAAAAGGGTTTGGGGACCTGGGTCCTGCCCCAGGGGACATTTATCAATGCAAAAAAAACTTTTAAAAACAGCCGTTTTTCGGGAGCAGTGATTTTAATGATGCTTAAAGTAAAAAAAAAAAAAAGTGAAATATTCCTTTAAATATCATACCTGGGGGGTGTCTATAGTATGCCTGTAAAGTGGCGCATGTTTCCCGTGCTTGGAACAGTCCCTGCACAAAATGTAATTTTTAAAGGAAAAAAAGTCATTTAAAACTGCTTGCGGCTTTAATGTAATGAAATATTACAATATGGATGAAAATCAGTGAGGCAAATGGCATGGGTACCCCCCAGTCCATTACCAGGCCCTTTGGGTCTTGTATGGATATTAAGGGGAGCCCCGCACCCAAATTAAAAAAGGAAACAGCAGTATACAGGCTCTGTACTCTGAACAGCAGTATACATGCGGTGCAAACAAGATAGGGACTGTAGATCTGTTGTTAAGTAGAATCTGTTCGTAATTTTGAACTGGTACATTTTCAACGTGTTTAGCTCCAGCCAAAAAAATCTATTTTAAGCTTTTTGGAAAACATAGGGAAGGGTTATCACCCCTGTGACATTTGTTTTGCTGCCTGTGCTCCTCTTCAGAAGATTTCACCTCACTTTTTGTCCCAATGACAAATGTTTTTTGAAAATGTGTTTTTTTTTTTGTGAAACTAGGATTGGTGATAAAGCATCAGTGGAAAGGAGAAATGTTTTTCCCACTTTAACTCTTACAGGAGAGAATTTCCCTTCCTAGGGGTAGATTTCATCTCACTTCCTGTTGTCTCCTTCTGTTTGCAAGTAGGAGTCATTTGTAAGTTGGATGTTTGAACACAACACTGTAAGCCCTCACAGGGCCCTGCTGTGAAATATTAGATCAAGAATTGTAATTACATGCCCAAAAGGGGCAGAAAAATTGTGCCTTTGGTGGTGATGGTGGTGCTGGTGCCACAACGCTGTAAGTCCTCACTCGCTCTTGGTGGGCGCAGAAACAGACCCTGCTGTGAAATATTAGATCAAGAATTGTAATTACATGCCCCTGTTGAACAGGGGCTGAAAAATTGGGCCTTAGGCACTGGTGCTGGTGCCACAACACTGTAACCCCTCACAGATACTCTAGTTGGAATGCAGGAACGAGCCCTGCTGCAAAGTATTGCATCAAAAATTGTAATTACATGCCCCTGTTAAACAGGGGCTGAAAAATTGGGCCTTAGGCACTGGTTGCGGCACCCAGAACCAAAAATGTTCTTACAAGCTATCAGCGTGATCATTGAGAAGGAAGAGGATAATTACTCAGGATAGTCACTCAGCATCAGCATAGGCAGTCTTTGAAGGGATCTGAAATTTCAAAAAAAAATTATTCGGTTACATCAACAATAGGTGCTTGGTAGCTGGTGGTGATCCAAGACTGATTAATTTTTATGAAGGTCAGTCGATCAACCGAGTCAGTGGACAGACGCACCCTGTGATCGTTTACAAAGCCTCCAGCAGCACTGAATGTGCGTTCCGAAAGAATGCTGGACGCAGGACAGGCCAGTAGCTCAATTGCATACTGTGCAAGCTCTGGCCAGCGATCCATCCTCAAGACCCAGTAACCCAGAGGATTTTCGGTGGGAAAGGTGTCCAAATCAGATCTTGCCCCTAGGTATTCCTGCACCATGTAAAACAGACGCTGGCGATGGTTGCTGGAACCGATCATACCTTGGGGCTGCGGATTAAAAAATTGTCTGAATGCATGGGTCAGACGGCCACCTTCTCCACCGCTCCTTCTTTGACTGACTGAAGCCTCAGAAACACGCTGTCCAGAAACAGGAGTTTGTAACCTCCCAGTCTCTGGGAACGCGTTGCACAGACCTTTCTGCAAGGCCTCCCGAAGATGTTTCATCCTCTGCTCCCTCTGTGATGACAAGATAAGGTCAGCAACCTTACCCTTGTAACGTGGATCAAGGAGGGTTGCCAGCAAGTATTGGTCCTTCTCCTTGATACCACAAATATGAGGATCCTTACGCAGGCTTTGCAGGATCAGGGAGGCCATGCAGCGTAGGTTTGCTGAGGCATTCAGTCCGGAGTCCTCTGGGTCACCTCCTCCCAGCCACGTACAAGTCCATGTGTTTCTTGGGACTGATCCCTTAAAGACTGCTGCTGATGCTGAGTGCCAGGCTCCACCTCCATACTGACACAATCCTCCTCGTCCTCATCCTCATCCTCTTCCTGTGTGATCGGCGGGCACGCAGGAACACTGTTTGGATAAAGGGGGCCTTGAGAGCTAAGGAAGTCCTCCTCTTCCTGCCTCTGTTCTGCCTCAAGTGCCCTGTCCATTATTCCACACAGCGTGTGCTCCAACAATTGGACAAAGGGGACAGTGTCACTTATGCATGCACTGTCCTGGTGCCATAGTCGCACAAGTACTCATTGATGGCCCTCTGCTGCGTGTGCAGCCGCTGCAGCATGGCCAACGTTGAGTTCCACCTGGTGGGCATGTCACAAATTAGGCGGTTCTTGGGCAGGTTAAACTCCTTTTGGAGGTCTGCCAGCCGAGCACTGGCATTATATGACCGGCAGAAATGCACACAGACTTTCCTGGCCTGCCTCAGGACTTCCTGTAAGCCCGGGTACCTGCCCAAGAACCACTGCACCACCAAGTTAAGGACGTGAGCCAAACAGGGCACATGGGTCATTTGTCCCTGTCGGAGGGCAGAGAGGAGGTTGGTGCCATTGTCGCAAACCACCATTCCTGCCTTAAGTTGGCGTGGCATCAACCACCTCTGAACCTGCCCCTGCAGAGCTGACAGAACCTCTGCCCCAGTGTGGCTCCTGTCCCCCAAGCACACCAGCTCAAGCACCGCATGACATCTTTTGGCCTGCATACTTGCGTAGCCCCTTCAACGGCTACGGAGCACCGCTGGTTCCAAGGACAAAGCACAGGAAGAGGCCATGGAGAAAGAAGAAGAGGAGGGGGTGGAGGAGAGAGGTGTGTCACAATCATTAGTAGTGGCATTTTGGAGGTGTGGTGGCGGAACCACCTCCAACACTACTGCACCTTGTTCTGCATCCTTCCCAGCTGCCAGCAGAGTCACCCAATGCATGGTGAAACTTAGGTAATGTCCCTGTCCATGCCTGCTGGACCATGAGTCAGCGGTAATATGCACCTTACCACTGAACGCCCTGTCCAGCGAGGCATTGACATTGCCTTCCACATGCCGGTAGAGAGCTGGAATCACCTTCCATGAGAAAAAGTGGCGTTTGGGTACCTGCCACTGAGGAACTGCACATTCCACAAACTCACGGAAGGGGGCAGAGTCTACCAACTGAAAAGGCAGCAGTTGAAGTGCTAGCAATTTATCCAAGCTAGCATTCAACCGCTGGGCATGTGGATGGCTGGGAGCGAACTTCTTTTGGTGGTGCAGCAGCTGGGGCAGGGAAATTTGCCTGGTACAATCTGACGTCCGTGTACTGAAAGCAGATTGCCCACAAGTACTTGGCTGTGACACACCTAATTCTACACCTTCATTCCTCTCAGTGCAGGTCTCAGAGAGGACTGAAGGTATAGTGGGGTTGGAGATCTCAGCTGATGAGGAGCAAGGAGAGGTCCTCTTTGCTCTTTGGTGTGGGTCTTTTAGATACGCTTGCCAACGAACTGCATGGCAGGTCAACATATGTCTGGTCAAGCATTTGGTGCCCAAGCTGGAGATGTTTTGGCCACGCGAGATACGCTTGAGATATATGTTGCAAATAGCAGCGGTGCGAACTGATGCACTCGTTTCTAAAAAGGCCCACACCAAAGAACTTTTGGAATAATGCGCAGAGACAGCAGCGCCCTGCACATGCGGAGCTTTGGTGTGTGATGCAGTCAGTGTGCTGCCCTTAGACTGGCCCCTGGAGGGCATCCTGCCTCGTTGGTGATGTGTCTCCTCCTCCTCCTCCTCCTCTCTCCTATCAGGCACCCATGTTGAGTCAGTGACCTCATCATCCCCTCCCTCCTCATCACTGGAGCAAACCTGGCAGTATGCTGCAGCAGGGGGAGCATGACTGCCAGATTGCTGTCCTTCTTGGGCACCCCCTCTGTCCATGCTCAAGTTACTGCCTTCATCTAGCTCAGTATCATCATCAGAGCCTTCTAAACGCTGGGCATCCTCCTGGAGCATATACCCAACACTGTGGTCAAACAGTTCGAGGGACTCCTCAGGAGGACATGGTGGGGCTAGGGAAGGAGTCACTGATGCCATTGAGCCGAGGGAAGAGGCCACGTTGGCAGCTGCTTTGCCAGACAAAGTACCCTGAGCATGGGTGAGAGAGGATGAGGAGGATGAGGACGGCTTGGTCATCCACTCGACCAAGTCTTCCGCATGTTGCGGCTCAACAGGGCCAGCTGCCGGAAAAAAGGCCAAGCGTGTCCCACGGCCACGTGCTGATGAGGATGCACCGTCTCCACGACCAGCACTGTTGCCTCTAGACACAGAGCCTGCTTGCCCTCTTTTATTGGCTTGTGACTGTCTGCCTCTCCTTGTTGGCCTTCCAGACATACTAATGGCCTTGTCACGTACCTGGTAGGTAGAGCCCGGAATGCAGGGAACGGCCTCTCGTATACCTCCGACTTAGGAACCCCTGGTAATGATGACAGGAGCTCGGGAGTGTGAAGGGGCACAAGTGCCTTACTGGAAGGCTAGAGCGGAGGGCTGGATCTGGTAGTCAGCAAGAATGTGTCCTGTAGTCCGACAGCAGGATGCAGACAGCAGGGAGGTGACTTGTAGTCCAGCAGCAGGATGTAGACAGCAGGGAGGTGTCTTGTAATCCAGCAGCAGGATGGAGACAGCAGGGTACAGGCAGGCCGGGTCAAACACAGGCGGGCAGATCAGGCACAGAAGGTAAATCCAGGAGAATAGTTAAAGTCCAGAGCCGAGATCAGGGCAGGCAGCAAACAGGGTAGTCAGGAACAGTCCAACAGGTATCAGATAGCAAATACAGTGTAACAAGGCAGTAGGGGTCTTTAGGAATGCTGTAGACCGGACAGCAAGGCAGCAATGGAACAGTCCCCTTTAAATAGCACATCTTGGCGGCAAGTGTTGTCACAGGGAGCGCGCACGCGCCTGTGCGCCTCTATTGGCGCTATTGCGCATGCGCATGCGCCGGATGGCGCTTCTGTGCACAGGCACTCTTTTACACCTCAAATTGCAGAAACGTTTGCGAGAAGGCTTTTCCTGACAGGCTTGTAGCTGCACTAAGCTGGGATATATATATATGTATATATATATATATATATATATATATATATATATATATTTATGTATATATATATATATATATATATTTATGTATATATATATATATATATATATATATACTGATACTGCAGCTAGCAAAATCAACTGCCTGCCTGTAGTATGAGAACAGCACCAACCTTCTACAGGTAGCTTTAGCTGAGCACTGTGCAGAGCTCGCAAAAAACTAACTTGTAGCTTATTTAGCTGCCTGCGGTAGTGATAGGATCAGGAAAACACCACCAACCTTCTACAGGTAGCTTTAGGTGAACACTGTGCAGAGCTCGCAAAAAAATAACTTGTAGCTTATTTAGCTGCCTGCGGTAGTGATAGGATCAGTAAAACACCCCCAACCTTCTACAGGTAGCTTTAGCTGAACACTGTGCAGAGCTCGCGAAAAACTAACTTGTAGTTTTAGCTGAACACTGTGAGGAGGACGCACTACACTAACTTGTAGCTTTAGCTGAACATTGTTCAGAGGATGCACTACACTAACTTGTAGCTTTAGCTGAACACTGTGCAGAGGTCGCACTACACTAACTTGTAGTTTTAGCTGAACACTGTGAGGAGGACGCACTACACTAACTTGTAGCTTTAGCTGAACACTGTGAGGAGGACGCACTACCCTAACTTGTAGCTTTAGCTGAACACTGTGCAGAGGTCACACTAAACTAACTTGTAGCTTTAGCTGAACACTGTGAGAAGGACGCACTACACTAACTTGTAGTTTTAGCTGAACACTGTGAGGAGGTCGCACTACACTAACTTGTAGTTTTAGCCGAACACTGTTCAGAGGTTACACTAAACTAACTTGTAGCTTTAACTGAACACTGTGAGGAGGACGCACTACACTAACTGTAAATAGTCTAGCTGCCTGACTGTGGTACTAATAGGATCAAAAGAACACCAGCAATTTTCTTCAGGTAGCTGTAAATACTGTAACAAGACAAGCCTGCCTGTCAGTAGGAAGATAACAGGAACGGATCTAGCTAAACTGAATACAGTGTATATATATATATATATATACAACACCTGGGATGCATATATATACACAATACACTGTAAGTGCAGCTAACTCACTGACTGTCCTGCCTAATCTAGCTAACTCAAATGAAATGACACTGTCTCTCTCTCTCTCTAAGCACGGCGGAACACACTACACAGGGCCGCCATGCAGGCGGCCTTATATAGTGTGGGGCATGTTCTAAACCCCCTGAGCCATAATTGGCCAAAGCCACCCTGACTTTGGCCAATTACAGCTCTCTCTACTGACGGCGCTGTGATTGGCCAAGCATGCAGGTCATAGTGCATGCTTGGCCAATCATTAGCCAGCAATGCACTGCGATGCCGCAGTGAATTATGGGCCGTGACGCGCCACACGAATTTGGCGCGAACGGCCCATATCATTCGCAATTCGGCAAACCATCGAACAGACGATGTTCGAGTCGAACATGGGTTTGACTCGAACGCGAAGCTCATCCCTAGTTGTAACCCTGTCATGCATCCTATAATAGGAACTTTAAGTGACAGTTTTAACACACATCATGCAGCATGATCCTCTGACCTATCAACAAGAAGCTTACCCTGAGAAATGACATGCATGTAGACAGGATGTGGTTGCAAAGAAGCTGCAGGAGATAAGCAGCATTTGGAGGAAACAAAGGATGAAAAAAAGAATGATATGCAGTGATGTAGCAAACTAAATGTCATTCGGTTAAAGCCTATTATACACTGCTAGTTTTTTGTTCATTCAACCCAGCGGACTGGATGAAAAAAAACTGACAGCCCTGCTGTACTAACAATCCAATGTTAGTACAGTGATCTCCCCTGCTGTTCTATTGTGTTCTGACAGGGGGATGCCCCCCATCTCCATCAGAATGTTTTAGTGCTCGCAGACATTGGCTGAGAGCGCTGATCGGAGCTGGTCAGCAGACCTTTTTCGGTCATACCCCTTCTGTTGGACTGGCTGCAGTACACACAGACTGAATGTTGGCCGGTTTCTATTAAACTGCTGCCCGACATTTGGCCCGTGTGTACGAGGCTTAAGGTTTATATGTACATTAATGTGTCTTTTTCTTCTAATCTGTGACTTTTATACACCTAATCCAGGAGTAGTGCTGAATGCATATTACACTGATCAGCTTTTGCAACGCCAAAAAAGGATTAGAACTTTTAATCTAGATAGACCAGAGAAAGCAAATAGCATTGAGAGGTTTATAGTGATAAGCCTTTATTTAAACCTGTTACTACAAAGCTGTTTATATTCACTGATAGCAGATGGTACTGGTGTTTTATAGTCTAAGTCTAATCATATGAAACACTGTAGTTCATTCAAGCTGCCAAATAAGTGATCCCTTGGCACACTCTGTTTGTAGCATTTGAACATATAGTTGAAAGAAAGGTATTAATAATTTCAATTTTTTGTCTGCTACCACGCAAGTAGCATTGTTTACTTTTTACATCTTCTGGCATAAAACTATTTGCATAGACATACAACAGAGCAGGAAAATACTTTTATTTTCTCATAGGAGCAATAAAATAAGCCTTCATGTTCATATCTTCAGCTAGGGTAGGGAATGGAGGCATACAGTTTATCCTGGTATAACAGTGCCCCAACAAGACGAGAAATCCCCAGCTATGGCATAATGGGAAAACACCCTACAAATGCGGATGCCCCCCCCCCCCTGGCATGAGCGATTCGTACTCCTTCTATGTTCTCCAAGAACATCTCCCACAGGGAAACACTAATGAAAATGTTTTACCTTTGGTATTGCACCCCTGTAAAGCTAGCCAGTATTTTTCCAACTCAGTCTCGGAAATGCTGGAGGAACTGTGTTATGGACGGTCACCTTTTTCACATTTGGTGGGAATGTCCCTCCATTGCTTCATTCTGGAGGAGCGTTTCCACCCTTATACAAGTTGTTACCAATGTGTATAATATGCTTACTCCGCAAATGGCAGTTTTCAGACGAGGCCTTTAAAATTGGCCCTCAAAATTTCATTCCATAATCACACACATATTGATAGCTGCCCAACTTTCCATTGCACGGCTATGGAAACAAAAGCATCCACCCACCTTATGTATGACCATTGACATCCTCAGTGAACACCTGGGCATGGAATATCTCATCGCCAAAACTCATTTGAAAATTGACAAATTTCAGAACCAATGGCAAGTACTGGCTTCTGGACCCCAGAGCCGACCCCTACTCTTAAACTACATTTCCGTGACATAATATAACATGGATCCCACTTTTGGGAGCACACCACTTATAATTTCCCCCCTGGAACGAATAGAGCCATTTAGGAAAATTACTGTTATACCGCATCACATCTGTTTATACCCTTTAGCACAACCATTTTCCCATATAGTCGATACCTGCATGCTAACCACATATGCTTTTTCCTTTGTTTTTACATGTATGTTTTATTATTACGCATGTTGCAGTATAGAGTGGGCCTTACCCTCTTCAGTTGCCTTTTTCTTCCCATGTTAAGTGTTCAACTTTTACTATATAACTATATAACTCAATAAAGATTATTAAAATGAAAAAGTGTGAGGTAAAACTTCCTCAGGCACAGATAGACAATTACCATATGATATGGTGCAAAAGGCCAGTTGGGTACTATTGATGTACTATAATTTAGTTTCAAGTACCAATAAGCTTTTGTTATCTATCAAAAATGTTGGGCAATCTCTCCTTGCCTAATGCAAGCAGATGAGTGGAAATTTTGAGGGCTGGAATATAGTATATAGAGGTGTATATAGAGTATATATAGAGTGTATATAGTATATAGAGGTGTATATAGAGTATATATAGGGTATATAGTATATAGAGGCGTATAGAGGTGTATATAGTATATAGAGGTGTATATAGAGAATATATATAGAATGTATATAGAAGTGTACATAGAGGTGTTTATAGTATATAGAGTGTATATAGCCTACCCACCACACACACACACCAGGGAGGAGTCACACTAGGCTCATCACAGGAAAGGTGCCATTGATTGGATGACTGTATGTGACTCCTTCCATCCAGGATAAAGTTCTAACGTATGGGAACAGCCCTTGGGGGGGCGGAGGATGGGATGAGAATCGGCTCCTGCCCCTGATGCGGCTCCACACAGTTACCCTCAGCTTATTTCAACTCACTAAATGTGAGCAGGCAAGTGGAAATTTTGAGGGCTGCTGTAAGGTATGTGAACATTGTTGCCTAGACAGGAAGTATGTCATTGGCAGGATCTCTAGGTTAAAAAAAGGAAAAAAAAAAAAAAATCAATGCAGCCACCAAATCTAAAGGTCCATAAACATGATCAGACTTTTTGACAACAGCGGTTCGACGGACCTGTTTTATCGGACAATCCGACCGTGTGTATGCTCCATCGGACAATTGTTTTGGGTTTTGCAAAGGACAAATGTTCGCTGTGCATGCTCTCAAACTTTCCGGCAACACATGTCCAATGGAGGATAATCTGATTGTGTGTACACAAGTCCATAGGACTAAAGTCCAAAGTACAAACATGCACGCTCAGAACCAATGCTAAAGATCAGACAACAATAGCAGAAGTTGCCCAATGGGTGGTGGTAAAGAGCTGAAAAACCACATGATTTGGTGAAAGTTGGCTGAAAATGTTCTGCCGTGTGTATGCAGAACAAGTTCACAGCCAACGCCGTTCGGACAAAATCTGCGGAAAAGTCCAATGGAAGTCCGATCGTGTGTATGAGGCTTTAGAGCTGCAATATAATGAATATTTGTTTTTAGAAACACTGGACTTTCAATGCGATATAAGAATAGCAGGAGGCTGTACAACATCAAGTGAGGATTATGGTGAATATTTCAGAAGAGCAGGGACAAGTATTTGGCTTGTAGGGAATGATGGGAGAGCATCCGGGCCTGCTAAGGCTAATGCCCTGTACACACAATTGGATTTTCCGACAGCAAATGTTGGATGTGAGCTTGTTGGCGGAAAGTCCGACTGTGTGTATGCTCCATCGAACATATGTTGTCGGACTTTCCGCCAACAAATGTTGGCTAGCAGGTTCTCAAATTTTCCGCCAACAAATGTTTGTTGTCGGACTTTCCGATCGTGTGTACACAAGTCCGTCGGACAAAAGTCCAAGCATGCTCGGAATCAAGTACGAGCCGGAGATATAACTAGCATTCGTAATGCAGATATCACTTACGTCTTGTACGTCACCACGTTCATAATTGTTGGCCAACATTTGTGTGACCGTGTGTATGCAAGACAAGTTGGAGCCAACATCCTTCGACCAAAAATCCACAGGTTTTGTTGTCGGAAAGTCCAATCATGTGTAGGCGGCATAAGTGTACTGAACATTTCACAAAATCCTTTCCCAGTATGAACTGATTTACTAAAGGCGTAGAGCATGTTAACTTTCCAAAATGAATTTTAACGTCTCTTGGTGAATGAGGTGAATCTGGGTTCAATTTCAAAACCTAAGCATGTGCTAAAACAATAAAAAAACAAACAAACAAACAAGATTTTTACTTGCATTTGATTGGATGATTTGAGTTATCACAGCTTCACCTCATTCACTAAGCTAACTGAAAATTTATTTAGCTTAGCGAATAAGATGAAGCTGTGCTGCCTTTAATCATCCAATCATGTGCAAGCAAATATCCTGTATTTTTATTTTTTTTTTCTTGCACATGATTAGATATTTTTGATGAATTTTCACTTAGCTCCACATCATTATCTAAGCTAAGTGAAAATTCACTTTCTAAAGAGAAAATTAAAACTGGCTACACATTAGTAGAGTCTGTTTCGAATGTTTGTTCGATTTTCATCATCAGTGGAGTTGGGTCAAATTGACATTTTATTTCAACTGCAGTGACAAGAAAATTTGAAAAAAATTACACATTTTTAACAGTGTATGTGTTTTTCGTTCAGTAAAATCCATTCATGAGAAAAGAGCAAAGGGTGCAGTTGGTAATACTCTGCTGCACATTCAAAGTAAGAGACTCATATGTATTTTAAAAAGCATTAATAATAAAAGGCTTTATTTATTGGCATTTATTGGCAGCCTAGGGCGCAGCCACAGCCAGTTGTTGCTGGGTCCAAACCCCCCTCAGAGAGTCTTGCCCAAATACCCAATCAGCATCCCTGCTGTCACAGCTGTGCCACTCAGCAAGGCTGTGCAGCAGTCAGAACTATCCCTGAATGTACAGCAGATGACATCATCCATCGCAGCTGCCACCTGCTGCCCATGTCCTAGCAACCAATCACATGCTTGCCCCTCCTTCAGGCTCAGCATTCAGAGGAGACCGAAGTTCCTCCTCCAATCCTATCCGGTCCCAGTGCCCAGCCTTCCAGCTTCCACCTGTCCTGTAGTCGACTGTTGCAATGAGAAGGAACAGATCCTGATGTAAGCTGGGGTCTTCACAATACTTCCTCCTCCTCTTCCACTATCCCAACTATTCTCTTAAACCTCTCCACACTCCTTGGGAACTCTGATGTAGGGGGGAACTCTTGGGTCCTTGATTTAAGGAGGGGTCTCTGGGGGACCCTGATGTAATGGGGACTGTGGGGACCCTGATGTAAGGGGGAATTTCAGGATCCTAATGTAAGAGGAGATTTTGGAGACCCTAATGAATGTGGGGTCTCTGATGTAAGAGCCAACTCTGGGGCAGGGTTGCCAACCTCCCGCAGTATTTTTTACTGACAAAACATGGAAAATTTACTGGCAGAGCACCTTTTTTACTGGCAACCTGAGAAATGACAGAACTCCTATTGAAATCTAACAGTGAATATTTGAACAGTATAAACATGATATGGAAACTCTGACAATACCTATAACAAAGTAATTTGCTTGATTTATACTTAAAAAGTCAACACAGCATGAAATTATCAGCCCCTGATATTTACTGGCAGTTGTAAAACAATCACTGATTTTTACAAACGGTCAGTAAATTTACTGGTGGTTGGCAACCTTGCTCTGGGGACCCTGATTTAACCTCCCTGGCAGTATGATTATGTCAGATTTTTGCGCCTCAAAGCGGTACAATTATTTTGTATAGAAATTTGGCATTTTATATTGTAGGCCTGTAATTCTTAGCAATAACACACTTATATCTGTCCAAACAAGAGTCTAGTAGATATCCCGGGTATGATAAAGTTTGAAACACAAAATCATAAATTATAATATAATAAATAAATATAAATAATTATAAAAAATAATAATATAATAATAATAAAATGAATTTCCCCACGATTCACTATCGCTCAATTCTGCAAGTGTTCTAATTTACTATCGCTGTTTTCTAGCTGGTCTAAAACCATTTTTTAACGTAAAGGGACACTTTTTGGTTGCTGTGGACAATCTCCAGTTTCCAGGCAGAGAGAACAGTATATATCATATAAAACTGCATGTAGGGCACTGGACAAATCACTAGGGACAAAAGGAATGTGAAATAATTTCATACAGTAATGTAGTCTGTAAGATTACAGTGTACTGTATGTGTTATGATTTTTTAATTTTTTGAATTTGCCACCGGGCTCCACCCCCGTGCGTTGCGGCGCTCGCAGGGAATGGAGCCCGGAACACAGAGACTTTGGGCAGAGGAGATAGCCCGCAGACACAGCAGGGGGACATCGCAGGATCCTGGGGACAAGGTAAGTATACCACACCAGGATCCTGCAATGCCATCCCGAGTGTGGCTAATGGTACTGAAATTTAACCCCGAGCCACACTCGGGAAAACCACCAGGGAGGTTAAGGAGGGGGAACTCTGGGGACCCTGATGTAAATGGAAAACTCTGAGGATCCTGATTTAAGGAGAGGGGACTCTTTGAACCCTGATGTAAGGGGGATGACTCTGGGGAAACTAGTGAAAGGAGGGGGGCTCTGGGGACCCTGATGTAAGGGGGGAACTTTGCGGACCATCAAGAAAGGGGTAAACTTTGATGTAGGGGGGTCAGGCCCAGAGGACCTAGGCCTAAAGCTGTGTAAGGGGCCCAAAAATTTCTGATGGCTGCCCTGTTCCCCACCCACTGCCCCAACATTCTGCATATTGCTGCAGGATTGGATGATGTTAGCTGGAGACTAAGCCATCTCCTGCAAACGTCAGCCAATCCATGAAGAAGAGGTACCAACCAATGGGGTGCTGTGCAAGCTGTACTGCATGCAACATCGCTCCCTCCCAGCTCCCCAGTCAGTCACCACACAGAGCTAACGTTGGCAAGGATGTGAGAAAGCATCCCTGCACTGGCTGCATTTGTAGCCTTTGTTTTGCTTGGGGGGGAGCAAGTAGATGGTTTTGCCTAGGACGCAAAATAGTCTAGCACCATTCCTGCCTGTGGGCCTGTGACCCTACCCAAAAGTTGGTGATGAATAAAGATTTGTATTATTTATGCCAGTTCAAATACTTGTGAGTGCCCTGACCTTTGTCTTTATTTGCTGGATATCTCTTATGGTCTATTTCCAAGAATGTATTAATCTAGCGTATGTGGGAATCAACTAGCGTGTATGTATATATATATATATATGTTGTGAAGCCACTGAAGCCTGTGAAGCCTGTATATATATATACAGTGGGGACGGAAAGTATTCAGACCCCCTTAAATTTTTCACTCTTTTTTATATTGCAGCCATTTGCTAAAATCATTTAAGTTCATGTTTTTCCTCAATAATGTATACACAGCACCCCATATTGACAGAAAAACACAGAATTGTTGACATTTTTGCAGATTTATTAAAAAAGAAAAACTGAAAAATCACATGGTCCTAAGTATTCAGACCCTTTGCTCAGTATTTAGTAGAAGCACCCTTTTGATCTAATACAGCCATGAGTCTTTTTGGGAAAGATGCAACAAGTTTTTCACACCTGGATTTGGGGATCCTCTGCCATTCCTCCTTGCAAATCCTCTCCAGTTCTGTCAGGTTGGATGGTAAACGTTGGTGGACAGCCATTTTTAGGTCTCTCAAGAGATGCTCAATTGGGTTTAAGTCAGGGCTCTGGCTGGGCCATTCAAGAACAGTCACGGAGTTGTTGTGAAGCCACTCCTTCATTATTTTTAGCTGTGTGCTTAGGGTCATTGTCTTGTTGGAAGGTAAGCCTTCGGCCCAGTCTGAGCTCCCGAGCACTCTGGAGAAGGTTTTCATCCAGGATATCCCTGTGCTTGGCCGCATTCATCTTTACCTTGATTGTAACCAGTCGTCCTGTCCCTGCAGCTGAAAAACACCCCCACAGCATGATGCTGCCACCACCATGCTTCACTGTTGGGACTGTATTGGACAGGTGATGAACAGTGCCTGGTTTTCTCCACACATACCACTTAGAATTAAGGCCAAAAAGTTCTATCTTGGTCTCACCAGACCAAAGAATCTTATTTCTCACAATCTTGGAGTCCTTCAGGTGTTTTTTAGCAAACTCCATGCGGGCTTTCATGTGTCTTGCACTGAGGGGAGGCTTCCGTCGGGCCACTCTGCCATAAAGCCCCGACTGGTGGAGGGCTGCAGTGATGATTGACTTTCTACAACTTTCTCCCATCTCCCGACTGCATCTCTGGAGCTCAGCCACAGTGATCTTTGGGTTCTTCTTTACCTCTCTCATCAAGGCTCTTCTCCCCCGATAGCTCAGTTTGGCCAGACGGCCAGCTCTAGGAAGGGTTCTGGTCATCCCAAACATCTTCCATTTAAGGATTATGGAGGCCACTGTGCTCTTAGGAACCTTAAGTGCAGCAGAAATTTTTTTGTAACCTTGGCCAGAGCTTTGCCTTGCCACAATTCTGTCTCTGAGCTCTTCAGGCAGTTCCTTTGACCTCATGATTCTCATTTGCTCTGACATGCACTGTGAGCTGTAAGGTCTTATATAGACAGGTGTGTGGCTTTCCTAATCAAGTCCAATCAGTATAATCAAAGACAGCTGGACTCAAATGAAGATGTAGAACCATCTCAAGGATGATCAGAAGAAATTGACAGCACCTGAGTTAAATATGAGTGTCACAGCAAAGGGTCTGAATACTTAGGACCATGTGATATTTCAGTTTTTCTTTTTTTAAAAATCTGCAAAAATGTCAACAATTCTGTGTTTTTCTGTCAATATGGGGTGCTGTGTGTACATTAATGAGGAAAAAAATGAACTTAAATGATTAAATGAAATGGCTGCAATATAACAAAGAGTGAAAAATTTAAGGGGGTCTAAATACTTTCCGTCCCTATATATAATTAAAAAGACCATACAGCTTTCTATCACTATAATAAGCATTTCAAATGTGGTGTTATTGTGCCATTACATTTTGCTTGCATGGTAGTGATGCAGAGTGCATGCCTTCTGCATGACTGGAAATTGTCGTGTAATGATGGACTGTGAAATGTGCATATTTAAGTGGTTATTACAGAGTGATAATTTCCTGTGAATAAAATTATGCTGGTTCTAGTGAGGTCATCAGAAAAGTTTGATTGGAGGCAATCTGTTCTCATAAATCAATTGCTGTTGAAAATAATGTAAAGACAAATTCCTAAATGTGAAAAATAACTCCAAAATTTAACACTGTGGCTGAACTGGCTCCAGCTACTCCACAGAAAGAGGTATAAAACTTAACAAGGGAGCATCCTTACCATGAAACAAACAACAGGGCATAGCAAAAATAATGTGTGCCATTGACATGATGTTAAATGACCATAGATGCTTGTAAGGCAGTACAGCCAGCCCTCCAGTACCGGCCCCATCAGTTCAATAGGGGGTCCAGGCACCTGACCAGCAGGAGGGCTGGCTGCACTGCCATATTGCTGAAACTGATGCCTGTGGCTCCCCCTGCTGCACAGCCAGCTTCTCTTCCTCTGTCTCCAGTCGGCTTTCATCTGCTTCAGGGGGAGCCACAGGGGGATCGGTTCCAGTATTTGCTCTACTGCTCTGATCATCCCTCTTCCTGTGCATGAAGAACTGCTTCATTAAGTGTTCTCTTAATGCAAATGCATCAGTAGCCACAAAAACCGAATTCATACCTTCCACGGTATGGGCAAGTTAAGTGTCTCATTTAATAGGCACCTATAGAATTCCGTTTGCTCAATTACGCTACCGTCTGAGTGCCGTCCATTTTTACCTATGTCCAACTGTATGAATTCATAAGGGACATTGACAACTACCATCATGACAATGCTGAAGAAGTCCTTATAGTTATAGTAAAATGATCCAGAGTTGGGGGGCAGGGCAATCCTAACATGATTCCCATGTATTGAACCACCAGTTTGGGAAGTTCCCTATCTCCTGGAAGTTTTTGGCCACCTCCCACAATCCTCTGGGTTTTGTGGAAAATGCCAACAAGTAAAGAGATAGGATAAGTGTGGTCCACCCAAGCAGGTGAGAAGACACCCTTAGGTGGGATGAAGGGCACCCCCCTGGTGAACAGAAGTTGATACACACAGGATTGATTTGGTGTATGGGATTACACGATTCACAGATTTTATAAATATACAGAATATCTTTATGGACTGGCACTGAAAGATGGACTCACTTTGATATATTTATATACAGTATATATTTGTGTATATAATAGTTATTGTATTTTATATTATTATTATTATTATTATTTTTATGATCATCTGATGAACTTCATATATTAATTAATTTATGCACTTAAAGTATTTAAGGAGAGTCCTGCACTCTTGAAGGTATGATGCAGAAATTGTTTCGGTGACAGAATAATTTTTTAAAGAGTTTACATTATTAGCACACCAAGGTTACATTGTACTCTGAAATCATTATTGAAGTCATTATTGTTTTCTTAAAGCTCAACTTCATCTTTTAAAATACTTAACATAGTTTGGGCTAGCTTGGCCCAATGAACTATGTCCCTCACAAACATGTGAGGCTGCTGGATGTGCGGTATAAACTGTATCCAGCTCCCTTGTATGATTCCATATACTCCAAGCTATAATTACTGGGGGAGATTGGGGGGGCTTGTTGAGATTTGGCCGGTCACAGTGTGTTCCCTTTTGGGGTGCCGGTGGATTCTCTCCTCTCCCCTCCATTCAGTCTACCTAAGGTCTGGGGATATCCCCATTTAGGGATAGGGTCAATACTTGTAATGGAATTCTTGTATGGTCACAGACCTGAGCTATATACCTTCCAAATGTTGTCAGTTACGTTTTGTAGCCCCATAAGGGGCCCGACTTTGTTTGATGTGTCTATACTATCTTTATGGATCGTGATTTGTTTACCTTTTCTTTTTGAAAAACGATAAAATATTTTGAAAGTAAGAAACTGTATCTAGCTGCTACATACAGCATACTGTATTGTGTTCCGGGTTGGAAGTATCTTCAGGCCAAAACACTTCGCTAATTGTAAGACCCTGGGTGTTATATACATGCTCCGATGTGATTGCGGGTGCTTCTATGTTGGGAAAACGAAGCTCGAGTTCTGGCATAGGGCATACCGACACATTCGGAGCATGCAAACATGTGATCCTGATCTGCCCCTGGGAAGACATACGTGATTGGTACATCATGGGGTCTTCCCTAAGATCAAGTTTTTGATCCTGGACAGGGTGCATCCCAATCCGAAGGGGGGGGGGGGACTGGAACAAGAGTCTCCTCCAACTCGAATTACGTTGGATTTATAATTTAAAAGCCACACAGCCCCCAGGGCTCAAGGATGCGGTCTGTTTCAAACCCTTCTTGGAGGGTTTTGATTCAGGAGGCATGGAGAAGTGAGGTATTTTATCTACTCTGTCTAACAGGTTAGTCAATCTATCGGTCTATATTTTCAGATTTTTGATATTGATTTTCATCCATCATTGTGGGCTTTTTTATTTTTATTTTTTTGATAATTTTTGTTTTGTTTTGTTTTGCCTATTTTTATTCTTTTTCGTTTGACCCATTTTCATTTTTTGTTTTGTCCTCCGGACAATAATGTTATGATTTCATTATATTTATTAATTTTTTCTGTGTTTGATTGTCATACATTGTTTGGTTTAATTTTGCCTTCTTTCTGCCTGTATTTTGCTCTGCTTTCTCCCACTTTCGTGTCTTCATGGGTGACCCCTGCTGGCGCCTTCCACTGCAATGATCGGATGATACACGCATTCTTAATGCATATGGCTTTGATCTGATAAATTGTTTTATATAGCACGGGTAAAAGGAAGCCAGTGGTCAGCAGATTTTTTTTTTTTTTTTTTGCTGTTGGCATACCAGTTAACTGTGTAGTACATATCCATACACCAATAGTGGTCCTTGATGATCCCTATTATGTTTAATGGTGTTTTTTTATTCAGGCTTTTTGAGTTTTCCATCTACTGGGATGTTGCCTCTGGGCGCATCCTGAGTGTTGATCTCTATGTGTGTGCCCGGCACGGCGATGCTGTCCTCCTCAAATGAGAGGGGGGTGTCTCCTTTTCCATCTTGACATCCCCCCACCCTTAGCCCTGGGTAAGCCTGCTCCGGCTGTCTCCAGGGCAGGTTCGCCGTGTCGGTGGGAGTTGACCACGGCACGTCACTCCACGGCGCTGCTCTATGACGCGTCCCCCCTGTGCGTTCCAGTGTGGCTTGTGATACACCTCCATCCAGCTGATCCTTTTTTGGAATTAGCTGTGATAGATTTGATGGGGCTATTAATAGCCCTGCCTGTTCATTATTTGACATGGTAGCAAGCAGGACGGTTGGGTTAGAGAGAGAGCTTAAGAGGTTAAGAGATTTTTGCTCTATTGAACTTTGTATCCTTCATTCTTACTAATTTTGGATGCGTACTTATTACTAACTTGCTGCCCTTATGTTTTTTTTTCTTCTCCCCGTCTCTGCCTCTGCCACATATTATTTGATGTTTGAACTTTTGTGGCTATACTGATACTACAGCCATCCCATTTTGAGACACTCCACCAGGACCATCTGCGCCCCTTACACCGGCCAACCAGCCTATCTACCTGTATATGCCGATATTTCTGGGTTGAGGTATGTCCTCTCCAATAGAGTATCTATACCTAATTGGTTATATCAGTTCAGCCTTTTCATTCTTGTGCCTTTTGATTCCAGGTTCTCCACCTTTTGGACCCCAGCACGCACATAGGCACCCCACCCCAACCTGGGGTGTGGTGTTTTTCAACACTAGTTGGTATTCTCTAGCCTAGCATAGTGTTCCATGGTCAGCTAGTAAACGTCACGTCCGTCGGGCCAGGCATGGGGTCATGAAATTCCTTTTCTTTTAATCATGTGGATATATATATACAATGTCAATGAATACAATGTAAGTGTATTGGATCTGCCATAACACTTCAGGAATATTTTGGTGATGGTAATGTTGATCATTGATCATTTTGTATTCTGCAACTCCAGATGTAAATTTCTCTTTGTGAACCCTGATGAAGGAAAGATTTTCCGAAACGAATCTGGTTCAGGGAAACTACACAATCTTTCATTGACGGTTTTTTAACATACCCAAATCTATGTATTACTGTGTTCTCAATATGATATGTATTTTTCATGTTTTTTTCAATGTTTTTTCTGAATACAATTTTCTATACTTATATTTCCTATATGTGGTAGTGTCTATAAAGTCCCACTCAGGGGTATTCCCTCCTCTTCTGTGTTCCGGGTTTGAGCCGAGATTTTCAGTCCCATACCTGGAACACAATGGAGTCTTTCATTGCGATGCTCAGCCATTCAGAGAAAGCGATGTCAGAAAGGCAGGCTGATGATATCACAACCTCTGACTGAACCAATCAGAGGAAGCTTTGTATTCATTGACATCCAGCAGCCTCACATGTTAGCCAAGCTGGCCCAAATGAACTATGTAAAGTATGTAAAAAAAATTTGAGCTTTAGATTATTTGCTATATAGATAACAGCAGCCATTTTCAATGTGACATTATTAAACAGGTCATAATAGTACTTGAATTATAAATACAAAGCTGTCTATCTAACAACGTGCATGCCATATGTGCCATATGGAAATAGTACTTTATAATAATACAGCTTGAAAATAAAGAAAACTCCCAGCACCTAACTTACTATTCAAGTCCCCTGGCCACTCCCCATTCTCTTCCTTCCCTCCTCACAGTGTTCAGTATGTAAAGCTGCCTCATATACTGGGAAATATTGCAGGGAACCTCAACTAGCTGGGCTTTTAGTGTTAACCACATATACCGCTCATCTCCTGAGCTAACCATGCTATATTTTTACAGGTTGTCACTGACAGCAGCAGGAGAAGATTGCTCCTGGTGTTCTCAGCCATAGGGAGAGTCCACAGAAGGTACTGCAATGTTACTGTTAAAAGCTAAATTGCAAAAAGTACTTTTTAAGGGTGCCAGTCAGAGGCTATTCATGCAAAAGGTTTATTACCTTACTAAGAAGGATGACATAAGGTAAACCTTTTTAAACTGTGCAAGCACTTAAATGTTATTCTGAGAAAAGAAAACTTTCACACAAAACATATGAACAAAGTGCAGATATTACAAAGTGTAATAAAGTTGACGTGCATTTGCGCCAGGAATTGCCTGAACGATAATTATAATGAGTAATTTTAACAATTGTATTTCTTTTTTTAAAAACAGATCAAACAATATGAATACAGACTAAATATGGAATACTTAATCACTAGACATGTATTCACAATAAATAGTTAGATTATGGAAGTACATAAATAGAATCTTACATAAAATACAAATCGTTCTACAACACTTGCTAATGGGTTTTGACAAAATGTCTGCGATTTACGCAGCTTAACAGTTACCCCTCTGCAGCAAGAGTAAGTGTCAAACTACATAAAAATGGTACGCTACTATAACGCCAAACAAAAGATGATAAAATTGAAAAAAAAAAATCCAAAGTGGTTATTCTATCGGGGGGGGGGGGGGGGGGGGATAATAATCTACTTATCATGAAAAATGTGAAATGTGTGGAGTGTATAAAGTATCCTAATGGCTTCCTCTCCTGGTCCTATATACCGTTCTGGATAATACGTTTATAAAAATTATAATAAGCCTAGCCCAGAAGGTGGACCTTTTAATCATTAGTTCATGTAGCTACATATTAATTTCGTTATTTGATTAGGCTTTGCCTCTCTTAGCCACCAAATGTCATTCTAAGACATTTTTTTTAAACACAACTATATTGATTGGGATATATGTTTTATATATATATATATATATATATATATATATATATATATATATATATATATATATATATGTATATATATATATATATATATAAAATGACTAATTATTTATCTAGGTAGAACAAGAAAACTATATAGATATGTATTAATCTATTGCATGGGATATAATACATGAGGTTATAGTCTTATATTCATACACTTTTATATATATATGCTGATATGGTTACTCAGGAAATTTTGAACCTAAACACATAAACAAAAATTCCATAGTTCCCTTTTGGCATATTATGGACCATGGAGGTTGCACATCAATATTTATGTTAATATTCATAGTGGCAGGGGCGGACTGACAACTCATGGGGCCCCCGGGCAATAGAAGATCATGGGGCCCCCTGTGTCTCCGCCCACATGCAAGCCGCACCTACACAAAGCCCCACTTACATGGGGCACACAGTAAGGCACATCACATGGCACACTGCAGAGCACGGGGCACATCATGGGGCACAGGGCATGGGGCACACAGTAGGGCACATCACAGGACACATAATGGGGCACCCAGCAGGGTTTATTATGCTGTACACATCAGGGCACATTATTGAGCACAGCATGGTGCATCACAGAGGGTACAGGGCACATCAGTGGGTACACAGCGGGGCACATCACAGAGCACATCAGGAGATACACAGCAGGGAACGTGCTGCACATCACAGGGCATGTGGCAAATAGTAGGGCACACAGCAGGGCACACAGTAGGGCACATCCTTGGGAACAGGACACAGGCGGTACACATCAGGGCACACATCCCAGGGCATGGGGCACACAGAGCACATTACAGGGCACACAGTAGAGCACAACAGGCGGTACACAGCAGGGCACATCACAAGGCACATCACAGGGCAAGGGGCACAGAGTAGGGCACATAAGGGGGTACACTAGCAGGGCACATCACAGGCCATGGGGCACGCAGTAGGGCAAATAGCAGGGCACAAACCAAAACACAGGGCACACAGTAGAGCACTGGGATCCTCCAGACTTAACACAGTGTCTTTCAGGGTAGCCATCAGGGCGGAAGGCGACACAGTGGGGGTGGAGGACACAGGGAGACACCATGGGGGGGGGGTTGGAGGGCACAGGGGGACACTGTAGGTGGGTGGAGGGCACAGGGGGACACTGTGTGTGAGTGGCACAGGGAGACACCATGGGGGGGGGGATGGAAAACACAGGGGGACACTGTGGGGGGTGAAGGGCACAGGGAGATACTGTGGGGAGGTGGAGGGCACAGGGGGACACTGTGGGGAGGTGGGGGGCACAGGGGGACACTGTGGAGGGGTGGAGGGCACTGTGGGGGGGAGGTGGAGGGCACAGGGGGGCACTGTGGGGAGGTGGGGGGCACAGGGGGACACTGTGGGGAGGTGGGGGCACAGGGGGACACTGTGGGGAGGTGGAGGGCACAGGGGGACACTGGGGGGGTGGAGGGCACAGGGGGGCACTGTGGGGAGGTGAGGGCACAGGGGGGCACTGTGGGGGGGGGGGGTGGAGGGCACAGGGGGGCACTGTGGGGAGGGGGGAGGTGGAGGGCACAGGGGGGCACTGTGGGGGGCACAGGGGGACACTGTGGGGAGGTGGGGGCACAGGGGGACACTGTGGGGAGGTGGAGGGCACAGGGGGACACTGTGGGGGGGGTGGAGGGCACAGGGGGGCACTGTGGGGAGGTGGAGTGCACAGGGGGGCACTGTGGGGAGGTGGAGGGCACAGGGGGACACTGTGGGAAGGTAGGGGGGCACAGGGGGACACTGTGGGGAGGTGGAGGGCACAGGGGGGCACTGTGGGGAGGGGGGAGGTGGGGGGCACAAGGGGGAACTGTGGGGGGCACATGGGGACACTGTGGGGAGGTGGGGGGGCACAGGGGGGCACTGTGGGGAGGTGAGGGCACAGGGGGGCACTGTGGGGAGGTGGGGGGGCACAGGGGGACACTGTGGGGAGGTGGGGGGCACTGTGGGGAGGGGGGAGGTGGGGGGCACAAGGGGGCACTGTGGGGAGGTGGGGGGCACATGGGGACACTGTGGGGAGGTGGGGGGGCACAGGGGATCACTGTGGGGAGGTGGGGGGCACAGGGGGTCACTGTGGGGAGGTGGGGGGCACAGGGGGACACTGTGGGGAGGTGGGGGTCACTGTGGGGAGGTGGGGGGCACAGGGGGACACTGTGGGGAGGTGGGGGTCACTGTGGGGAGGTGGGGGGCACAGGGGGTCACTGTGGGGGTGGAGGGCACACAGGGGGGCACTGTGGGGAGGTGAGGGGCACAGGAGGACACTGTGGGGAGGTGGGGGGTACAGGGGGACACTGTGGGGAGGTGGAGGGCACTGTGGGGAGCACAGGGGGCACTGTGGGGAGGTGGGGGCACAGGGGGTCACTGTGGGGAGGTGGGGGGCACAGGGGGACACTGTGGGGAGGTGGGGGTCACTGTGGGGCACAGGGGGACACTGTGGGGAGGTGGGGGTCACTGTGGGGAGGTGGGGGGCACAGGGGGTCACTGTGGGGGGTGGAGGGCACAGGGGGCACTGTGGGGAGGTGGGGGGCACAGGAGGACACTGTGGGGAGGTGGGGGGCACAGGGGGACACTGTGGGGGCACAGGGGGACACTGTGGGGAGGTGGGGGTCACTGTGGGGAGGTGGGGGGCACACAGGGGGGCACTGTGGGGAGGTGGGGGGCACAGGAGGACACTGTGGGGAGGTGGGGGGCACAGGAGGACACTGTGGGGAGGTGGGGGGGCACAGGGGGACACTGTGGGGAGGTGGGGGGCACAGGGGGACACTGTGGGGAGGTGGGGGGCACAGGGGGACACTGTGGGGAGGTGGGGGGCACAGGAGGACACTGTGGGGAGGTGGGGGGCACAGGGGAACACTGTGGGGAGGTGGGGGACACTGTGGGGAGGTGGGGGGCACAGGGGGACACTGTGGGGAGGTGGGGGGCACAGGAGGACACTGTGGGGAGGTGGGGGGCACAGGGGGACACTGTGGGGAGGTGGGGGTCACTGTGGGGAGGTGGGGGGCACAGGGGGTCACTGTGGGGGTGGAGGGCACACAGGGGGGCACTGTGGGGAGGTGGGGGGCACAGGAGGACACTGTGGGGAGGTGGGGGGTACAGGGGGACACTGTGGGGAGGTGGAGGGCACTGTGGGGAGCACAGGGGGCACTGTGGGGAGGTGGGGGCACAGGGGGTCACTGTGGGGAGGTGGGGGGCACAGGGGGACACTGTGTGGAGGTGGGGGTCACTGTGGGGCACAGGGGGACACTGTGGGGAGGTGGGGGTCACTGTGGGGATGTGGGGGGCACAGGGGGTCACTGTGGGGGGTGGAGGGCACAGGGGGCACTGTGGGGAGGTGGGGGGCACAGGAGGACACTGTGGGGAGGTGGGGGGCACAGGGGGACACTGTGGGGAGGTGGGGGTCACTGTGGGGAGGTGGGGGGCACACAGGGGGGCACTGTGGGGAGGTGGGGGGCACAGGAGGACACTGTGGGGAGGTGGGGGGCACAGGGGGACACTGTGGGGAGGTGGGGGGCACAGGGGGACACTGTGGGGAGGTGGGGGGCACAGGGGGACACTGTGGGGAGGTGGGGGGCACAGGAGGACACTGTGGGGAGGTGGGGGGCACAGGGGGACACTGTGGGGAGGTGGGGGACACTGTGGGGAGGTGGGGGGCACAGGGGGACACTGTGGGGAGGTGGGGGGCACAGGGGGACACTGTGGGGAGGTGGGGGACACTGTGGGGAGGTGGGGGGCACAGGGGGACACTGTGGGTGGGAAGCTGTGCAGCAACTTTCTAATAGCAGCACGTGGTACAAGCTGCTGCACTTTCCTTCCTACATGCAGAGTAGCGCGGGAAGCGGCTGTATACAGACCTCTCGTGATGCGCTCCTCCTCCTCCTCGCCGCCCCTCCTCTTTTCTGTCCGTCCGAGGTGATGACAGATACAAGCACCTGGGGTGGACGGGAGGGAAGGAGGGGCCGGCGGGGAGGAGGAGGAGCGCATCACGAGGTGTGTGTATACACTGCAGTCTCTTAGCAGTGAGCAGAGACCCGATCAGCCCGTCAATCACAGCTAGCTGACGGGTAGATCGGGTCCCGAAGTGGAAGCTGCCATGGGGCCCCCTACTGGCCACGGGCCCTCGGTCAGCGTCCGAACTGCCCGATGGTCAGTCCGCCCCTGCATAGTGGGATCTTCATTGTATAGTGTCCACATATTTTAAATGATGTCTGAGATGCAGTGGCAGCTGGTGAAGTTTTAGGATGGGGGGGCGTTAGACCCCACCCTTCCTTTTGACCCCTCCCACTTCTCATAAGCCCCACCCCTAATATAATCTACTCACTCCGTCCCCTGTATTCCACTTGCTTCCACCCATAGTGTCAGGAGTATACAGCCTCAGCATCACAGCACAGAGTATACAGCCCCAGCATTACAGATCAGGGTATATAGTACAACCTCAGTCACAGATATATTATACCCTCCTGTACATATTACCTCCTCATGTACATATAACTGCCCCTGTACATATTACCCCCCTCCCTGTACATATTACACCCACCTATACATAGTAACCCCCCTCCCTGTACGTATTACCCTTCCTGTACATATTACCCCCTCCTGTACATATTAGCCCCCTCCGTGTAAATATTACCCCCGTACACATTACCCCCTCCTGTACATATTACCCCCCCTCCATGTACATATTACATCCTCCTGTACATATTACACCCTCCTGTTCATATTACCCCCCCGTACATATTACACCCTCGTGTGCATATTACCCCCCTGTACATATTACCCCCTCCTGTACATATTCCCTCCTGTACATATTACCCCCTCCTGTACATATTAACCCCCCTCCCTGTACATATTAACCCTCCTCACTGTACATATTACCCCCCATACATATTACCCCCTCCTGTACATATTACCCCCAGTACATATTACCCCCCTGTACATATTACACCCATCTGTACATATTAACCCCCCTCCCTGTACATATTACCCCCTCCTGTACATATTACCCCCTCCTGTATATATTACCCCTTCTGTACATATTACCCCCCTGTACATATTATCCCCCTGTACATATTATCCCCCCTGTACATATTAACCCCCTTCCCTGTACAAATACCCCCCCATACGTATTACCCCCTCCCCTGTACATATTAACCCCCCTCTGTATGTAGTATATCCTCCCTGTATACAATACCCCCTCTTTCCCACATTTACCCCCCTTCCTTTTACACCCCGCTAATGTATTGTATCCTCCATGTACACATTGGCCCCCATCCCTCTATACATTGCCTTCTTGCACTTGTCCACCATCTCCAAAAATACAGCTGAGATGTTGCAGTAATTACTGCTCAGCCTTCTCAGCCACATTCTCTTCAGTCCTCGCATTCTTGAGATCCCTAATCTGTTGTTCCTCGAGTACACAGCAAGGACGGCAGAACTGAGAAAAGTCCCATAACAAGTCACTGGACTGAAGCCAGAGTACCGCAGGCTTCTCAGAGAGAGGTTCATCTGATGCTTACCTGGGGGCAGTCACAGCGCAAGAGACGTCCAGCTGGAGCACACCTGTAGGAGCTGGAGGACAGGGAGGAGGTAAGCCAGGAGGAGGAAGAGCTTCTCCATACCGTCATAGCGAGTGACGCCACTGCTCTCCACACAGCAGTGAGCTGGGAAACCGGACGTGATGTGGCAGTGGCTGCAAAAAGTCTTTCTCTGTCCCTGCCAATTAAAAATCGGAAAGGAGGCCAGGTATGAATCAGGGAATAGTGGGCGTGTTTGCAGGCGCAGTGCTTGCGCCCTGAACCCTCCCTTAACATGGGCAAATCAGCTTCCCAGCTTGCAATCAGCTGATTGCAAGCTGGGAAGCTTCCCATAGACTGCCGTGTGTCCAGCGCCTGGACACTCTTAAAGGGCCTTTTTCTTTGGCTTGAGGGGGCGGTGCCCTATGGACAGGCGCCACTGCTGAGATGTATGAAATTGTTACAAGAGAGGAAAAAAACAGTTCTTTCTCAGAGCTGAGACAATAGCTGGTCATTGTATAACTAGCCTTGTTTATCCTTTCCGTCCATAAGCCTACCTGAATATAGATAGGGCCTTGAAAAGTCAATTATTTACTGTGTTTCAAAGTTTTATCACTAATCCAAGGCTCTTCAAATACATTCTACTTAGCGATCATAGAATGTAGTTATTCTTGGGTTTTATATACCCAGTTCAGCAAACAGCCTGTTTACAGATCTCCAACAGGGTGATAAAAACATAGGATGTCTCTGTTTGAAAACTCAGGCAACATGTCCTGAATCTGATCTTTGTTCTGGGGCTTATTCCATTTAAAACATCCATATGAAATTATGAGAA
Source organism: Aquarana catesbeiana (assembly GCF_042186555.1). Lineage (NCBI taxonomy): Eukaryota > Metazoa > Chordata > Amphibia > Anura > Ranidae > Aquarana > Aquarana catesbeiana. The sequence goes on from NC_133326.1 coordinate 334,128,850, forward strand.
TGTATCATCATAGTTCTGACAAAGTAAACTGTGATAAATCTTTTCCAAAAAAAAGGCAAAACAACAACCATGACTGCTTTCCAATGCATATCTAAAAAATAGGCCGGAGTGCATGGAATGATCACTTCATCTTGGTGTTCCTAGTGTGGGAGAGCTGCTGATTCATTTTCTGGATCGGATCGGGTGAAAAATGATTGCAGTGTATTGCTGGTACCAGGCGAATTTGACCCTTATATTCTGGGGTCCATCAGATTCGGTAAGAGGGCATCTGGCTCCATTTATATATATCTACCTTCTAGATTTGAAGCATCTGATCAATCTTGCAGAGTGTGAGGGGCGGCATCAAAAGTTTTTTCACTTTGCTACTTTTGTTTCAGTTTGGACATTTTTTGACACATTAATATAAATATTTGTGTGGACATTTTATTTTTCTGAGTTTTCACTTGGGATGTTTTACCCATTATCACTACATTTATTTATTAGTGATTAATTTACTCACTTTAGATTCATTCATCCATGTGTTGCACTTTTTTTCACATATTGTGCTGTTTAGTTTGCACAATCTTCTTTGTGTTTGTATTACAATTTATCTAGAAGATCTATGAAGTTATGCAAATAATACAGTATAGAACTTGTTGCAGCTTAGATCTTTTGCAATTGAGTGCAGCAGTGCAGCAAATCAGCGGAAAAATGGCTACTGGTTGTTGAATCCAAAGTATGCTCTGTGAATGGAACACTAATTTATGGAGTCTAGCATTTTGTTACATTAACATGTAAAAAACAAGTGTGCATGTCACTTACGGGAGAAAGATACTCTCTCCACAATGTCCTCCACTTTTGGGTTGATGATCTCTGCACCCACATTCTTCAAAGTTTCCTGTCCCAAGATATCCATCTTGCTGTAAGAATTGCTCACTTCACGAACCTCCACATGCTCTTTTGTTAGGGCTTGTTCACACTTGACTAAATTACTGATGCTCAACAAACGCTTCTAAAGCGTTTGTATGGCGTTAGTATGGGCGTCAGACAGGCATAAATGAGCTTTAGAATGGAGCGTTTTACAAGAAATAAACGCACCCTAAACGCCCTATATGTGGTTTGTAGCTTTTGATGAGTGTTAAAACTGCTCCACAATGGAAAGTGACTAATTTTAATGTGCTGCAATACCGCGCCGAAAACGCCTGCCAGGGTGTTTGCGGAGCGTTATCATAGACTTGAATGGGAAGCATAGAAAGGCTTCAAATGCCTCCTGACTCGACATAAGGCTTCAATTTTGAAGCAACGCAATGCTAACACTTAGTGTGAACAGCACAATGTGCTGTCTATTATATATTGTGCATAGGTGTTTGGGAGCATTTTTAATGCCTGTCAAACGCCTCTCTATCGCCTGCTCTTAATGCCAGTGTGAACTAAGCCTTATAGCCCCTTAATAAAAAAAGATATGGTTTTAAATACAGTGCCTTTAAAAAGTATTTATAGCCCATAAAATGTTCCACATTTTGTCATGTTACAACCAAAAACTTAAATGTATTTAATTGGGATTTTATGTGATAGACCAACACAAAGTGGCAAACAATTGTGAAGTGGAAGGAAATTAATAAATGGTTTTCAAAATTTTTTACAAATAAATATCTGAAAGGTGTGGTGTGCATTTGTATTCAGCCCCCATTTACTCTGATACACCTAACTAAAATCTAGTGGAACCAATTGCCTTCAGAAGTCACATAATTAGTAAATAGAGTCCACCTGTGTGTAATTTAATCTCAGTATAAATACTGTGAATCCCTCAGAGGTTTGTTAGAGAACCTTAGTGAACAAACAGCATCATGGAGGCCAAGGAACACACCAGACAGGTCAGGGATAAAGTTGTGGAGAAGTTTAAAGCAGGGTTAGGTTATAATAAAATATCCCAAGCTTTGAACATCTCATGAAGCACTGTTCAATCCATCATTCAAAAATGGAAAGAATATGGCACAACTGCAAACTTACCAAGACATGGCCGTCCACCTAAACTGACTACAAGGAGAGCATTAATCAGATAAGCAGCCAAGAGGCCCATGGTAACTCTGGAGGAGCTGCAGAGATCCACAGCTCAGGTGGTAGAATCAGTCCACAGGACAACTATTAGTTGTATACTCTACAAATCTGGCCTTTATGGAAGAGTGGCAAGCAGTAAGCCATTGTTGAAAGAAAGCCATAAGAAGTCCCATTTGCAGTTTGCGAGAAGCCATGTGAGGGGGACAGCAAACATGTGGAAGACGGTGCTCTGGTCAGATTGGACCAAAATTGAACCTTTTGGCCTAAAAGCGAAATGCTATGTGTGGCGGAAAACGAACACTGCTCACCACCCTGAACACACCATCCCCACCGTGAAACATGGTGTTGGCAGCATCATGCTGTGGGGATGCTTTTCTTCAGCAGGGACAGGGAAGCTGGTCAAAGTTAATGGGAAGATGGATGGAGCCAAATACAGGGCAATCTTAGCAGAAAACCTGTTATGCCGTGTACACACGACCGGTTTTGCTGTCAGAATAAACTCTAAATGTTTCTCCAACGGAACTCCGACGAAATTCCATTCAAGCAGTCTTGCCTGCACGCGGTCAAACCAAAGTCCAACCAAAGTCTGACCGTCCAGAACGAGGTGACCTACAGCACGTACGACGGGACTAGAAAAAGAAAGTTTAATAGCCAGTAGCCAATAGCTTCCATCTCGTACTTGCTTCAGAGCATGCGTCGTTTTTGGTCCGTCGGAACAGCATACAGACGAGCGGTTTTCCTAATAGGAATTGGTTCAGTTGGAAATATTTAGAACATATTCCATTTCTAGGTCCGTCAGAATTTTGGAAAAAAAAGTCCGATGAGGCATACACATAATCAGAATAGATGATGAAAAGCTTCCATCTGACTTTTTCTGTCGGACATTCTGCTCGTGTGTATGCGGCTTGAGAGTCTGCTAAAGGCATGAGACTGGGGCGGAGTTTCACCTTCCAGCAGGACAACGACCCTAAACATACAACCAGGGCTACAGTGGAATGCTTAAGATCAAAGTATATTCATGTGTTAGAATGGCCCTGTCAAAGTCCAGACCTGAATCCAATTGAGAATCTGTGGCAAGACTTGAAAATTGCTGTTAATAGACACTCTCCATCCAATCTGACAGAGCTCGAGCTAGTTTGTAAAGAAGAATGGGTGAAAATGTCACTCTATAGATATGAAAATCTAGTAGAGACATACCCAAAAAGACTTGCAGCTAGAATTGCAGTGAAAGGTGATTCTACAAAGTATGGACTCATGGGGGCTGAATACAAATGTACACCAAACTTTTCACATATATATTTGTAAAAAAAATTGAAAACCATTTATCATTTTCCTTCTACTTTACAATTATGTGCCACTTTGTGCTGGTCTATAACATAAAATCCCCAAAAAATACATTTACATTTTTGTTGTAACATGACAAAATGTGGAAAATTTCAAGGGGTATGAATGCTTTTTCAAGGCACTGTACATTTACGATCACTTTAAGCAATATGCATTAATAAACTTGAGAAACTATAGAATTGTTGTCACATTCCTTGAATACCAAAAAAATTGATACGTCCGTTTTCTAATAGTGTGATGTATTTGTTCAAGGTGGTGCTGCTCACGGTGTTTTAAATCTGACCATCTTTTTCAGACTTGGTCTTTGGATCTCTCTACTCCATGCTTCTTTTTTAGGACTTCCAAAACTTTGTCCAAGATGATGTCTTTTCTGCTGGTAAAGCTTGCCATCATAATTGTGCTTCTCCAGCGGGTATACAAGATCCACCACTTCACCTCGGAACATTGCGTTCTCCTTCCCCTTTCTTCAAAATGTGCCTCTGACCTTTGGTCTGGGCTCCCTTTGTTCGCCTTGTCCGCCATTTCGTGCACTTGCAGTCTTCTCTGGGTGTCGCAGACGACGCCTTGTACATCCACACTGCTGCGTGAGTCATCAGACAGAGGCGGAGCAATGAGCGCATGCTCACTGTATAATGGAATGAAAACACGCTGCTGACCAGAACGATCCTTCATGGCAAGCCTTGAACACTTCGATCTTTCAGAAGTGCTCCGCTACACGAGTGATCAGTTAAAACAAATGAAGGTAAGTCAACCTTTACTTTTTTGACATGTATGTTAACCATTTACTACATTTTATGTTGCATACGAAGTAGGCCTTATGATTTTTCATTGGCCATTGACCATGTTTTATTGACCATGCCTCATTAAAGATGTATTTAAAAAAAGTTTGCTGACACGTGTTGGACCACGTAACATGTTTTTTGAGGTTCATATTCTGCTAATGTGCTTCATGGCTGACTATTACAATTTTTCTTTGCAGGAAGCATGACAGACAAGTTCATGTGTTGCCATGACTATTTGTAGTGATTTTATAGCACTGATATGGAGTTAGATTTTAGACCATGGGTTTTTTAAGAAGCAAGGCTCCTCCTATTGATATGCAAATTAACCAGTCAGATTGGTTTATGAACTGAGCAGAGTAAGTTCTTTACAGGATATGATGTAGAGGATAGTAGGGGGAGGGTAGGGCTTTGAACAAGCATGTGAGGGACAAAGAACAGAGTTGTTTTGGAACACAGAGGAACAACATCTGTGCTGGAAGATTTGATCTGATGACTTTGGAGAAAGCAGCTGGACTCTGAGAAAAGAACCATGAAGATTCCATGCTTCCATGTACATGCTTATTTTGCTAGAAAGGATAATTGGCTTGTGCAAGTTGTAGGCATATTTTGTAAATATGAACTGTGTATTCTACAGTTGTATGTGCGGTTTTTCCTATTCAGTAAAACACATGAATACACTACAGCCTCAGCAAGCTAGCAATATAGGGAACAAAATAGCAAATTAATGAACAGTGTTCAAAAAGGAGATAAAGTAAGGGCATCACAGAAATCTGCTGATAATGTTAATGTTCCCTGACTGTGGTACTACAGAAGCCTTGGCTTCCTTGCAGAGCAAGTAACTTGCAACACTGTTGCCAGCTTCAGAAGAGTCCCCATCATCTGACCTTGACCTTGAGCTGGTGGATCCTCATTTGGAGATTGCTTTCCATAGGAAATGTTGCTGTTATTGTGACACCAGGAAGGGAGCCTTTTTTGTGGTTGGCTTTTTGATGTTTTTTGCCATGATTGAAGATTTAACATTGTGACAATATCAGCATTTGGAAGCTGCTCATTACCTTTGCAGTTGTTTGTGGCTATTCTGTGGAGATTTCTCCCAGTGCAGCATGGCAGAACTTTGATCTGTTTAACTTGGAATCCCCAATTCCTGTGTATGGGATTTCTGATGTGCTTTGTGAGACAGCTTTTTAGACCTACATGATTGAGACAGACATTTGACCCATTTTGCAATGCCCTGGTGGGAGCATGCAAAAACATCCCAGAACGACTACTTACTGAATACACTCTATTGCACCGACTTCTCTGTCAACGAAAACCCTTGAAGAAGCTAAAATGCGAAATGTGTTAGCCTGTGTCTCTTTTCTCATACTTTGGTCCTGAGTGTTTCATAGTTCATGATCACACACTTTTGTGACTATTGAGGAAATTGCTCACCTTGTTGTAGGGGCTATTTTACGGGTGTTAGAGTTTGCTGTTTCACATTTCTTTGACACATGTCTTAAATGATATAAGACATGTTTGTGTATTTAATAAAATTTTGTTATTTTTATACATCACTGTGTCATATATTCTTCCATTAGGTGGTTTCAGCATCCTAGTCCCATTACTCTATTTCTTTTTGTTTTAGCTTCAGCAGAGTCCCCATCATCTGACGTTGACCTTGAGCTGGAAAATTCTCAGGACATTCCACCTTCTCAGGTAAATGTAGGATTTTCTTGTACTTTTTCCATGGTACATAGTTTACAGTGCACTTTTCATAGAAGTCTTTTTGTGATAAGTTGAATTAATTATATGTGCTACTTATGTTTATGTGTTGTGCAGTACTAACTTAACACCATGTAGTTCAGTGACCCATTTATATGCTATGATTTTCACAAAATATTGTTTTTCGGTTTGCTGATAACATTCTTCTTTTCCAGTCAGAGGAACTTGACAATAATGAGGATTGCATTGTGCCCACTCCCGTTGCACCAAGCAAAAGGGAAAAAAAAGGAGGAAACTGGAGGATGCCACATCTTCATTCTTAACAAAGGCAACTTCAGTTCCACAATGAAAGCTTGATGATTATGATGGGTTTGGCATTACCAAAGCAAACAAATTAAGGATGAGCAACGCAATTGTCTACAAGTAGAGATGGGCAAACGGTTCAGTCCAAGCATGAGTTCGGGCTGAACATTTACCTGTTCAGCCGTTTGCTGAATTGCAGGGTTTTCACTGGGTGTTCACCACGGATGAACACCTGCAATGCACTGTGTGCAACACAGTGTATTCTGCGCCCTTTTTTTTTGGGACCATTGGCATTAATACAGCGATCAGTGCGATTATAAATGCATTGATTACTGTAAAAATGTAACTGGCAGTGAAGGGGTTAACCACTTCAGCCCCAGAAGGATTTACCCCCTTCCTGACCAGAGCACTTTTTACAATTTGGCACTGCGTCGCTTTAACTGCTAATTGCGTGGTCATGCAATGCTGTACCCAAATGAAATTTGCGTCCATTTGTTCCCACAAATAGAGCCTTCTTTTGATGGTATTTGATCATCTCTGTGGTTTTTATTTTTTGCACTATAAACGGAAAAAGACCGAAAATTTTGAAAAAAACTATATTTTCTACTTGTTGTTATAAAAAAAATACAATAAACTCAATTTAATCATAGATTTAGTCCAAAATGTATTCAGCCACATGTCTTTGGTAAAAAAAGTTAATAAGCATATATTTATTGGTTTGCACAAAAGTTATAGCGTCTACAAACTAGGGTACATTTTCTGGAATTTACACAGCTTTTAGTTTATGACTGCCTATCTCATTTCTTGAGGTGCTAAAATGGCAGGACAGTACAACCCCTCCCCCCAAATGACCCCATTTTGGAAAGTAGACACCCAAAGGAAATTGCTAAGAGGAATGTTGAGCCCATTGAATATTATTTTTTTGTCCCAAGTGATTGAATAATGACAAAAAAAAAAAATATATGTACAAAAAGTTGTCACTAAATGATATATTGCTCACACAGGCCATGGGCATATGTGGAATTGCACCCCAAAATACATTTAGCTACTTCTACTGAGTATGGGGATACCACATGTGTGGGAATTTTTGGGAGCCTAGCCGCGTACGGGGCCCCGAAAACCAAGCACCGCCTTCAGGATTTCTAAGGGCGTACATTTTTAATTTCACTCCTCACTACCTATCACAGTTTTGAAGGCCATAAAATGCCAGGACAGTTCAACCCCCCCCCCAAATTACCCCATTTTGGAAAGTGGACACCCAAAGCTATTTGCTGATAGGCATGTTGAGTCCATGGAATATTTTATATTTTGCCACAAGTTACTGGAAAATGACAAACTTTTTTTTTTTTTGCACAAAGTTGTCACTAAATGATATATTGCTCAAACATGCCATGGGCATATGTGAAATGACACCCCAAAGTACATTCTGCTGCTTATCCTGAGTATGGGGATACCACATGTGTGGGACTTTTTGGGAGCCTAGCTGCGTACGGGGCCCCGAAAACCAAGCACCGCCTTCAGGATTTCTAAGGGCATACATTTTTGAATTTACTCCTCACTACCTATCACAGTTTTGAAGGCCATGAAATGCCAGGACAGTTCAACCCCCCCCCCCCCCAAATTACCCCATTTTAGAAAGTAGACACCCAAAGCTATTTGCTGAGAGGCATGTTGAGTCCATGGAATATTTTATATTTTGCCACAAGTTGCTGGAAAATGACAAACTTTTTTTTTTTTTGCACATAGTTGTCACTAAATGATATATTGCTCAAACATGCCATGGGCATATGTGGAATTACACCCCAAAATACATTCTGCTGCTTATCCTGAGTATGGGGATACCACATGTGTGGGACTTTTTGGGAGCCTATCTGCCTACGGGGCCCCGAAAACCAAGCACTGCCTTCAGGATTTCTAAGGGCGTAAATTTTTGATTTCACTCCTTACTACCTATCACAGTTTTGAAGGCCATAAAATGCCAGGACAGTTCAACCCCCCCCTCCAAATGACCCCATTTTAGAAAGTAGACACCCCAAGCTATTTGCTGAGAGGCATGTTGAGTCCATGGAATATTTTATATTTTGCCACAAGTTGCTGGAAAATGACAAACTTTTTTTTTTTTTTTTTGCACATAGTTGTCACTAAATGATATATTGCTCAGACATGCCATGGGCATATGTGCAATTACACCCCAAAATACATTCTGCTGCTTATCCTGAGTATGGGGATACCACATGTGTGGGACTTTTTGGGAGCCTAGCTGCGTACGGGGCCCTGAAAACCAAGCACCGCCTTCAGGATTTCTAAGGGCGTAAATGTTTGATTTCACTCCTTACTACCTATCACGGTTTTGAAGGCCATAAAATGCCAAGGTGGCACAAAACCCCCCCAAATGACCCCATTTTGAAAAGTAGACACCCCAAGCTATTTGCTGAGAGGCATGGTGAGTCCATGGAATATTTTATATTTTGCCACAAGTTGCTGGAAAATGACAAACTTTTTTTTTTTTTTTGCTGTCACTGTGATCGCTGTATAAATGACAATGGTCCCAAAAATGTGTCAAAAATGTCCGGCATGTCCGCCATAACGTCGCAGTCACAATAAAAATCGCTGATCATCGCCATTACTAGTAAAAAAAAATATTAATAAAAATGCCATAAAACTATCCCCTATTTAGTAAACGCTATAACTTTTGTGCAAACCAATCAATAAACGCTTATTGCGATTTTTTTTTTACCACAAATATATAGAAGAATACTATCGGCCTAAACAGAGGAAAAAAATGTTTTTTTATATATTTTTGGGGGATATTTATTATAGCAAAATGTAAAAAATAATGCGTTTTTTTGTTGCTCTTATTTTGTTTATAGCGCAAAAAATAAAAATCGCAGAGGTGATCAAATACCACCAAAAGAAAGCTCTATTTGTAGGAAAAAAGGACGCCAATTTTGTTTGTGAGCCACGTCGCACGACCGCACAATTGTCAGTTAAAGCGACGCAGTGCCGAATCACAAAAAACGCTCTGGTCAGGAAGGGGGTAAAACTGTTCCTTTCATTTTTTTTTTTTTATCATTTTTATTGTTATGTCAGGGAATGTAAATATCCCCTATGATAGCAATAGGCAGTGACAGGTACTCTTTTTCTAAAAAAATGGGGTCTATTAGACCCTAGATCTCTCCTCTGCCCTCAAAGCTTCTGACCACACCAAGATTGGCGTGATAAAATGCTTTCCCAATTTCCCAATGGCGCTGTTTACATCCGGCTTCTGGTTTCTTAGGCCATAGAGATGATTGGAGCCATTCTGGTCTCTGATCAGCTCTATGGTCAGCTGGTGGAATCACCGGCTGCATTCTCAGGTTCCCTGTTGGGACAGGAGAGCCAGAGAAAAACATGGAAGACGGTGGCAGGGGGGAGCTAGAGGCTAATTAGCCGCTAGGATTGCTTTTACATGAAAGCCGACCGCTGGCTGAAAAGAATGATACCAAGATGATACCTAAACCTGCAGGCATCATTCTGGTATAACCACTCAAAATCCAGCAACATACCAGTACGTTGCTGGTCCTTGTTGGGCATATATTGTAATCTTTTTTTTTCATGCAGCCTGTGGCCTGAACGAAAAAAAGAGATTGATTGGTGGGTATGCCCACCATTAGAATACCTCCCTTCATCCACCCACTTCTAATGATGGGCATACATGCAAAATTTATAAATGCCGAAGCATGGGGGCATCCGCCCCAAAAGTTAGGAGCAAATCGCTCCTCCGCCCCTGCTGCTCCCATGCTTCGGCATATATCACCTCCGCTGGAGTCACGGCTTTATATAACGTGGGCGCAAACGCTGTTGCTGTCAAGATAAATAAATCTGCGCTGCAGCTGAATGGCATACCTGAAAACAAAAAAATGGTTAACAATAAAACACAGTAAACAGTAAAGTATAAAAAATTGCATACCTGAAAAGCAAACATGATAAAACATAATAACAATAAAACATTGCAGAACAGAATACAGTAAAAACTTTTTTTTGTAACTGTAACTTTTATAACTGTAACCGTTTCCGGGTTCGGGTCTCTCAAAATGCAATGGAAAGAAAGTGTGCCTAGTCTGTACAATGCTGTACCCTACGCTAAAACTCAACTAGTGTATGGTAGCATTCAAAACATTTACCAATGCAAAGACCAGGATTGTCAGGACAGGAGGGACAATAATAGCGGGTGTCACGCCTATATCCGCGCTTGCTGCAGACACAACATCTTTTTTGGGAGTGTTCGTTGGGTAGGGGTACTGGGGAGGACATAAAGAAAATGCCTCTCATGCAGCCAACATCATTTGGTTGGGGATGTGAATGGGGGAAGTACGGGTGCTGCAGAAGTGGCGGGTTCCCAATTAGGATTGACGAATGCAGCAGGAAGGGCATTACGGGCACGACGTGCCTGTGTTTGTCTTCTTCTTGGTGGCAACAGGACACTACTTGTTCTTGCCACCTCGCCAGCTTGAACTGCACTTATGGGACTTGCCACGTCACCAAGTGTTACTGCAGTGCTGGTTTGACTACGACCGGGATGTACTAGGCCGCTGGTGCTTGCCAGTTCACCAAAACGCTACCAAAAAAATTGTTAGCGATCGCAGGGATCAGGCCTGACTCTGCGAATGCTGCAATTATGCGTTTAGTGTTTTGTAAGTGACAGTGATCGATCGATACTGCACTTGGGTGGGCTGGGCCGGGCGGAGGGGCAAAACGCAGGTGCTAGCAGGTATCTGGGCTGATCCCGCTAACACTGCATTTTTTGGGAACCCTAAACTGCTGGGGACGCTAGTATAAATCTGATTGGATCAGATATTGATCCGTTCAGATACTATACCACTAATGCCCCGTACACACGGTCGGATTTTCCGACGGAAAATGTGTGATCGGAGCGTGTTGTCGGACATCCTGACCGTGTGTGGGCTCTATCGGACTTTTTCCATCGGATTTTCCGACACACAAAGTTTGAGAGCAGGCTATAAAATTTTCCGACAACAAAATCCGATTGCGTCAATTCCGACCGTGTGTGGCCAGTTCCGACGCACAAAGTGCCACGCATGCTCAAAAGAGATTCTGAGACGGAACAGCTTGGTCTGGTAAAATTAGCGTTCGGAATGGATACAGCACTTTCGTCATGTTGCAATGTTTTAAATTGTTTAATACAGCGCACTCTCTTCTTCTTTATAATGTGAGAAGAATGAAGTAGTTTTGCTGCTCATATTCACACAGACTTCTCACAAACTTATTTCTTTATTATTTATCGGGATTCCCTCAATATATTTTGATTTGTCAGATCTGACCAAATTTCTTTTTGGTTGTTTTTAAATATTTTTTTTTTCAAGGCTGTTTTTTAATTTTTTTATTTTGTGTTTTACTCCATAATATTTTTGTGTGTTTTGTGTGTCAATTTACCACAACACCATTATTATCTTCTTAGTAAACTGTACATTTAATAGCGTATTGGTATTAAAATCACTCACATTTCAAACTTAAATAGTCTGGCGTAGAGAACTCAGTATAGGCATACGGGATAGCGTCCTCCTCTGTCCCACAGTCTTTTTCTCTCTTGCTGACGGCTGGTCTGTGTGGCATAGACTTCCGGGAACAGTGATTGTCCAGAACGAGGCTTGACCACCGCCGAGCAGTTGATTGAGAGGCAGGGACACTGGAACGCACATCCGAAGTATGTGCTGTACTGCCGTAAGGCGACGCGTTTCGGAGCATGCGCACTCGGGCGCGCTCCTTTCTCAAGCAATCACCTTTAGGTCTCCCTTCAGCTATGTAGTACAAGAGTCTGTCTTAAGTGATACAAATTGAATGGATTGTTCAGGCGAGACTGCTGTATCCAACTTGTCCCAATCCAGTTCTGAATATTTTTCCTAAGATTAGCATTTTATAGCCCTTGTCTGTGAAGCACACAAGACCACCATTTGAGGTGGCGGTGCCATTAGAGCACTTAAATAGGCTGCAGTTCTTTGTATTATCCCTAGCTTGAGAAAGGAGCGCGCCCGAGTGCGCATGCTCCGAAACGCGTCGCCTTACGGCAGTACAGCACATACTTCGGATGTGCGTTCCAGTGTCCCTGCCTCTCAATCAACTGCTCGGCGGTGGCCAAGCCTCGTTCTGGACAATCACTGTTCCCGGAAGTCTATGCCACACAGACCAGCCGTCAGCAAGAGAGAAAAAGACTGTGGGACAGATAAGGACGCTATCCCGTATGCCTATACTGAGTTCTCTACGCCGGACTATTTAAGTTTGAAATGTGAGTGATTTTAATACCAATACGCTATTAAATGTACAGTTTACTAAGAGGCGCCTTTCTTGTTGTTTTTCTTTTTGTATATTTGGAGCGGCTTCACCTCCCATCTAAAGGCTGCCCAGCACATAGACTGCTTTCATCTCACAGAGAGTGCATTGCTCTAAAGGACATATCTTCAGCAACATTTAATATATCACAAACCAAGTAACCTGCGCTATTTTGCCTTTTCTTGTGACCATTATTATCTTGTATTATTTAATCTCAAGGAGATTGCTTGGTGTTGGTGTCTCTTGTTAATTTCACATAGTATTTTTGAAATGTACCTGCCTCCTCACAAACAAACTGTCCTTTTTAAAGGAAAACACACATAGGTGAGTATAATTGAAAAAAAAATTCCTTTATTAAGGGCTCTGAACCAAACAAAGAGGGAGGCAACGTTTGAGAAACAGCAGAAATTGGCGAAGCCTTTGACCCCCAGGGCAGACATCAATTCTTTTCCAGAAAAATTGGTGACCTGAGGAGTCCTTATCTAAGGGATGCAGTCTGGTCCAGAAGTCCCAGAGATCCGGAAAGCAGCAGATGACATCTGTGTCCCCAGGCTGTGGTACTACAAGAGCCTGCATATTTTGCCAGACCAGACTGAACCCAGGGCCATCACTCTCTGGTCTTCTTTCCACGCTTCCTTCACGGCTGTGCCTCTAGTGTTGGAGATGTGGCAGGAGGAGGAGTAGGACCTGGAAGAGGAGGAGGAGGAGGACTATGTGTGAGGTCACAATTGTGGGTAGCACATGTTATTTGCCCCCTTAACCCCTTATTGAGAGCTTCCAAAATTAGGAACTCACACTGGAGTCGTTGGCCCTCCTCCATCTGCATCATTTTGCAGGCAGTTATGCCAGCAAAGTCCTCCTCCACAGTGTGGTGGGTTCTCAGGGCCTCTGTAGCCTTCCAAAAGAGGCCTATGGCAGCCTCCTCCAGGTTACTCGTCTTCCTGGCACTTTGTCTTTGAAGGTGTAGGGGAGGGACCTGGATATCAGGCAGCCTGCTTGGCCCGGCCACCTCCTGGCTGAGACTTCCCTGTGTATGAAAAAGGGACAAGGTTTTAATTTGGGCTTCATCAATCACAATCAGAAATTATTAGTACTCCAATCTAACATCTAGTTAACATCATTGATTGGACAACCAGAAATATTTAGAGGAATGCTATACCTGGCTCAAGCTGGGCTCCTCCACATGTTGCTGCCTGGAAGGCCCAGGTAGGACATCAGAAGCCTCAGATGGGGGAGAAGGAAGTGTGGAAGGAAGAGTGGAGAGTGCTGGCCTGGGTTCAGTCTGACCTGCCAGAAAATGCAGCCTGTCATAGTACCACAGCCTGGGGACATAAATGTCATCTGCAGCTTCTGATCTCTGGGAATCCTGGACCTTCTTGTGCTTCCTTAGATAAGTGCTCCTCAGGCCACCAATTAGAACCCTCAAATAGATGATGTCTGCTGTGGGGATCACCGACTTCACAAATTGCAGCAAATTATCTAGCGCTGCCTTCCTCTTTGTTTGGTTCTTTCTATATTCAGGGTGGTTTATCTGCCACAGGCAGGGCAGCTCCCTGAACATATCAATGAAGATTGGCATAAAGTCCTTATCTTTCAAGATATCCATTTTCACTGCAAGACACAACACAAGACAAACCCTAATGTCAGCCTAAAGTCTACTAAACTTGTGCAAATACAGGCCTCAATCTAGAAGCAGTATAGGCCCAATGTTAAATCTTACCTTTGCTATCACTTTCGGCGCCTCCGTTACTCCTTCCTCTGCTCACAGATCGTACGTACTACGCACGCGTGTTACGCTTTATAGACACTGCGCATGCGTGAAACTCCACCCGCCCCTGACGTTCTTTCTAGTCTATTCCCTCCCCCTTCTCGTTCGTCGCAGTGGGGGAAGAACACATGGCGGAGACACAGCAGGTGTCTGATAATTACCCCAACGAGGAGGAGGAGGAGGAAAGCCCGGAGCCAGAAATGTCTGGATCCAGAAGGAGACAATTTAATGCCTCAAATATGACCTTTGGGGAGATGTTGGAGATGGTCGACATAATGAAAAGGGCCGACTATGACGGGAAGTATGGACCTTACCGCAACCCCAATGTCAGAAAGGCCAAGATCATGGCGAAAGTGGTCAAGAGTCTGCACCGGAATTTCAGGGTACGACGATCGAAAGATCAGCTCAGGAAGCGGTGGTCGGACCTAAAATTAAGAGAGCATGAGCAGTACAGAAAGATCCGGAGAGTGCTGCAAAAAAGTAAGTAGTTGTCCTGTGTTCCTATTCTTTTTATGTTTCTTACATTCGTGCTGCTCCATGTGTTTTTTCTAACTGTTGTCCAGTTTAAAATGGCAACTTTAATGTTCATGGGCACATTATTCGTTCGTATCAAACATTGTTCGTTCGGCCTAGAAAACACCATTGTTTTGGCCATATGCATTTGGCCACATTTTTTAGGGCCTACTTGTCTGAAACTAATTTGGTTGAGTAGATGGGTTTGTAACTAGAATGAAATGCAAACTAGATTCTGTGTAAGGAGAGGACACTCAGCAGCAGTTTTCACATCTGGACGCTGGAGCACTAGTGTGGGACACAAGAACACCCTTTTTATTAGGGGGCCCACACAGGTGCTCCAGTGTATACTATAGGGGTGTCTCCATCTGTGAAGCTTGTACAAGACAAGTAAAGTATTCAAGCTTGACAAAGGACAAGAAAAATGCTACATCTTGGAACTCTGGCCACAAAAAAAAATTGTACACCATTTCCAAACAATGTTTCATATTTATAGTTCTGCCATCAAATATCTGTGTGCTAAGTATACCATTTTTTTTACATAGGGGAGAAAAGACTCGGAGGACACCCCTCATCCCAGGAGACCAGAGACCCCCCCACCTCTGGAAGAAGGGGAAATCCACCCAAGACAAACAGAGCAGGAAGAGGAAGACGTGGTGGAAATTGGCACCACAACAGGTGAGTGTCTGCGACCACAGGCTCAGGTAAGAGATGGATGCCAGCATATTTATAATACATTTTTTTTTGGTTTCTATCTTTTTAGGTGTTTGTGATGTTGTGGATCCAGATCCTTTCACCTCGGAAAGTGCACAGATCCTGATCGGGGAGATCATAGGGTGTAATAGGGACTTGGAAAACATCAAGAAAAACATCAATTATGTTCTTCAAAAAAAATAAGAACATCATTGATGTTTTAGGGAGAGTTTAAAACCACTCCAAATTCCTTTGTTTTTTGGTGTGCTACAATTTTTTTACATTTTTTGTCAAATTGTAGAAAAGCCAAATTTTGAAGAGGCACACAGTGTGTCAACATGTGCTATCTGCCATCACGGGAGATCAATGGACGCGTTTTGGGGGTGCAACCCCTTCCTCAATAATAAAGTAGCTGAGAGGAAGGGGTTGCACCCCCAAAACACGTCCCTTGATCCCCCATGATGGCAGGTAGCACATGTTGACATTCGGCTATTTGTGTGCATCTTCAAAATTTGGCTTTTCCTGGGATGACTTCACCCCATCTGAATGCAATATCAAACACAGTTTGTAAATACTCATGTCTGATATTGCCTTCAAGTTCTACCAAATGTGAACTTTGTAAGTTCAAGATTTGTGTCTTTCTTGTTGGTTTTAAACATGCCTGTTTTATCTTAAATGGACATTTCTACTTTTTCTAATGTGACCCCAAAAATTGTTATACAACAAACATGTTGGTTTGTTTTAAAAACCTTTTCTAAATGCACATGTGATTGTGCAGGTATTAAAAAGATTGTTAATCAAGAATGTGTGGATTATTGTCTCAACGCTCCAACACTTTTGTGGTGCTCTAATTGCTGTTTTCTGTGACAATGGGTGTTATTTCCTAAGGGAAAAATCACTATGCACTACAAATGCAGTTTCAAGTGCACTTGTAGTGCAAAGTGTCTTTGCCTTTAGTAAATAACACCCAACAGTGCTTTGTAATGTTACACAATCACGCCATTTTCAGGACTCATCACATTTCTCTCAGGGTCAGCTAAAACAAACACAAGCAGTAAATGTCACCAAAGATTTGATTATTATTTTTTTTTTATTTTAAAAAGGTTTTAGACATTGTCTGGCATATTGATAGCCCCCCTACCCGCAAAGAATTCAAGGTATCTTAGCCGGATATCACGGGCACTCAGGGGGGGCAGGCCAGGACGGCCACTTTCAAGCGCCGTCAGGGTTGGTTCATTTTGAATTCCGGCCTCAGGCCCAACTGAGCCAGCATAGTTGGCAGAATGTTGCCGTAAACAGTTGTGTAGAACACAGCACGCCAGGATAATGTGATTCAGTTTGTACTCCGCCATATGTATGGGTGTAAGAAATAGGCGGAACCGGCTGGCCATAATTCCAAACATGTTCTCCACCACTCTTCTGGCTCTGGCCAGCCGGTAATTAAAAACCCTTTGGTTCGGGGTGAGGGTCCTCATTGGGAATAGCTGCATAAGATGGTCCCCCAGCGCAAATGCTTCATCCGCAACGAAGACGAATGAGAGTCCTTCCACATTGTCTTTTGGAGGTGGCAAGTCCAAGCTGCCATTCTGGAGACGCCTGTAGAACTCGGTCTGGGTGATGACTCCACCATCGGACATCCGGCCATTCTTCCCCACGTCCACATACAGGAACTCATAAGTAGCCGACACCACCGCCAACATCACAATACTATTGAACCCCTTGTAGTTTTAATAGTACGACCCCGAGTTGGGTGGTGGGACGATGTGGACATGTTTCCCATCAATTGCCCCTCCGTAGTTAGGAAAGTCCCACCGCTGGGCAAAGTGGGAGGCCACACAGGAAACTGTGGAGTCAAAACAAAACAAAAAATTAGTCATTTTGCACATAAACAGGGAAAGCAGATTACACACAAACATTCTTGGCCAACATCAAGATAACATTTTTTGGAGGGAGTTTTTAAAGATCAAAGTATAAGGTACACCTATCATATTCCCCCTCCCCCCCACCCTCTCATGGGCCATTTCTAACATTATAGGGGGGGGGGAGCTCTTGGACAGGTAACCCTCTCCACTTCATTGAGAGATGAATATCTAAATAATGGGTATTACTTTGGCCAGCCCCTCCTTAGTTACACTATTGACAGCCCACTGGACAGGTAAAAAGTGTCATAATACAAAGATATAAATACACATTGTACACATTTGAGCACATTTGGAAATTCTGCTATTACCTATCAAGATAATAATAGTATACAAAAACTTTAAACAGTACCATTTGAAAGTATACAGGTAGGCCCTTGCACTACATGCTTTGGGAAATTCATCCATAAATCTGACCATTAAAAGAGATGGGTATAGTGTGTATGGGCTTGGCAAAGTCAGCAGATAGATGATTGAGGATAGATAGAGAATTGTTATCAGCTGATTTAGCAGTTGGGGGGAGGGAGGGTTCCAAATGATTTGGGGAACCCCAAAAAAAGCCTCTGGCACTCTGCCTGAATTTAAAGCACAAGTCACATTTAAAAACATTTTAGGGGGTGTTTGGGGTAAAGCACTACTATGGAGCTGACAAAATACATTGTTAAGTGACTACATGAGGTGAATATAGGCCAGGAGACCATGCTGGGGAGGTAAGTGAAGGCAAATATGCATAAAGGACAAAAAAAAATTAGATAAAAATCCAGCATGCATGAGGACAAGGGGACATTCACAGCATATTCCAATCATGGTAATTAGGGAATGAGGAAAGAAATACAATATATTATCAAACATTATATACAATAAAATGTGATGTTAAAGGATAAAAATCTTACCTTAATATACTCCTTCTGCAGGACCTGGATGATGGTAGAACAGGTCTCTGGGATAATGATCCCCAGAGCCTGGGGGAAGATGCTTGTCGAGAACTTCAAGTCCTGCAGGCTTCTCCCCGTCACCAAGTACCGCAGGGTGGCGACCAGCCTCTGCAGGTATAGAACAAGAATGCGCTGCGCTAGAGTAGATCACACTATCATATGAACTTCTCAACGTGACTATAATACCAAAAAAATATATATATATCTGAAAAATTATAAAAGGTGCTTTCACAAAATCGCATAGAAGTGCGATGTGCACATAAGATTAAGTATGAATTTTCCAACATATAACCATGAAATCACATACAAGTGTACTGTGCAAATAAATATAGATACGTGAATGTATACATAAATTCATTAAAAACGTGTAATGATTCTTATATGGTGCAACATGCATATACTATTGTATAGGTGAAGGACAAAAAATTAAAATAAATAAAAATACATAAAAGTGCCCAGTGAACCATATATAAATTAAATAGGCCTATAAAAGTATCTGTGAAAAAATCGCCCAAACAAAGTGCATATAACAGTGTCCACAAATTGCATTTAAAATGATCAAAAAAATGTGCATATATTAGTGTCCAAAGATTGCATTTAAATGTCCAAATGAAGTGTCATCCAGCATGCTTGATCCAAGTGTTGCAAAACCAGGCTCCGGTGTGCCTCGGTGACCCCCCAAAGTGGTTGCGCTCACCTTAGAGCATGTGACACAGTGATTAGCTGTGTCAGAACACGCTGTGGAGCCACCCCCGGGCTCTATATAGCTAATTAGATGCGGTCTCCAACCTGGATCAATGCAGCTCCATAGGCTCCATACCATAAAATAGAAAGAGATTGTATAGTGTAATACACTGCTCACTCCCCAGGACGGAGTGAGCAGCTCTGAACATAGCTGGGAGACGCGCATATTATACTACACGCCGACCGGCGGTTTTTATGAAGTTTGTGTAGAACGGTGCACTCACGCACCAGGGAAATGTGAGTACCCCGTTGCTGGGAGTGGGTTTATGTTTGAATAAAGACATTTTTTACAGTATTACACTATACAGTCTCTTTCTATTTTATGGTATGGAGCCTATGGAGCTGCATTGATCCAGGTTGGAGACCGCATCTAATTAGCTATATAGAGCCTGGGGGTAGCTCCACAGCGTGTTCTGACACAGCTAATCACTGTGTCACATGCTCTAAGGTGAGCGCAACCACTTTGGGGGGTCACCGAGGCACACCTGAGCATGGTTTTGCAACACTTGGATCAAGCATGCTGGATGACACTTAATTTGGACATTTAAATGCAATCTTTGGACACTAATATATGCAAATTTTTTTGGTCATTTTAAATGCAATTTGTGGACACTGTTATATGCACTTTTTTTGGGCGATTTTTTCACAGATACTTTTATAGGCCTATTTAATTTATATATGGTTCACTGGGCTCTTTTATGTATTTTTATTTATTATAATTTTTTGTCCTTTACCTATACAATAGTATATGCATGTTGCACTTTATAAGAATCATTACATGTTTTTTATGAATTTATGTATACATTCACGTATCTATATTTATTTGCACAGTACACTTGTGTGTGATTTCATGGTTATATGTTGGAAAATTCATACTTAATCTTATGTGCACATCGCACTTTTATGCGATTTTGTGAAAGCACCTTTTATAATTTTTCAGATATATATATATATATTTTTTGGTATTATAGTCACGTTGAGAAGTTCATATGATAGTGTGATCTACTCTAGCACAGCGCATTCTTGTTCTATATTGATTTGCACGGTTATGAAACGTGGTCTGCGTTTGCTGCTGGGTACATATATCTGCGTTTTTTTCTTGGGCACTGGATTATTGTGGCTCGTAAGACTCTTTATTTTATCTGCAGGTATCCTGCCTGCTGATATAGGGGGTCAGCAAAGCCAACAAATGGTGAAATACGGGGTCCGTCATCCGGAGAAAGTTCCTGAAATCATCAGGATTATTCTCACGGATCTCACAGAGCAAAGACATATGAGAGAACTGGTCACGCTGGAGCAACCAATCCTTGGTCCATGAACTCCTCCCCACCCTGTTCATGGACTGGACTTGTGTCAAGGTCAGGACCCCAACACCAAGCCCCCGCACAGCACGAACTCTACGAGGAGTACGTATACGCAACATGGCTAGAAAATGGTCGGCTGCTCAGAACGAAGTAACAGAACGCACTGAAGAACGACCTGAAAAATAGTAATGAGCGGACAAGATCGCACTGAATAGTACAATACAAACTGATTGCACGCACTGAAGAGCAGATACAAACCCACAAGCACAAACTGAACAGCAGAAAACGATCTGTAAACCACGAGTCTGAAAAAGCGAGAATCGTCTCTCACCAAACTTTTACTAACATGAGATTAGCAAAAGGAGCCCAAAGGGTGCCGTGCTTGGTTCTGAACTGGCCTTTTCTAGTCTCGTCATACGTGCTTTACGTCACCGCGTTCTTGGCGATCGGAAATTCCGCCAACTTTGTGCGACCATGTGTACGCAAAACAAGTTTGAGCCAACATCCATCAGAAAAAATCCATGGATTTTGTTGTCGGAATGTCCGATCAATGTCCGATCGTGTGTATGGGGCATAATGGAGGTATATGGTGCGTGCGTGGGTGTTAGCGGCGCTAACCTGACGCTGCCTGGGGCGACGCAAACCCTATCCGACCCTAAAACCTAACTTATATCACCGCCGGGCGATCAGGGGACTAAACCTTTATTAGGTAATAAACGGCGGGTGCCCTGACACTATAAAAAATAAACTAACTAACCAGCGTCACCCGTAACAGTTATACGGTGATCACTGGTGGAAGGGTTAACTAGGGGGCAATCAAGGGGTTAAAACCTTTATTAGGTAGTAGGGATGAGCTTCGAGTTCGACTCGAACTCATGTTCGACTCGAACATTGGCTGTTCACAAGTTCGCCGAACAGCGAACAATTTGGGGTGTTCGTGGCAAATTCGAATGCCGAGGAACACCCTTTAAAAGTCTATGGGAGAAATCAAAAGTGCGAATTTTAAAGGCTAATATGCAAGTTATTGTCATAAAAAGTGTTTGGGGACCCAGGTCCTGCCCCAGGGGACATGGATCAATGCAAAAAAAAGTTTTAAAAACGGCCGTTTTTTCAGGAGCAGTGATTTTAATAATGCTTAAAGTCAAACAATAAAAGTGTAATATCCCTTTAAATTTCGTACCTGGGGGGTGTCTATAGTATGCCTGTAAAGGGGCGCATGTTTCCTGTGTTTAGAACAGTCTGACAGCAAAATGACATTTTGTAGGAAAAAACTCATTTAAAACTACCCGCGGCTATTGCATTGCTGACAATACACATAGAAGTTCATTGATAAAAACTGCATGGGAATTCCCCAAAGTGGAACCCCGAACCAAAATTAAAAAAAAAAAATGACGTGGGAGTCCCCCTAAATTCCATACCAGGCCCTTCAAGTCTGATATGGATATTAAGGGGAACCCCGGCCAAAATTAAAAAAAAAAAAATGACGTGGGGTTCCCCCTAAATTCCATACCAGACCCTTCAGGTCTGGTATGGATTTTAAGGGGAACCCCGCGCCAAAAAAAAAAAAAAAAAAAACGGCGTGGGGTCCCCCCAAAGATCCATACCAGACCCTTATCCGAGCACGCAACCTGGCAGGCCGCAGGAAAAGAGGGGGGGACGAGAGTGCGGCCCCCTCCCCTCCTGAGCCGTACCAGGCCACATGCCCTCAACATTGGGAGGGTGCTTTGGGGTAGCCCCCCAAAACACCTTGTTGATGAGGACAAGGGCCTCATCCCCACAACCCTGGCCGGTGGTTGTGGGGGTCTGCGGGCGGGGGGCTTATCGGAATCTGGAAGCCCCCTTTAACAAGGGGACCCCCAGATCCCGGCCCCCCCCTGTGTGAAATGGTAAGGGGGTACAAAAGTACCCCTACCATTTCACTAAAAAACTGTCAAAAATGTTAAAAATGACAAGAGACAGTTTTTGACAATTCCTTTATTTAAATACTTCTTCTTTCTTCTATCTTCCTTCATCTTCTGGTTCTTCTGGCTCTTCTGGTTCTTCCTCCGGCGTTCTCGTCCAGCATCTCCTCCGCGGCGTCTTCTATCTTCTTCTCCTCGGGCCGCTCCGCACCCATGGCATGAGGGGAGGCTCCCGCTCTTCTCTTCTTCATCTTCTTCTCTTCTTCTCTTCTTCTCTTCAGCTCTTCTTCATGTTCTTCTCCGGGCCGCTCCGCACCCATGCTGGCATGGAGGGAGGCTCCCACTGTGTGACGGCGCTCCTCGTCTGACAGTTCTTAAATAATGGGGGGTGGGGCCACCCGGTGACCCCGCCCCCCTCTGACGCACGGTGACTTGACGGGACTTCCCTGTGACGTCACGGGGAATGCCACAGGGAAGTCCCGTCATGTCCCGTGCGTCAGAGGGGGGCGGGGTCACCGGGTGGCCCCGCCCCCGTTATTTAAGAACTGTCAGACGAGGAGCGCCGTCACACAGCGGGAGCCTCCCTCCATGTCAGCATGGGTGCGGAGCGGCCCGGAGAAGAAAATGAAGAAGAGAAGAAGAGAAGAAGAGAAGAAAAGAAGAAGAGAAGAAGATGAAGAGCGGGAGCCTCCCCCCCATGCCATGGGTGCGGAGCGGCCCGAGGAGAAGAAGATAGAAGACGCCGCGGAGGAGATGCTGGAGGAGAACGCCGGAGGAAGAACCAGAAGAGCCAGAAGAACCAGAAGAACCAGAAGATGAAGGAAGATAGAAGAAAGAAGAAGTATTTAAATAAAGGAATTGTCAAAAACTGTCTCTTGTCATTTTTAACATTTTTGACAGTTTTTTAGTGAAATGGTAGGGGTACTTTTGTACCCCCTTACCATTTCACACAGGGGGGGGGCCGGGATCTGGGGGTCCCCTTGTTAAAGGGGGCTTCCAGATTCCGATAAGCCCCCCGCCCACAGACCCCCACAACCACCGGCCAGGGTTGTGGGGATGAGGCCCTTGTCCTCATCAACATGGGGACAAGGTGTTTTGGGGGGCTACCCCAAAGCACCCTCCCAATGTTGAGGGCATGTGGCCTGGTACGGTTCAGGAGGGGGGGGGCCGCACTCTCGTCCCCCCCTCTTTTCCTGCGGCCTGCCAGGTTGCATGCTCGGATAAGGGTCTGGTATGGATTTTTGGGGGGACCCCACGCTGTTTTTTTTTTTTTTTTTGGCGCGGGGTTCCCCTTAAAATCCATACCAGACCTGAAGGGTCTGGTATGGAATTTAGGGGGAACCCCACGTCATTTTTTTTTTAAATTTTGGCCGGGGTTCCCCTTAATATCCATACCAGAACTGAAGGGCCTGGTATGGAATTTAGGGGGACTCCCACGTCATTTTTTTTTTTTAATTTTGGTTCGGGGTTCCCCTTTGGGGAATTCCCATGCCGTTTTTATCAATGAACTTCTATGTGTATTGTCGGCAATGCAATAGCCGCGGGTAGTTTTAAATGAGTTTTTTCCTTCAAAATGTAATTTTGCTGTCAGACTGTTCTAAACACAGGAAACATGCGCCCCTTTACAGGCATACTATAGACACCCCCCAGGTACGAAATTTAAAGGGATATTACACTTTTATTGTTTGACTTTAAGCATTATTAAAATCACTGCTCCTGAAAAAACGGCCGTTTTTGAAACTTTTTTTTGCATTGATCCATGTCCCCTGGGGCAGGACCCAGGTCCCCAAACACTTTTTATGACAATAACTTGCATATTAGCCTTTAAAATTAGCACTTTTGATTATTCATGTTCGTGTCCCAAAGACTTTAACGGTGTTCGCGTGTTCGAACGAACTTTTTTCCTGTTCGCATGTTCTGGTGCGAACCGAACAGGGGAGTGTTCGGCTCATCCCTATCAGGTAGTATATGAGGGTCCCTGACGCTATAAAAAGTTGATGGCATACCTATATATTTACTTTCCTAACTAGAGTCACCAGTGACACTAATACAGTGATCAGAAAAACGATCGCTTAGTGACACTGGCGACGGGGGGTGATCATGGGGTTAAACTTTATTAGGGGGCGTTAGGGGGGTATCCTAGACCTAAAGGGGCTAACACTAACTGCCCTACCACTTCTAACTGTCACAAACTGACACCAATGCAGTAATCAGAAAAAAAAACTGCTTGGTGTCACTGTGGCGGGGGGGGTAATTAGGGGGCGATCGGGGGTGATCAGGGGGTGATGGGGGGTGAAATGTGTGCCTGGTGTGTTTTACTGTGTGTGTTGTGTTGGTGCACTTACTCAGATGTCTTCTCTCCTCAGCGCCGGAACAGAAAATACCGAGCCGAGGAGCGATGACATCACTTCCTCTGCTGCTGTTTACTATACATCAGCAGAGGAAGATTCTCATTCGTTGGGAGCGATTGCGAGGGGGTGGCCATGAATGAGTGGTCTCCCCCTCAGCCTGGATCGCTCCCCTAACAAAGCCGACCGCAGGAGGCAGATCATGTACAAGGTACGTGATTTTGCCTGCCCATGCCATTCTGCCGCAGTATATCTGCGTTAGGCGGTCGGCAAGTGGTTAACACTAGGGGGCAGTGAAAGGGTTAATGTGTGTCCTAGTTTGTGTTCTAACTGAAGGGGGATGGGGACTGTGCAGGGAAACTAACAGATCGCTGTTCATACTCTGAAGCGAGCAGGGGTGCGCGTGCGTGCCCCTGGTGGCGTTCATGTGCCCCCTAGTGGCCTCAGGGTGAAGGGACATTACATAACGTTGTTTTGCCCAGCCGTGCCATTCTGCCCCAGTACAACTGTGGCGGCTGGTCAGCATATGGTTAAATATTGTGCCTGGGGGGTGTCTATAGTATGCCTGCAAAGTGGCGCATTTTTCCTGTGTTTAGAACAGTACCACAGCAAAATTACATTTCTAAAGGAAAAATTGTCATTCAAAACTGATCGCGGCTGTAATGAATTGTTGGGTCTCGGCAATATAGATACAGATAATTGAAAAAAAAAGCATGGGATTCCCCCCTCTATTACCAGGCCCTTTGGGTCTGGTATGAATAGTAAGGGGGTCCCCCTAAAATCCATACCAGGCCCTTCGGGTCTGATATGGAAATTAAGGGGAACCCTGCGCCAAATTTAAAAAAAATGGTGTAGAGGTCCCCCCAAAATCCATATCAGACCCTTGAGGTCTAGTATGGATTTTAAGGGGAACCCTACACCAAAATTTAAAACAAAATGGCAGGCTGCAGGAAAAGAGGGGGGACGAGAGAGCACCCTCCCTCCTGAACCGCACCAGGCCACATGCCCTCAACATGGGGAGGGTGCTTTGGGGTAGCCCCCCAAAGCACCTTGTCCCCATGATGATGGGGACAAGGGCCTCATCCCCACAATCCTTGACCGGTGGTTGTGGGGCTATGCGGGTGGGGGGCTTATTGGAATCTGGAAGCCCCCTTTAACAAGGGGACCCCCGGATCCCGGCCTCCCCCCTGTGTGAAATGGTAACGGGGTACTTGTACCCCTACCATTTCACAAAAAAAGTGTCAAAATGTTAAAAAAGACAAGACACAGCTTGGGACCAGTCCTTTATTAAAAAAATAAAATAAAAGTGATGTCCATTCATCTTCTTCTATCACGCCGCCTGACGGACCGAAAAAGAAAAAAAAAAAGCTGCAACCGAACTGCCTCCATGGGAGGCTCTCGCCATGTGATGATTCTTGGCTGTGACAGTTCTTATATAACTTAGGGCACCCTCTGATGCCACAGGGACTTCCCCATGGCTTCCCCATGGTCTCAGAGGGGGCGGGGTCACCCGGTTACGCCACTGGGTGGCCCCTCCCTCAGTTATATAAGAGCTGTCACAGCGAAAAAGCGTCACACAGCAGGAGCCTCCCATGAAGGCGGATCAGTTGCAGATTTTTTTTTTCGGTCCATCAGGCAGCGTGATAGAAGAAGATGAATGGACATAGTGGGATATTTTTATTTTTTTATTTTTTTTTAATAAAGGACTTGTCCCAAGCTGTGTCTTGTCTTTTTTAACATTTTGACACTTTTTTTGTGAAATGGTAGGGGGACTTGTACCCCGTTATCATTTCACACGGGGGGGGCCGGGATCTGGGGGTCCCCTTGTTAACCACTTCAATACAGGGCATTTTCACCCCCTTTCTGCCCAGACCAATTTTCAGCTTTCAGCACTGTTACACTTTGAATGCCAATTGCGCGGTCCTATTTCCCCACAAATAGAGCTTTCTTGTGGTGGTATTTGATCACCTCGGTTTTTATTTTTTGCTCTAAAAACAAAAAAAGAGCGATCATTTTGAAAACTAAAAACACAATATTTTTTACTTTTTGCTATAATAAATATCCCATTAAAAAAAATAAAATACATTTTTTTCCTCAGATTAAAAACAGACCAGGAAATTGGGACTTTAAATGAGGTAGTAGGGGGCATTCAGACCCCTTCCTCCATCCCGATTCGATATGTAGAAAAAAAGAAAAAAAGAAAAAAACAAAACAAAAGGCGGGACTTTGAATGAGGCACACGGGAGCAACTTCAAAAAATTAGATAAAAAACAGGTTTTATTGTGTTCAAAAATGGCCATATATTAACATGTTCTTATTGCGCATAGTCATTATTAATACTCTATATTTAATCAGACAATACATTCCAACAAGGACTTATAATGCAAGTATATAAATATTAGATAAAAAATCGCAAGGTACAGAATATATGACACATTAAGTGTCAATCAAAAGAGTTTACAGAAAGAAAACACAAATAGACATGGAACGTTCATACATATTTGTTAATTGGTTACACCTATGGGTAGTTGTAAGCTCTACGTGTTTCTGGACCTTTTAGCCACTCGTCAGGAGCAAAACCACAATGGTTACCTATAGATATGGAAAACAATTGTATTTTAAAAAAAGCAGGATAAATGGAAAATGGTGGGCAAATGTAAAGCATGTCCCCTTACACATTTGCACATTTAGCCCCCTAACTTACACATATATGTATCTGCGCATAGGCGGCACGGCCACGTGGGTCAGGCCAGCCAAAGATACCACGTCCCGGAGCTGAGGGGGCTCAAATAGAAAAGTGTGTGGGAAGTGAAATAAAGTGAGAGGGAGAAAGAGGGGGAATGGGAGAAAGATGGAGGGAAAATAAGAAGAAGGAGGAGAAGCAGAAGAAAAGAGGGGGAGAAAGGTGGTAGCAATAGTGAAGAGGAACTATACCTGCTGCAGAGTGAATGGGAACAGGAGCACCAAGATAACTGTGATTCCAGAGTGAGTAGTGACAGGAGAAGACCAATCTAGGAGACCCAGACCAAGGGGAGGCTCAGGCGGGAGGCACCATCACAAATGAGCCCCCAACGTCATACACCAGCAAACCATGGGGGCGAGGAAGGCGCAGTGGAGGAGACGGCCGGATCAACCAAGCCGCTCAGCCCAAGGCGTCACAACAAGCCCCCGGAGCGCTGGAGATGGTGTGCCATCCGGCCGGTGGAAGTACGCCACGAGGACGCCGAAGAGCCGGCACCGGAAGCATGACGTCGACACGCAGTGTGGGAAGCCCCGCCCCCACGTCAAATCAAGGGGGGGGGACACCCAGTGTGCGTCCAGCTCCGGGACGTGGAACGGAGGCACGGCCAAGACACACTATGGCCCCACCACCAATGCACACACACAACATGCGTAGTTAAAAACAATGAGAAGATCGGGCATCAAAATAGTTGTAGGAAGGTGTAACGAGCCCCTTGCTCGCTCGGTTCCACTCTCCCGACACTCCTCTGCAGCTATAGCATCAGATTGCAGATCGCAACATCTGATTGTTCGGTCATCCAATGTTCCAGGATTAGAACTACAGCTATGTGCCGTTCTAACCCAGTTGTGATAGCTCAGAACAAACACCAGGCAGGCTGTATGTAAGTTTAACCAGGAATCTCTTTTATTGGAAAATACAGGCCCTTTTATACACTAAAAGTGGAGGTGCATACCTCCGCCTCATATTACTCTGAACATACACCTGTGACCAGAAACCTAATTAACATGGGCTAATTAACTAATCCCTTTAGACAGCCTAGATGACTCAGACATGACCTTTAGGCCAGACTGGCCGTCTTGTAGTTCAGAAAACACAATCAACATAGACTCTTCTTCACACAATAGCAGAGTTAATTAACACAAACAACAATAGGGATCTAATGACTCTTAGATCCCATAGTAGACTTATTTACAATACACATTTTAGCAGACAACAGACAGACAGGTGTTGTAATTTACATCAGCATCTCCTAACAGTATCTGTCCCAGCATTATGAATCAGCCACTATTTCTAATATGGCAAATCCAGGGTCCCTAGAGTCTGTGTGTCCTGGGGGACCAGGACCCGAATCCACAGTAATACCGCCTCAAGGGTCCCCAGGCATACAGCTCACAAAGAGCACTGTTCCCCCAAATGCCAGGGCCCATGATCGATCGGCAAGAGGCTAGCATACAGTCCCCTCCAAAACTCTCTCTCCCAGCTAGGTCTGTCACATGATATGGAAAACAATCGTATTTTTAAAAAAGCAGGATAAATGGAAAATGGGCAAAGAGGGGGAACGGGAGAAAGATGGAGGGAAAATAAGAAGAAGGAGGAGAAGCAGAAGAAAAGAGGGGGAGAAAGGTGGTAGCAATAGTGAAGAGGAACTATACCTGCTGCAGAGTGAATGGGAACAGGAGCACCAAGATAACTGTGATTCCAGAGTGAGTAGTGACAGGAGAAGACCAATCTAGGAGACCCAGACCAAGGGGAGGCTCAGGCGGGAGGCACCATCACAAATGAGCCCCCAACGTCATGCACCAGTGGATCATGGGGGCGAGGAAGGCGCAGTGGAGGAGACGGCCGGATCAACCAAGCCGCTCAGCCCAAGGCGTCACAACAAGCCCCCGGAGTGCTGGAGATGGTGTGCCATCCGGCCGGCTGAAGTACGCCACGAGGACGCCGAACAGCCGGCACGGGAAGCATGATGTCGACGCGCAGTGTGGGAAGCCCCGCCCCCCACGTCAAATCAAGGGGGAGGAGGAAACCCCCAGTGTGTGTCGCAGCTCCGGGACGTGGAACGGAGGCACGGCCAAGACAATTTTTTCCTCAGTTTAGTCAGATATGTATTCTTCCACATATTTTTGGTAAAAAATTGCAATAAGCGTATATTGATTGGTTTGCGCAAAAGTTATAGCATCTACAAAATAGGGGATACATTTATGGCATTTTTATTGTTATTTTTTTTTACTAGTAAGGGCGGCGATCTGTGATTTTTATCATGACTGCGATATTGCGGCTGACACTTTGGACACTTTTGACACTATTTTGGCACCAATAACATTTATACAGCGATCAGTGCTATAAAAAATGCACTGATTACTGTGTAAATGTGACTGGCAGGAAAGGGGTTAACACTAGGGGGTGATCGAGAGGTTAATTATATTTCATAGGGAGTGATTCTAACTGTAGGGGGCAGGAACTCACAAGGGAAGGAGACCGATCGGTGTTCCTCTGTACTGGGAACACACCATCGGTCTCCTCTCATCTGGCAGGATGTGGATCTGTGTGTTTACACAGATGCTGTGTTCACAGACATCGTGGCCACCGAGCACACTCATCGAGTGCCTAGTGACGCAGCCTAGAGGCTCAGGAAGTAATATGACGGTAGCCCGGAGGGACAAAGGGTTCCTGCCGCCGTCATATCACTATGTGCGGTAGGGAAGTGGTTAAAGGGGGCTTCCAGATTCTGATAAGCCCCCCCGCCTGCATACCCCCACAACCACCGGGCAAGGGTTGGGGGGATGAGGCCCTTGTCCCCATCAACATGGGGACAAGGTGCTTTGGGGGGCTACCCCAAAGCACCATTCCCATGTTGAGGGCATGTGGCCTGGTACAGTTCAGGAGGTGGGTGCTCTCTCATCCTCACCTCTTTTCCTGCGGCCTGCCAGTTTTCGTTCTCGGATAAGGGTCTGGTATTGATTTTGAGGGGGCCCCTGTGCCATTTTAAAAAAAAAATTTGTCGCAGGGTTCCCGTTAAAATACATACCAGCCCTGAAGGGTCTGGTATGAATTTTAGGGGGACACACCATCCCATTTTTAAAAAAAAATTTGGTGCAGGGTTCCCCTTATTTCCATATCAGACCTGAAGGGCCTCGTATGGATTTTAGGGGGATCCCCATGCATTTTTAAAAAAATTTTGGTTTGGGGTTCCCCTTAATATTCATACCAGACTGGGGGGATCCCATGCTCTTTTTTTCAATGAGTTAATATTCATACCAGACTGGGGGGGATCCCATGCTCTTTTTTTCAATGAGTTTTATCCATATTGCCGAGACCCGACAATTCATTACAGCTGCAGTCAGTTTTAAATGACAATTTTTCCTTTAGAAATGTCATTTTGCTGTGGTACTGTTCTCAACACAGGAAAAATGTGCCACTTTACAGGCATACTATAGACACCACCAGGCACAATTTTAAAGGAATATTTCATTTTTATTGTTTCACTTTAAGCATTAAAAAAAACACTGCTCCCGAAAAAACATCCATTTAAAAAAAAAAAAAAAAAAAAAACTTTTTATGGCAATAACTTGCATATAAGCCTTTAAAATGATCACTTTTGATTATTCGTGTTTGTTTACCATAGACTTTACCGGTGTTTGTGTGTTCTGCCAAATTTTTTGCCTGGAGGATGTTCGGCTCATCTCTACAGCTGAAACTAAAAAAAAAAAAAAAAAGTCTGTAAAAAAATAAAGAAAAAATGGCGTGGAGTCCCTCCCCCAGTCCATACCAGGCACTTTGGATCTGGTATGGATTTGGAGGGGAACCCCACGCCAAAATTGGAAAAACAAACAACATGGATGGGTGGGTTCTTTGGGGCAGGAGGGCTCTGCCCCCCCCCCCACCCCAAAGCACCTTGTTCCCATGTTGATGTGGACAAGGGCCTCATTCCCACAACCATGGCCGGTGGTTATGGAGGTCTGTGGGCTTATCGGAATCTGGAAGCAAGCCTCCTTTAACAAGAGCCCCCAGATACATTGACCCCCTACCCATTCACCAAAAAAGTGTCAAAAAGTAATAAACACAAGAGACAAGTTTCTGACTATTCCATTATTAAAAAATAAAAAAAAATAGTGTCCCTCAACGTATATCTATTGTCAATCACGTCGCTCGCTAACCCGAAAAATTAAAGAAAACGAAAACGCTCCTCCTGGGAGGCCTCCCGCTGAATGCCTCCTTTGCGCTTTGACATTTCTTATATAGGCAAGTGGCAGGGCCACCTGGTCACATCACCCAGTGGAGTCGCCCCTTTCTGACATCACATGCCCAGCATGCACCAGTCCGTGATGTCAGAAGGGGCGATGCCACAGGGTGACGTGGCCAGGTGGCCCCGCCCCTTACCTATATAAGAAATCTCAAAGCGCAGAGCAAGCATTTGGCAGGAGGCCTCTTAGGAGGCTGAGCTTTTTTTTGTTTTTACTTGACAAAACAATCTTTCTGCTAATCTATTTATAGCAACCTCCCCCAACAAAAACTTCAAGCTGCTTTAATCTCCCATCTCTGAAAACTTGTCAGAAGTTATCATGCTGGTAACAGAGAAATGAAACAGCAGAAACAAATGGGACTTAATGCTTTGGAGAGAGAGAGAAGAAAACACTACAGATATACAGTTATATATTTGGACACAGGCACAATTTAAGTTGTTTAAGGTATGGGCTGAAAGTGCACATTCTCAGGTTTAATTTGAGGGTACATACATCCAAATCGGGGGAGGGGAAGGGTTTAGAAAATACAGCTCCTAAAAATAGACTTCCCTCCTTTTTCAAGGGTCCAAAAGTAATTGGACAATTGAATCAAAAGCTGTTTCATGGCCAGGTGTGGGCTACTCCTTCCTTATTTATTCATCAATTAAGCAGGTAAAAGGTGGAGTTGATTTTAAGTGTGGTATTAGGATTTGGAATCTATTGCGTTCAAAGGAGCTGTCCATGCAAATGAAACAGGCCATTGTAAGGAAGGATGAGCCAAACAACCCCAGGTTTGGTTCGCACCAGAACATGCTGTGGAGAGTCAGCCTGGGGCAGAGTTAAGAAGGGGTTAATTGAAGAGGGCAGGTACTTCCCCTTCAGACCTGCTTATTGCCAGCTATCAAAGCTGAGAGGAGCTTGAAGCTGGAAGAACCCCTGTTACCTATGACTTGATCCTGTTGGGTGAGCTTGCCTGAACTGGGACTTTGCTATGTTATATGCTGTGGCGGAGATGCTGAGCATTATTTAAAAGTACTGTCTTATACTGCTAAGAATAGTTATTGTGTTTTTTGAACTGCCTATAAAGACAAATCTTGTCAATTTTCTGTTGCTTTTTGCTGAATAAAGCCTTTTAAGTTGACTGAAGTGTCTGAGCCGGCTTGTCACCCCCTGATCCCTTGCAATGCGAACAGGCAAAAATTCTGACGAACGCACAAACACTGTTAAAGTCTATGGGACACGAACATGAAAAATCAAAAGTGCTAATTTTAAAGGCTTATTTGCAAGTTATTGTCATAAAAAGGGGACATGTATCAATGCAAAAAAAGTTTTAAAAACAGCCGTTTTTTAGGAGCAGTGATTTTAATAATGCTTAAAATGAAACAATAAAAATGAAATATTCCTTTAAATATCATGCCTGGGGGGTTTCTATAGTGTGCCTGTAAAGTGATGCAGTTTTCCCGTGTTTAGAACAGCACCACAGCAAAATTACATTTCTAAAGCAAAAAGGTAATTCAATATTGATCCTGAACAGGCCAGGCCACATGCCCTCAACATGGGGAGGGTGCTTTGGAGTAGACCCCCAAAGCACCTTGTTGCCATATTGATGGGGACAAGGGCATCATCCCCACAACCCTTGCCTATTGGTTGTGGGGGTCTGCGGGTGGGGGGCTTATCAGAATCTGGAAGCCCCCTTTAACAAGGGGACCCCCAGATCCTGCCCCCCCCATGTGAATTGGTAATGGGTACATTTTACCCCTACCATTTCACAAGAAAAGTGTAAAAAATAGTGAAATAGACTTTGGGACAAGTCCTTTATTAAAAGATAAAAAAATAAAAATGTCTCATGATGTAAATCCATCTTACGCTGCCCGACAAGCTGAAAAAAGAAAAAAAAAGTCGCAACAGCTCCGCCTCCATTGAAGGCTCCCGCCGAGTGACGCTTCTTCTCTGTGACAGCTGTTATAGAGCTGAGGGCGGGGCCACTCGGTGACATAAACAGGCCTGCCTTCCTAGACACCCTGCTTCCGAAAGTTTTTAAAACTTTTTTTTGCATTGATACATGTCCCCTGGGGCAGGACCCGGGTCCCCGAACACTTTTTATGACAATAAATTGCATATAAGCCTTTAGAACTATCACTTTTGGTTTTTCATGTTAATGTCCCATAGACTTTAACGGTGTTCCACGGCTTTCGAATTTGCAGTGAACACTGCATAATGTTCACTGTTCAGCAAACAGGCGAACACCCGATGTTCGAGTTGAATGTAAGCATCGGGCTCATCCCTAATTATTTTTTAATAAAGGAATTGTCAAAAACTTGTCTCTTGTGTTTATTACTTTTTGTCACTTTTTTGGAGACTGGGTAGGGATACTAGGCACCCGACATTCATTCACATAGGAGGGAGGCCAGGATCTGTGGGCCCCCTTGTTCAAGGGTGCTTCCAGATTGCGATAAGCCCTGCCCACAGCCCCCGACAACCACAGCCCAGGGTTGTTGGGAAGAGACCCTTGTCCTCATCAACATGGAGACAAGGTGCTGTGCCCATGCCATCACACTGCCTCCACCATGTTGTACAGATGACGTTGTGTGCTTTGGATCATGAGCTGTTCCAAGCCTTCTCCACACTTTTTTCTTCCCGTTATTCTGGTACAGATTAATCTTAGTTTCATTCATCCAAAGAATGCTTTTCCAGACCTGGTCTGGCTTTTTTAGATGTATTTTGTCAAAGTCTAATCTGGCTTTTCTATTCTTCAGGCTTAAGAATGGTTTGCACCTTGTGGTGAACCCTCTGTATTTGCTCTGACTTTCTTGATTGTAGACTTTAACAATGATACACCCACCTCCTGGAGAGTGTCCTTCACTTGTCTGGATGTTGTGAATAGGTTTTTCTTTACCATATAGAGGATCCTGCGATCATCCACCACTGTTGTCTTCCATGGACATCCAGGCCTTTTTATGTTGCTGAGCTCACCAGTGTGCTCTTCTTTCCTCAGAATGTACCAAACTGTTGATTTGGCCACTCCTAAAGTTGCTGCTATCTCTCTGATGGATTTGTTTAGTTTTTGCAGCCTTACAATGGAGTGTTTCACTTGCATGGACAGCTCCTTTGAACGCATGATGTAGGTTCACAGCAATAGAGTCCAAATGCAAATACCACACTTAGAATCAACTCCAGACCTTTTACCTGCTTAATTGATGAAGAAATATGGAAAGAGTAGCCCACACCTGGCCATGAAACAGCTTTTGATTCAAATGTCCAATTACTTTTGGACCCTTGAAAAAGGAGGGAAGTCTATTCTTAAGAGCTGTAATCCCTAAACCCTTCCATACATACCCTCAAATTAAACCTGAGAATGTGCACTTTCAGCCCATACCCATTATATAACTATAGCTTGAATATGTTCTGGTAATTACCTTAAAAAACTAAAATTGTGCCTGTGTACAAATATATATTGACCTAACTGTATATCTGTAGTGTTTTATTATCTCTCTCCAAAGCATTGAGTCCCATTTGTTTCTGCTGTTTCACTACTCTGTTACCAGCATGATAACTTCTGACAAGTTTTCAGAGGCGGGAATTTAAAGCAGCCTGAAGTTTTTGTGGGGGGAGGTTGTTATAAATAGATTAGCAGAGAGCTTGTCTTGTCATAGCACAGCTCTGCAAGTCTCAGCCTGCGTGGAGGGTGGGGGGGGTGTGCCTTTCCTCCAATCAACCGTCTTCCAGTGTAAGCCAAGACTACACTCACAGTGCAGAATGAGTGTCATGTTTCACATGCCTTGTGATGTGCCATTTAAATGTTATATGTATTATTCTGTCCGTGGTTCCTCCCCTTCCTGTATCTCAGCTTATTCTGTATAGTTAGCCCCACCCTTCTCCCAGTAATGCATTTCTGCACATATGTGGACTGGATCACAGTATGAGTTTTTGACCTATCCGATGTTCATTGTTGTAAGATCCTCACAGTTTATGGATTAAACTTCACAAGATCAACAAGGTGTCATCTGAATTGAGTCACTGTCTGTTTATCCAAATAAGATTGGGGTTATCGACATCTCAACACAACTAACTGTAAGTTACAGAGATCACACTTTCAATGCTTAGATTGTAGAGACAGAACAGTCAAAAGACGTTAGAAAGATCAGTCAATACATCCTTAGGAAGATCAATCAAAAGATCTGATCCTTGCTAGCTCTGGAACCACTGTGAGATGTTATATGGACACTGGAAATAGCATCTATCAGACAGTTCAGCCATTATTACACAAGTCTGTATGTGTGTCTGCAAGCAAGTCTCGGAATAGCACTCATCAGTCACAGGACAATATTACTACTGTGAATGTTCATACAAATAGCTTATACACTGCCTCTGTATGCATCAGCATATGGCTTTTGTCTGTGTAATCTTATATTAAAGTTAGTGTAAACCTTTATTAAACTGCAGCCTAAGAAACCTGATCTCAGACACAGCAAACTGATACATTTCTCTGCTGCTGAAAACTGTACTATAAACCCCCTCCTTGTTAACAAGATGTTTCAACAAGTCAATATGCAATCTGGGGATGCACAGCCAGGTTTAGTACTCCTTCCAGATGAGAAATTAAACCCTGAATCAAACCAAAGGGAAAAACGCTTAACAAAACCAATCTGGAAAGTGCAAGAGAATCTTAAAGCTGACAAAGAACTGCTGTTTAATATCAATGACTTATGGTCTAATACTGTTAAATGCATGTCTGCTCTCTCCCAACAATCTCATGAGCCATTACAACTAGAGGGCGTTATCAAGCAATTGAATGTTGCTTATGAGAGTTATCAAAGACTGTGTGTTAAATATACTGATCTCTTAAAGCTGAACAACACTTAAGGGTCCTTGGAAGGATTAAAGGGATTTGAGGAGCTCAATCTTGAAAAAGACAATTTAGTGGTGCAAACAAAGACAAAGGCAGAAGTGAGAATAACACGGCTTCATGAATCCAGATCTTATCGCTCTGCGTCTACTAGATGCTCCACAAGATCTTCCAAATCCCTACAATCAAGATCTTCTGCACTCAGTCAACAGCTCATAAAGGCCTGTGCAGATGCTGAAGCTTCTAAAATTCAGGCAGCTTTCGCCCAAAAGAAAGCAGGAATGGAAACCAAAGCTGCACGCCAGAAAGCAGAAATGGATGTTTTGGAAAAACAATGTGAGCATGCCACAGCCATGGCAAGGTTAAGGGTCTTAGAACAAGCCGCTAATGAAAGCGAAAGAGACAACAGTTGCAGACACTTTGCACCAACATATGTTCCCAAGTCACTTAATGTGAATGCACCAGCTATCACAACTAACTCTGTTCCACCTGCAGTCATGCATTTAAAGTCTGAGAACACGGACATGTCACAGTTTGCTAAATACATGCTCCGTAGAGAGCTCACTAAGACAGGCCTCACCAAGTTTGATGACAAGCCTGGAAATTACAGAGGCTGGAAATCCACCTTTAAGGCCACTATGAGTGACCTAGACATCAATGCCACAGAGGAATTAGATCTGCTCATCAGAAGGCTAGGTCCCCAGTCAACTGAACGCATCAAGTGGCTAAAAGCAGTTCATATCGACAACCCCACTGCAGGCCTTAATGCTGCTTGGGACAGACTTGAACGTACCTTTGGCAGCCCAGAGACAATTGAAGATGCCTTATTCAAATGGTTGCAAAGCTTCCCAAATATTTCTTCTAGAGACAATCTAAAGTTTCAAGAACTCAGCGATGGTCTATTAGAGCTTCAACTTGCTAAGGCGGACATAAACTTACCTGGTCTCAGTTACCTTGACACCGCTCGTGGCATCAACCCTATTGTTCTCAAGCTACCATATGGCATTCAATAAAAATGGGCAGCGCTTGGATCAAAGTATAAGGAAACTCATAAAATTGATTTTCCTCCTTTTTCCTACTTCTGTGAGTTCATCAAAAGAATTGCAGACACTAAGAATTACCCAAGTTTCTCCTATGGTGACTGTAACCCTCTCAGTTCATACTCTCCAAGACCTATGAACACACGTATGGCACACAGAGACCATAGAGGTCCAGTGTTAGTGGAAAGGACTAATGTTCTACCTGCACCTGCTACAGTTCTTGAAAACACTGATCAAAACAAGAAAATTGAGAACCCAAATCGCAAATGTCCGATACATGACAAACCACATCCACTTAAGAAATGTGTCCGCTTCAGAAAGAAAACCCTACAAGAACGTAAGGAACTTTTAAAGAAATTTGGAGTTTGCTACAAATGCTGTGCCTCCACAGAACACTTTGCAAAGGACTGTAAAGCTATCATCAAATGTATAGAGTGTAACAGTGATGACCATGTGCAACCTCTTCATCAATATCCACACAACTCTACTACACTCACAAACAATCTTCCTGAGGCAAAGCGAGGCGGGGAGCGCACAGATCAAACAGCACCATCCACCTCGGTGTTATCTACATGTACAGAAGTCTGTGGAGAAGGACTCTGTGACAAATCCTGTGCAAAGATTTGCTTGGTTCGTGTATACCCCAAAGGTCAACCTGAAAAGGCCATAAGACTGTATACTGTTCTGGATGAGCAGAACAACAGATCTCTTGCAAGAACA
The DNA here is from genome assembly GCF_042186555.1 of Aquarana catesbeiana. Lineage (NCBI taxonomy): Eukaryota > Metazoa > Chordata > Amphibia > Anura > Ranidae > Aquarana > Aquarana catesbeiana. Next base: position 334,167,041 of record NC_133326.1, read on the forward strand.
CAGTTTTGTGAACTGTTGAACATAACAGGAGATTGTCTGCCTTATACCCTGAGTACTTGTTCCGGCACTACAGAAGTCTTAGGTAGAAGAGCCAGCGGTCTTGTAGTTGCTCCCCTGAATGACAATGTGGAAATATTCTTGCCCACTATCACTGAGTGCAACCAAATCCCAACCAACAAAGAGGAGATCCCTACTCCTGAAGATGCCTTTTACCATTCTCTCTTGAAGGACAGAGCCGACCAAATACCAGCCCTCGACGAAAGTGCTGATATCCTGCTGTTACTCGGCTGAGACATCTTAAGGGTGCACAAGGTTCATCAGCAAATCAATGGTCCACATCATGTACCATATACTCAGTGTCTGGATCTAGGTTGGCTCATCATAGGCAATGTCTGTCGCGCCAAATTCGAGTAGCGCGTCATGGCCCATAATTCACTGCGGCATCGCAGTGCATTGCTGGCTGATGATTGGCCAAGCATGCACTATGACCCGCATGCTTGGCCAATCACAGCGCCATCTGTACAGAGAGCCGTAATTGGCCAAAGCCAGGGTGGCTTTGGCCAATTATGGCTCAGGGGGTTTAGTACATGCCCCACACTATATAAGGCCGCCTGCGTGGTGGCCTTGTGTAGTGTGTTGCGGCAGTGGATAGAGATAGACAGAGAGACAATGTCATTTGATTTAAGTTAGATAGAGTAGGCAGGCGAGTCAGTTAGCTGCACTTACAGTGTATTGTGTATATATATATATATATATATATATATATATATATATGCATTCTAGGTGTTGTGTATATATATATATATATATATATATATATATATATATATATATATATATATGCATATACATATACACTGCATTCAGTTTAGCTAGATCCGTTCCTGTTATTCTCTGGTGTTGGTTGCTGGTGTTCTTCTGATCCTATTAGTACCACAGGCAGGCAGCTGCAGTATTTACAGTTAGTGTACTGTGTCCTCTGCACAGTGTGCACCTAAAGCTACCTGAAGACAATTGCTGTTGTTCTGATCCTATTAATACCACAGGCAGGCAGCTGCAATATTTAAAGTTAGTGTACTGTGTCCTCTGCACAGTGTGCACCTAAAGATACCTGAAGACAATTGCTGGTGTTCTGATCCTATAAATACCACAGGCAGGCAGCTGCAGTATTTACAGTTAGTGTACTGTGTCCACTGCACAGTGTGCACCTAAAGCTACCTGAAGACAATTGCTGGTGTTCTGATCCTATTAATACCACAGGCAGGCAGCTGCAGTATTTACAGTTAGTGTACTGTGTTCTCTGCACAGTGTGCACCTAAAGCTACCTGTAGATAATTGCTGGTGTTCTCATACTAATAATACTACAGGCAGGCAGTTGATTCTGCTAGCTGCAGTATAATCAGTATATATATATATATATATATATATATATATATATATATATATATATACATCCCAGCTTTGTGCAGCTACATCTCACTGCAGGCCATTAGTATGTCTGGAAGGCCAACAAGGAGAGGCAGACAGTCACAAGCCAATAAAAGAGGGCAAGCAGGCTCTGTGTCTAAAGGCAACAGTGCTGGTCGTGGACACGGTGCATCCTCATGAGCACGTGGCCGTGGGACACGATTGTCCTTTTTTCGGCAGCTGGCCGAGTTGAGCCGCAACATGTGGAAGACTTGGTAGAGTGGATGACCAAGTTGTCCTCATCCTCCTCATCCTCTCTCACCCAGGTTTAGGGTACTTTGTCTGGCAAAGCAGCTGCCAACGCGGCCTCTTCCCTTGGCTCAATGGCATCAGTCACTCCTTCCCTAGCCCCACCATGTCCTCCTGAGGAGTCCCCCGAACTGTTTGACCACAGTGTTGGGTACATGCTCCAGGAGGATGCCCAGCGTTTTGAAGGCTCCGATGATGGTACCCAGTTAGAAGAAGGCAGTAACGTGAGCCCAGAGAGAGGGGGTGCCCAAGAAGGACAGCAATTTGGCAGTCATGTTCCCCCAGCTGCAGCATACTGCTAGCTTTGCTCCAGTGATGAGGAGGGAGGGGATGATGAGGAAGTCACTGACTCCACGTGGGTGCCTGATAGGAGAGAGGAGGAGGAGGATGCACATCTCCAATGCGGCAGGATGCCCCCCAGGGGGCAGCTTAAGGGCAGCACACCGACTACATCACACCACAGAGCTCCGCATGTGCAGGGCGCTGCTGTCTCTGCACGTCATTCTAAAAGTTCCTTGGTGTGGGCCTTTTTTTAGACGAGTGCATCAGATCGCACCGCTGCTATTTGCAACATAGGTCTCAAGCGTATCTCGTGTGGCCAAAACATCACCCACTTGGGCACCACATGCTTGACCGGACATATGTTGACCTGCCATGCAGTTCGTTGGCAAGCGTACCTAAAAGACCCACACCAAAGAACAAATCGGACCTCTCCTTGCTCCTCATCAGCTGGGATCTCCAACCCCACTATACCTTCACTCCTCTCTGAAACCTGCACTGAGAGGAATGAAGGTGTAGAATTAGGTGTGTCACAGCCAAGTACTTGCGGGCAATCTGCTATCGGTACACCGATGTCAGATTGTACCAGGCAAATTTCCCTGCCCCAGCTGCTACACCGCCGAAAGAAGTTCGCTCCCAGCCATCCACATGCCCAGCTGTTGAATGCTAGCTTGGATAAATTGCTAGCACTTCAACTGCTGCCTTTTCATTTGGTAGACTCTGCCCCCTTCTGTGAATTTGCGGAATGTGCGGTTCCTCAGTGGCAGGTTCCCAAACGTTACTTTTTCTCACGGAAGGCGATTCCAGCTCTCTCTAGAGGCATGTGGAAGGCAATGTCTTGGCCTCGCTGGACAGGGCATTCATTGGTAAGGTGCATATTACCGCTGACTCATGGTCCAGCAGGCATGGACAGGGAAGTTACCTATCTTTCACCGTGCACTGGGTGACTCTTCTGGCAGCTGGGAAGGATGCAGGACAGGGTGCAGTAGTGTTGGAGGTTGTTCCGCCACCACGCCTCCAAAATTCTACTAGTGGTGATTCTGCCACACCTCTCTCCTCCACCCCCTCCTCTTCTTCTTCCTCCATGGCCTCTTCCTGTGCTGATTTGTCCTCGGAACCAGCAGTGCTCCATAGGCGTACAAGGGTCTACGCAAGCACGCAGGCAAAAAGACGCCATGCGGTGCTTGAGCTGGTGTGCTTGGGGAACAGGAGCCACACTGGGGCAAAGATTCTGTCAGCTCTGCAGGGGCATGTTCAGAGGTGGTTGACGCTACACCAGCTTAAGCCAGGAATGGTGGTTTGTGACAATGGCACCAACCTCCTCTCCGCCCTCCAACAGGGACAACTGACCCAAGTGCCCTCACGTCCTTAACTTGGTGGTGCAGCGGTGGTGCAGCGGCCCAAGAACCGCCTAATCTGTGACATGCCCACCAGGTGGAACTCAACATTGGCCATGCTTCAGCGGCTGCACACGCAGCAGAGGGCCATCAATGAGTACCTATGTGACTATGGCACCAGGACAGGGTCAGGGGAGCTTGTTTTCTTTCCCCACGCCAGTGGGCCATGATCAAGGATGCATGCACTGTCCTGTCACCATTTGAGGAGGCCACGAGGATGGTGAGCAGTGACAGTGCATGCATCAGTGACACTGTCCCTCTTGTCCACCTGTTGGAGCACACGCTGCCTGGAATAATGGACAGGGCACTTGAGGCAGAACAGAGGGAGGAAGAGGAGGACTTCCTTATCTCTCAAGGTCCCCTTTATCCAGACAGTGTTCCTGCGTGCCTGCCGATCACACAGGAAGAGGAGGAGGAGGAGGATTGTGTCAGCATGGAGGTGGAGCCTGGCACTCAGCATCAGCAGCAGTCTTCAAGGGATCATTTACAGTCCCAAGAAACCCATGGACTTGTACGTGGCTGGGAAGAGGTGGCTGCGGATCATGTTGTCCTTAGTGACCCAGAGGACTCTGGACCGAATGCCTCAGCAAACCTACGCTGCATGGCCTCCCTGATCCTTCAAAGCCTGCGAAAGGATCCTCATATTCATGGTATCAAGGGGAGGGATCATTACTGGCTGGCAACCCTCCTTGATCCACATTACAAGGTTAAGGTTGCGGACCTTATCTTGCCGTCGCAGAGGGAGCAGAGGATGAAACATCTTCGGGAGGCCTTGCACAAAGATTTGTGCTACGCATTTCCAGAGCCTGGGAGGTTACAATTTCCTGGTCCTCCTGGACAATGTGTTGCTGAGGCTTCGGTCAGTCACAGAAGGAGTGGTGGAGAAGGTGGCCGTCTGACCGATGTGTTCAGACAATTTTTTAGTCCGCAGCCCCAAGGTATGATTGGTTCCAGCAACCATCGCCAGTGTCTGTTTTACATGGTGCAGGAATACCTAGGGGCAAGATCAGACTTGAACACCTTTCCCACCGAAAATCCTCTGGGTTACTGGGTCTTGAGGATGGATCACTGGCCAGAGCTTGCACGGTATGCAATTGAGCTACTGGCCTGTCCTGCATCCAGCGTTCTTTCGGAACGCACATTCAGTGCTGCTGGAGGCTTTGTAACCGACAACAGGGTGCGCCTGTCCACCGACTTGGTCGATCGACTGACCTTCATAAAAATGAATCAGTCTTGGATCACCACCAGCTACCAAGCGCCTGATGCTGATGTAACTGAATATTTTTTTTTGGAAATGTCAGATCCCTTCAAGACTGCCTATGTTGATGCTGATTGACTATCCTGTTATGCTGAGTGACTATCCTCTTCTTCCTCAATGATCATTCTGATAGCTTGTAAGCACATTTTTAGTTCTGGGCACCGCCACCAGTGGCTAAGGCCCAATTTTTCAGCCCCTGTTTAACAGGGGCATGTAATCACAATTTTTGATGCAATACTTTGCAGCAGGGCTCATTCCTGCACTCCAACTAGAGTATCTGTGAGGGGTTGCAGTGTTGTGGGACCAGCACCAGTGCCTGAGGCCCAATTTTTCAGCCCCTGTTTAACAGGGGCCTGTAATTACAATTTTTGATGCAATATTTTGCAGGAGGGTTCGTTGCTGCGCTCAACTACAGTATCTGTGAGGGGTTGCAGTGTTGTGGCTCCAGCACCAGTGCCTAAAGCCCAATTTTTCAGCCCCTGTTTAACAGGGGCGTGTAATTACAATTTTTGATGCAATACTTTGCAGCAGGGCTCATTCCTGAACTCCAACTAGAGTATCTGTGAGGGGTTGCAGTGTTGTGGCACTAGCACCAGTGCCTAAGGCCCAATTTTTCAGCCCCTGTTTAACAGGGGCGTATAATTACAATTTTTGATGCAATACTTTGCAGCAGGGCTCATTCCTGCGCTCCAACTATAGCATCTGTGAGGGGTTGCAGTGCTGTGGCACCAGTGCCTAAGGCCCAACTTTTCTGCCCCTGTTCAACAGGGACATTTAATTACAATTCTTGATCTAATATTTAACAGCAGGGCCCATTCCTGCGTCCACCAAGAGTAACTGTGAGGACTTACAGTGTTGTGACACCAGCACCACCACCACCACCACCAAAGGCCCAATTTTTCTACCACTGTTCAACTATGGCACGTAATTACAATTCTTGATCTAATATTTCACAGCAGGGCCCATTCCTGCTCCCACCAAGAGTGTGTGAGGGCTTACAGTGTTGTGGCAACACCAACACCTAAGGCCCCAATTTCTGCAAAGTATAAAAGGCAGGCCCCAACTTTCAAACATCCAACTTACAAATGACTCCTACTTGCAAACGGAAGGAGACAACAGGAAGTGAGATGAAATCTACCCCTAGGAAGGGAAATTCTCTCCTGTAAGAGTTAATATGGGAAAAACGTGTCTCCTCTCCACCGATGCTTTATACCCAATCCTTGTTTCACTAAAAACCCCACATTTTCAAAAAACATTTGTCATTGGGACAGAAAGTGTGGTGAAATCTTCTGAGGAGGTGCACAGACAGCAAAACAAATGTTATAGGGGTGATAACTCTTCCCCATGTTTTCCAAAAAGCTTAAAAATAGATTTTTTGGCTGGAGCTACACTTTAAAAATGTACCATTTCAAATTTACAAACAGATTCTACTTAACAACAAACCTTCAGTCCCTGTCTTGTTTATATCGCCTGTATACTGCTGTTCAGAGTATATAGGGCCTGGGGGCCCTACGCCTTTCCTTTTTTAATTTGGGTGCGGGGTTCCCCTTAATATCCATACAAGACCCAAAGGGCCTGTAAAGGACTGGGGGGGTACCCATGCCGTTTGTCTCACTGATTTTCATCCATATTGCCGGGACCTGACATTACATTAAAGCCGCAAGCAGTTTTAAATGACTTTTATTCCTGTACAAATGTCATTTTGTGCAGGGACTGTTCTAAGCATGGGAAACATGTGCCACTTTACAGGCATACTATAGACAACCCCCAGGTACAATATTTAAAGGAATATTTCACTTTTTTTTCCGCTTTAAGCATCATTAAAATCACTGCTCCCGAAAAAACTGCCGTTTTTAAAACTTTTTTTTGTATTGATACATGTCCCTTGGGGCAGGACCCGGGTCCCCAAACCCTTTTTAGGACAATAACTTGCATATTAGCCTTTAAAATTAGCACTTTTGATTTTGAACGTTCAAGTCCCGTAGACTTTAAAGGGGTTCTAAAGTTTGTGCAAACTTTCGGTCCGTTCGCAGGTTCTGGTGCGAACCAAACCGGGGGGTGTTCGGCTCATCCCTATCCACCAGTACTCTTGAATGATAAACTCATCTCAAGTTCTACAGATTCTCTTCGCAACCATTGGCATATGGGTCTTATTACAAAGACTACGCCAAGTATTGACGGAAAAGTACGGAAAGTAGAAGTTAACGTAATGAAAGAAGGTTCTGCACACTTTTACTTCAGGCCTATAAAGGAACTAGTACTTCTTTTGCCCAAAGAAGACAAGTCATCAACTTGATTCAAAGGGAGGTACGAATGATTGATCATGTTGCTGCCTTCCCCTCTGAAGATGGATATTTCCTTGTCACAGCCTGGACCTTCGAGACCAACATCTGCAAGTATATGTTAATGTTTGCATTGTTTCCCTTGTTGTTCCCTTCCCTCTTGTTTTGTAGGTGTTCTTGGAAAAAACTTCAGTACTTATATTGGACTTGGACTAAAGTTTGTTAATGATAGAAATCATAGATTTTGACTTGGAGTGTCATGTTTCACATGCCTTGTGATATGCCTTTAAATGTTATATGTATTTTTCTGTCCCTGGTTCCTCCCCTTCCTGTATCTCAGCTTATTCTGTATAGTTTGCCCCACCCTTCTCCCAGTAATGCATTTCTGCACACATGTGGACTGGATCACATTATGATCTTTTGACCTACCCGAAGTTCATTGTTGTAAGATCCTCACAGTTTATGGATTAAACTTCACAAGATCAACAAGGTGTCATCTGGATCGAGTCACTGTCTGTTTATCCAAATAATATTGGGGTTATCGACATCTCAACACAACTAACTTTAAGTTCTGGAGATCACACTTTCAATGCTTAGATTGGAGAGACAGAACAATGAGGAAGTAAAATTTCTAACACGATGTAAGAATTCTAAAGAGTATAGAAAGGGAAAGACAGCAGATATACATGTAAAAGTTATGTAGGGAGATTTGTTTCATCTCTGTGTATCATCTGATGCTGTTCACTTCACTGGGTATATGTGAGGGTTTACATCCACTTTTAGGTTTTGCACCCTTTGGTTACATGGGGTAAGGTATAAAGCAATTACAAATGTGATTTATAATTATTGAAAATATGCCTGTTGTATTATGTTTGATTAATTTTATATTAATTATTTGGCATTTTATTTGTTTATAGTTTTCACTGTGTTTGACAAGATTATTGAGATAATAAACTCAAAGCACTCGGAGACTCTCTGCAGCTTGATTATTAGTGCCAGGGGCTGCTACAATAAACATTTATTTGCTTGCTTTGTTTATGTGGTCCAAACAGGATCTCTATTGCCATTTGAATGCTTCTATTTTTTTCCTTATGTATATAATATTTTTTCTACATGCTAATGAAGGTGCATTTATTTAATGACAAGTGTGGCATATTTTTGGGAAACATTATAAAAAACATTTATATAGGATGCCATATACAGTAGTAGTAGCAGGAACTTCCAGATCTCATGTGAAGTGACCTAAATTGAAATTATTTTTTCTTATTCTCCAGCACAGTATTGTTCTCTACACACCACACACAAGTAACCTTATTCTATCAGTATATGTAATTAAACATTTAAGTTAATGAGTACATTTAATTTGTTGACTGGAGGTAAAAATGTGATATATATGCATTGATCAGTATGTTTATGTTTTCATTGTTCTTGTTCTTATTCTTCCTCTGTAGCAAATATCAGCAATTTCTTGACCTTTAGTAAATCTGAGTCCTGGAGTGAAAACAAAGAATTCCATAAATATTTACCTTTGAGTCACAGCCTCCTTTCTGCAAATCAAATGCTCAGCAGTCAGCAGCCTGTGAGTTCTTAATAAAAATGGAAATGTTTGCAGATTGATTCTGTAACATCAGGTCGACAACGACCTTTGCAGATGACCTTGTGTCACAGCATTAAAAATGAATCCTGAAACTAACAGAAAAATGGATTTCAAAATATGGTCTCCAGCATTTTCTACTTTTTAACCGAGCATTGCGTGTCCCAAATGTTTTCCTTAGCACTTGCATTTATGAATTCTTCACATGCTGTTATGATATTCCAGAAATATTGGAGGGGTTAATTTATTATTAGTATATATGAAAATGACAGTGTTGTACAGAGTACCATAGGCAGTAAAATACAGCCTAACTGCATTTTTTTCTCCTTTGTAAATAAATACAAAGCTTTTCTTTTAGGTTAATTCATCCATAAATTTAGACAAAAAGGTAAAGAACCCAGAAAAGCCAGTGTAGCAACAATATTTAAAAAGGGCCCAAAATACATTCCTGGGAATTACAGACCAGTTAGCCTAACATCAATAGCAGGGCTTTTTTTCAGCGGGAAGGTGGGGGAATGCAGTTCCAGCACCTCCAGCACTGAAACTGTAATAGCATGGGGTGTGGGGTGTGCTGGAGGGTCTATTGATGTTGGCTGCTGGGGGATCTATTGTCACTGATGGGGATCTGATTTTGTGTGAGGGTCTATTGTTGCTGATGGGGAATCTAGTGTTGCTGAGGAGGGTCTTATGTTGCTGGAAGGGATCTACTGTTGAGGGAGAGGTCTATTTTTACTGGCTGCTGGAGGATCTATTGATGCTGGCTGCTGGAAGATCTGTTGTTGCTGCTGGGGGGTCTAATGTTGCTTGGGTGGATATTTTATTACTGGGTGTGATATTTTGGTGTGGGTGGTTCATTGTTGCTGCAGGGAATCTATTGTTGTTGGGGTGGAGTCCATTGTTGCTGGGGGAGTCTATTGTTGCATGGGGATCTATTGCTGGGATTCTATTGTTGCTGGCTGCAGGGGATCTATTTTTCTTCTTCTCTTTTTATCATCATGTTCCATACAAATGATTTAGCTCCACAAAATGATACTTGGTTCTGTATTCTCTAAAAGGGGCAGTACTAGTAGGTGGGTAGGGGGTGGAATCATGGGACAGTGGTCAGAGGTGGGTAGGGGGCAGAGACAATAGGTGACTCAGAGGGGGGGAGTTCCTGCACCTATTCTCTGAGAAAAAAAGCCCTGATCAATAGTATGCAAGCTCTTGGAGGGGATGATAAGAGACTATATACATGATTTTAGTAATGAGAACGGTATAATTAGCAGTAATCAGCATGGATTCATGAAGAATCGTCCTTGCCAAACCAATCTATAGTTACCATCTAGATAAAGGAAGGCCCATAGATGTTGTGTATCTGGATTTTGCAAAAGCATTTGACACAGTTCCCCATAAACGTTTACTGTACAAAATAAGGTCCGTTGGCATGGACCATAGTGTGAGCACATAGGTTGAAAACTGGCTACAAGGGTGAATTCAGAGGGTGGTGATAAATAGGGAATACTCGGAATGGTCAGGGGTGGGTAGTGGGGTCCCCCAGGGTTCTGTGCTGGGACCAATCCTATTTAATTTACTCATGAATGACCTGGAGGATGGGGCAAACAGTCAATTTCTGTATTTGTGGACGATACTAAGCTAAGCAGGGCAATAATTCTCCGCAGGATGTGGAAACCTTGCAAGAAGATCTGAACAAATTAATGGGGTGGGCAACTACATGGCAAATGAGGTTTAATGTAGAAAAATGTAAAATAATGCATTTGGGTGGCAAAAATATGAATGTAATCTATACACTGAGGGGAGAACCTCTGGGGAATCTAGGATGGAAAAGGACCTGAGGGTCCTAGTAGATGATAGGCTCAGCAATGGCATGCAATCCCAAGCTGATGCTAACAAAGCAAACAGAATAATGGCATGCATTAAAAAAGGGATTAACTCCAGAGATAAAGCGATAATTCTAATGCCCCGTACACACGGTCGGATTTTCCGATGGAAAATGTCCGATCGGAGCGTGTTGTCGGAAATTCCGACCGTGTGTGGGCGCCATCGGACATTTTCCATCTGATTTTCCGACACACAAAGTTGGACAGCAGGAGATAAAATTTTCCGACAACAAAATCCGATCGCGTCAATTCCGACCGTGTGTGGCCTGTTCCGACGCACAAAGTGCCACGCATGCTCAGAAGAAATTCCGACACGGGACAGCTCGTTCTGGTAAACTTAGCGTTCGCAATGGATACAGCACTTTCGTCACGCTGCAATGTAAAAAATGGTTTAATACAGCGCACTCTCTTCTTTATAATGTGACAAGAATTAAGTCGTTTTGATGCTCATATTCACACACACTTCTCACAAACTTCTTTCGTTACTATTTATCGGGATTCCCTCAATATATTTTGATTTCTCACATCTGACAACATATTTGTTTTTTTTTGTTTTTTACTTTAATGTAGAATCTTTTTTTGTGTTTCTCTTTTTTTTTTTTTTTTGGTGATTTTGATTTGTACTCCCGAAAATGTTTGTGTGTTTTTTGTGACAAGTTCCCACAACACCATTGATATGTTGTTCGATTTAATCTGTAGGAGGAGATTGTTTGGTGTTGTTGTCCCTTGTTAATTTCACATTGTACTTTAGAAATGTACCTGAATACTCACCAACAAACTGTCCTTTTTGGATGAAAACACACACAGGAGAGTAGAATTTACCTAAAAATATTTTATTAAGGGGTCACAACTATAAACAAAGAGGGAGGCAACGCTGGAGAAACTGCAGAAGTGGGTGAAGCCTTGGACCCCCAGGGCAGACATCAATTATTTAAAAGCAAAATTGGTGGCCTGAGGAGTCCTTATCTAAGGGAGGGCAGTCTGGTCCAGAAGTCCCAGAGATCCGGAAAGCAGCAGATGACATCTGTGTCCCCAGGCTGTGGTCATACGAGAGACTGCAGCTTCTGTCAGACCAGACTGAACCCAGGGTCATCACTCTGTGGTCTTCTTTCCACACTTCCTTCCACGCTGTGGCTGTGGTGGTGGAGTTGTGGCAGCAGGAGGAGGAGGAGGATCGTCCCTCTCCATGACATCCGTCTTGTGTGTCAGTTCCCCACTCTCCCCCTTCCGAAGGACTTTATAAATCAGGTCCTCAGAGATCTTGCGTTGGCCCTCCTGCATGCCCAGCAATTTGGTGGCAGCCATGCAGGCAAAGGCCTCTGCAGGACTGGGGAAGGCTCTGAGGGACGCCGAAGCCTCCTGGATCAGCCTGTATGCTGAATCCTGCACGGGACTCGGAGTGGACTTCCTGGCCCTTTTATATGGCAGGCGGAGGGGAGGGACCTGAGACTCAGTCATGCTGCGACTTGTCCCAGGCTTCTCTTGGCTGACACTTAGCCCCGCCTCCTCCTGGCTGCCACTAATCCCCGCCTCCTCCTGGCTGCCACTAATCCCCGCCTCCTCCTGACTGCCACATTCCACAGCCTCCTCCTGGCTGAGGTCTTCCTGTGTATGAAAAAGGGACATAGTTTTAGTATTGTTTTCATCAATCACACACAATTTTCACCTCCTGACTGCTGCAAATTCAATGTTAACAAATATAACAGACTATCCTTCTGAGCCCAGCATTTTTCATTCTTGTCCCAATTATTTTTGCCCACTACTGTCTATTGATATGTAAAACACTTTTTTTAATCAGCAATTAGTGATCAATAATAACATCTAGGAAACATCATTTATTTATTGCCCAGAAATCAGTAGAAGAATGCTATACCTGACTCCAGCTGGGCTCCTCCACTTCTTCCTGGCTGGAAGGCCCAGGTTGGACATCGGAAGCCTCAGCTGGGATGGAAGGAAGCGTGGAAGGAAGAGTGGAGAGGGATTCCCTGACTTCAGTGTGGTCTGACAGAAATCGCAATCTCTCATAGTACCACAGCCTGGGGACATAAACGTCATCTGCTGCAGCTCCGGACCTCTGGGAATCTGTGACCTTCTTGCGCTCCCTAAGATAAGTGCTCCTCAGGCCCCCAATTTTAGCTTTTAAATAAGGGATGGTTGCTGTGGGGACCACCGGCTTCACCAACTCCAGCAGTTTCTCCAGCGCTGCCTGCCTCTTCTGTTTGTGATTATAGTGGGGGTGTCTCACTTGCCACAGACAGGGCAGCTCCCTGTACTTGTCTATGAACAGGGGCAGGAAATTGTGGTCGTTGAACCCATCCATTTTCTCTGCAAGACACAACACATGACAAACCCTAAGGTCAGGCCAAACTCCCCTAATCTTGTTACAATATAGGCTTCAATTTCGAAGCAGCATAGGCCCAAGTTTAGATCCTACCTTCGTTAGCACGATCGGCGTCTCCGATGCTCCTTCCTCCGCTCACAGATCGTACGTAAGACGCGCGCGTTACGATTTATACACACTGCGCATGCGTATAACTCCGCCCGCCCCTGACTTTCTTTCTATTCTATTCCCCGCCCCTTTTCGTTCGGCGCAGTGGAGGAAGAGCACATGGTGGAGAGACAGCAGGATAGTGCTAAGTACAGCAACGAGGAGGAGGAGGAAAGGCTGGAGCCTGAAACGTCCCGATCCAGAAGGAGATTGAAGGACTCAAATATGTCCTTTGGGGAGATGTTGGAAATGGTGGACATCCTGAAGAAGGCCAACTATGATGGAAAGTATGGGCCTTACCCCAACCCCAATGTCCGAAAGGCCAAGATCATGGCGAATGTGGTCAGGAGTCTGCACCGGAAATTCGGGGTACGACGATCGAAAGATCAGCTCAGGAAGCGGTGGTCGGACCTGAAATTACGAGAACATGAGCAGTACAGGAAGATCCGGAGAGTGCTGCAAAAAAGTAAGTAGTTGTGCTGTGTTCCTATTCTTTATGTTTATTACGTTCGTGCTGCTCCATGTGCTTTTAGGAACTGTTGTACAGTTTAAAATGGCAACTTTCATGTTCATGGGCACATTATTCGTTCGGATCACACATTTTTTTGTTCGGACTATAAAATACCATTGTTTAGCCCATATGCATTTGGCCACCATTTTGAGGCCCTATACTTGTCTTCAAAGAATTGGGTTGTGTAGATGGCTTTGTTACTAGAATGAAATGCAAACTAGATTGTGTGTAAGGAGAGGACACTCAGCAGCTGTTTTCACATCTGGACACTGGAGCACTAGTGTGGGACCCCAGAACACCCTTTTTATTAGGGGGGCCACACAGGTGCTCCAGGTATACTATAGGGGGGTCTCCATCTGTGAAGCTTGTACCAAACAGGTAAAGTATTGCAGCTTGACAAAGGACACTAAAAAAGCGACATCTTGGAACTCTGCTAAAATAGATCATTGTACCCCACTTCCAAGCAATGTTTCATCTTTATAGTTCTGACATCAAATATCTGTGTGCTAATTATACCATTTTTGTTTTACATAGGGGAGAAAAGACTCGGAGGACACCCCTCATGTGAGGAGACCAGAGCCCCCCCCCCTCTGGAAGAAGGGGAAATACCAACACAAGATGAGCAGGAGGAGGAAGACGTGGTGGAACTAGTCACCACAACAGGTGAGTGTCTGCAACCACAGGCTCAGATAAGAGATGGATGGCGGCATTTTTTTTAGACCTAATTTATTTTGGGTTTCCTTTCTTTTTAGGTGATCGTGAGGTTGTGGATGAAGATCCTTTCACATCCGAAAGTGCCCAGATCCTGATCGGGGAGATCATGGGGTGTAATTTACAATTGGAAAACATCAAGCAAAACATCAATGATGTTATTCCAAAATATAAAAACATCATTGATGTTTTGGGGCGAGTTTAAAGCCCCTCCAAATCACTTTCTTCTTTTGTCTGCTACAATGTGCGAAATGTTTTTGTGATTTTTCCCAAAGCCAAATTTGGAGGATGCACACAGTGTGCCAACATGTGCTATCTGCCATCACGGGAGATCAATGGACGCGTTTTGGGGGTGCAACCCCTTCCTCAATTATAAAGTAGCGGTGAGGAAGGGCTTTCTCCCCCAAAACACGTCCCTTCATCCCCCGTGATGGCAGGTAGCACATGTTGACATTGTGAAATTGGTGTGCATCTTCCAAATTTGGCTTTTCCAGGGGTGATTTCCCCCCATCTGAACGCAATATCAAACCCAGTTCCTAAATTCTCATGTCTGATATTGCCTTCCAGTTTTACCAAATGTGAACTTTGTAAGATCAAGATTTGTGTCTTTCTTGTGGGTTTTACACAGGCCTGTTTTCTATAAAATGCACATTTTGATTTTGGATAATGACACCACAAAATATGTTATACAATAAACATGTCGGTTTGTCAGAAAAACCTTTGGTAAATGCACATGTGATTGTGCTGGTATTAAAAAGATTGTTCATCAAGAATGTGTGGATTATTGTCTCAATGCTACAACACTTTTGGGGTGATGTAATTGTTGTTTTATGAGAAAATGGGGGTAATTTCCTAAGGGCAAATCCTCTTTGCACTACAAGTGCAGTTTCAGTGCAGTTGCAAGTGCACTTGTAGTGAAAAGTGTCTTTGCATTTAGTAAATAACAGCCAACAGTGCTTTGTATAAGGTTACACAATCACGCCATTTTCTGCACTCAACACATTTCTGTCAGGGTCAGCTAAAACAAACACAAGCAGTAAATGTCCACAAAGAAGAGCCTGGGGGGAGATGCCTGTCGAGAACTTGAGGTCCTGCAGGCTTCTCCCTGTGGCCAAATACCGCAAGGTAGCGACCAACCTCTGCTCCGGAGTGATGGCTTGCCTCATGCAGGTATCCTGCCTGCTGATATAGGGGGTCAGCGAAGCCAACAAACGGTGAAATACGGGGTCCGTCATCCTGAGAAAGTTCCTGAAATCATCAGGATTATTCTCACGGATCTCACGGAGCAAAGGCATATGACAGAACTGGTCACGCTGAAGCAACCAATTCTTGGTCCATGAACTCCTCCTCGCCCTGTTCATGGACTGGACTTGTGTCAAGGTCAGGACCCCAACACCAAGCCCCCGCACAGCACGAACTGTACGAGGAGTACGCATACGCAACATGGCTAGAAAACGGTCGGCTGCTCAGAACGAAGTAACAGAACGCACTGAAGAACAGCAAGGCCTGTGAAGAGCAACCTGAAAAACAGCAACGAGCGGACAAGATCGCACAGAAAACTCCGATACGAACTGACGCCACGCACTGAAGAGCAGATACAAACCCACAAGCACAAACTGAACGGCAGAAAACGATCTGAAAGCCACGAGTCTGAAAAAGCGCGAATCGTCTCTCACCAAACTTTTACTAACACGAGATTAGCAAAAGGAGCCCAAAGGGTGCCGCGCTTGGTTCTGAACCGGCCTTTTCTAGTCTCGTCGTACGTGCTTGACGTCACCGCATGGTTGTCGATCGGAAATTCCGACAACTTTGTGCGACCGTGTGTAGGCAAAACAAGTTTGAGCTAACATCCGTAGGAAAAAATCCGAGGATTTTGTTGTCGGAATGTCCGATCAATGTCCGACCGTGTGTACGGGGCATTACACTCCACAAGACTCTGGTCCGGCCGCACCTGGAGTATGCTATCCAGTTCTGGGCACCAGTCCTCAGGAAGGATGTACTGGAAATGGAGCAAATACAAAGCAGAGCAACAAAGCTAATAAAGGGTCTGGAGGACATTAGTTATGAAGAAAGGTTGCGAGCACTGAACTTATTCTCTCTGGAGAAGAGATGCTTGAGAGGGGATATCATTTCAATTTACAAATACCATACTGGTGATCCCACAATAGGGATAAAACTTTTTCATGTAAGGAAGTTTAACAAGACACATGGCCACTCATTAACCGCTTCAGCCCTGGAAGATTCTACCCCCTTCCTGACCAGAGCACTTTTTGCATTTCGGCACTGCGTTGCTTTAACTGACAATTGCGCGGTTGTGCGACGTTGCATCCAAACAAAAATTTTTTCCCACAAATAGAGCTGTCTTTTGGTGGTATTTGATCACCTCTGTGGTTTTTATTTTTTGAGCTATAAACTAAAAAAGAGCGACAATTTTGAAAAAAATGCATTATTTTTTACTTTTTGCTATAATAAATATCCCCCAAAAATATATAATAAAACAATTTTTTTTCCTCATTTTAGGCCGATATGTATGCCGATATGTATTCTACATATTTTTGGTAAAAAAAAATCGCAATAAGCGTATATTGATTGGTTTGCGCAAAAGTTATAGCGTCTACAAAATAGGGGATAGATTTATAGCATTATTATTATTATTTTTTTTTATTAGTAATGGCAGTGACCTACAATTTTTATCATGACTGCGACATTATCGCGGACACGTCGGACAATTTTGACACATTTTTGGGACCACTGGCATTAATACAGCGATCAGTGAGAATAAAAATGCATTGATTACTGTAAAAATGTCACTGGCAGTGAAGGGGTTAACACTAGGGGGCAGTGAAGGGGTTAAGTGTGTCCTAGGGTGTGTTCTAACTTAAGGGGGATGGGGACTGTGCAGGGAAGATAACAGCTCACTGTTCATACTCTGTATGAACAACTGTTCATACTCTGTATGAACAGACAATCTGTCACTTCTCCCCTCAGAGAACCGGAAACTGTTCCGGGTTGTCCGTGTCTCAGCGGCAATCGCGGGAGCATGGTGGTGATCGAGACCGCTGGGCAGTCGCATCGGCTAGAGGGGAGCGGGGGGCACGTGCCCCCTAGTGGCCACAGGGCAAAGCGACATTACATATTTTACCATATCCCACGAGTGATCTTACTTGGACAAGGAGTGTAAGGAGAACATTGCAGCCCTTTAAACCTGCATTACGGTGCTCGGAATTGCCTGATGAGGAAGGAATCCTGTCGGATGTCTGAATCAGCTGTCCCTGTCTGAGTGATCTGGCATACTTAAGCCCATATGATCTCTGTAATAGGGGTCCTACATATCTGGTAAGTGGCCTTTTTTACACCATTATTGCCTGACTTGTGAAAGTATTTGATGAAGACAATATCCCCAGACAGAAGGACTTGTTCTCAGTGAAGTTTCATATATATCGTTTGGGCGTCACCTAATAAGGACGTTACCAAGCCCTATATATATATAATTTAATTTTTTCTTTAATTTTCTTTTTACCATTCATCAATGTCCCAATTCAGCCTGTAGTTAAGGTTGATATCTATGTTGGTTTTTTCACTGACTTTTTTTCTTTTCAATGTTTTTATTGAGGTTTTCAGTACATATATAACAAAAGCAATACAGATACAGTATCCTCCTGCAGGCCAACATAGCCTACCAAGAGTATCAAACATGTAAGGATTAAATATTGAGCAAATAGCATTTGGTATACAACTGTGTACAGTTCTGTATATGTGATTCATTAGCCAATATAAGTCGACAATATAACGTTAATCGTCTCATTTTTGATTTTTTCTATTGTAAACAGATAAAAATATTAACATTAACAACACGGTGTCATGGAGCGTGATGGGCTCATAGGCAGTCAGTAGACCCTACAATCATGTTGGCATGTAGCCTAAGTTGGTTTAGAAAATATATTCGCATCACCTGTTTCTGAGGATTGTCAAAATCTAGGTGTTATGTATTCATCTAGACCTTCATAACCACTGCATATGTAAGTGGGTTGATCGATCAAATCCATTGTGTGGAGTAGTCCCTGTGTAAAAGGCTCAGTTTATTATTATTATTATTATACAGGATTTATATAGCGCCGACAGTTTACGCAGCGCTTTACAACAACATTAGGGCAGACAGTACAAGTACAATACAATTCAATACAGGAGGAATCAGAGGGCCCTGCTCGTTAGAGCTTACAATCTAGGAGGGAGGGTCAAGTTATACAAAAGGGTAATAGCTGTGGGGGATGAGCTAATGGAGAAAATAATGCAGTTGTTAGATGGAGGCAGGATAGGCTTCTCTGAAGAGGAAAGTCTTCAGGGATCGCCTAAAAGTGGATAAATTTGGAGATAGTCTGACAGATTGGGGTAGGGAATTCCAGAGGATGGGTGAGGCTCGGGAGAAGTCCTGGAGGCGGATATGGGAGGAGGTGATGAGAGAGCTAGAGAGCAGGAGATCTTGGGAGGAACGGAGATGGCGTTTAGGTTGGTATTTTGAGACTAGGTTAGTGATGTAGCTGGGGGCACAGTTGTGGATGGCTTTGTAACTTATTGTTAGTATTTTGAATTTAATTTGTTGGGCGAGTGGTAGCCAATGGAGGGATTGGCAGAGAGGGGTAGCAGACACTGATCGGTTTGTAAGGTGGATGAGTCTGGCAGCAGCATTCATGATAGACTGAAGGGGGGATAGTCTATTTAAAGGTAAGCCAATGAGGAGTGAGTTGCAGTAGTCAAGGCGAGAGATAACCAGGGAGTGAATCAGGAGCTTTGTAGTTTCACTGGTTAGAAAGGGACGTAGTTTAGAGATGTTGCGGAGGTTGAGGCGGCAAGCTTTGGAAAGTGATTGGATGTGGGGCTGAAAGGAGAGTTCAGAATCTAGGATAACACCTAGCACCCTGACATGTGGGGACGGGTGGATGGTTTTGCCATTGCTCTTCACAGAGAAGTCAGGGGAAGAGGCACGTGGGGGAGGAAATATTATAAGCTCGGTTTTGGACAAGTTGAGTTTGAGGAAGTGGTGTGACATCCATACAGATATGTCGGTTAGTAAGTTAGTGATGCGTGAGGAGACTGATGGAGGTTTTCATTGCGTCAGGGTCTCCAGGATTATTACCCCACCCCTATGGGTGCATACTGTGGGGTGACAGAGCCCGTGGCCCCAGCCCGATGATGTATCCCACCCGTCACCTCTCTTCCCATCCAGGGCATGCCCGTCCCGGCTGACTCCCGGATCACAACATTCCTCCGATTGGGGAGAAGAGGGTTATACAAGTTAGGGTCATTTCAATCACAATCGAGAGCATAGTTATCAATCCTCAGCTCAGGACAAACTATGAGTGACAAATTGCTCTATGAAGATCGAAGTGTAAAGCCCACGATATGTCGATAACAAATCTGATGTTATACACCATGAGAGATATGTAAAAGAGAAAGTGGGGGAGAGTAGGAGGAAAGAAAAGAAGAAGGGTAGTGGAAGAGGGAGGTGCTCTCACTGGAAATTCCTTCATGTATGCAGGTGACCTGGGTAAAGCGAGACCTTGATATGAGATGCCCATGGTTCCCAGACCCTTTCAAAGCGTTGGACCGTGTCCAGCAGCTTCGTTACTGTCTGTTCCTGTGTCATAATCCAGGATATTTTTCGTTTGGCAGCTAGTAGCGATACTGTTGTTTTTTTCCAGGCTTTAGCTAAGGTAATCTTAGCTCCCAAGCACATAAAGAATATAAGTTGTTGAGTGCTCTTAGAGGCATTGTGCACCCTGCAGTTCAAGAGAATGTAGGCAGGGTCTTGAGGAACTTGGGTTTTTGTAACTTGTCGTAATACATGGAGGAATTTGTTCCAGTAGCTTCTTATACGGGGACAAGTCCACCATATATGGAGCATCGTGCCTACATGCCCGCATCCTCTAAAGCAGAGGGGGGAGGCATCTGGATAAATCTTGGAAAGCCGAGCTGGAACATAGTACCATTTAGTGAGTACTTTAATGTTAGCTTCAATCAGTGAGATGTTTAAAATACCTTTAGATGATCTGCGGAAGGCTTGAAACCATAGGTCGGGGTCCAGCTGGATGTCGAGATCTGCTTCCCAGGATCAAGAGTATGTCGAGGAGTCCTCCCTATCTGCCAGAGAAGCGTATATAATGGAGATGCCGCCCCTTTGAGCTCCAATGTTGGAACACCATTGTTCATATATAGTTGCTTTGGGAGGGCTCGACTTGTCAGACCAAAGCCTGTGGAGGAAGTGCCTGATCTGTGAAAGTGTGAATTTTTCAGATGTTGGCATGTCCATTTTGCTCTGACAATGCCCTAATGTTATGGGGCAGTTTGATGTTAGGAAATGTCCTATCCTGAAAAGTCCCTTGTTCAACCACCAGCGAAAGGCGTATATATTCATACCTGGGGGAAAGTCAGGATTGTGAAAAAGGTGAGCAAGGAGTCTCAGGGGAGATATCAGTTGTGCGTGTGTATGTATCTTATCACAGAGTGTCAGGGAGTGAGATAACGTTGGTGCTAGGATAACTGGTCTGTGTTTTGCCGGTATCCAGATTAAATAGTCAAGCGTGTAATGTGGGACTGCCTGCCTTTCTATGGAGACCCAGTCAGGTTTATGGCTCCTAGAATATATGATGGAAAACTCAGCTAGTTGGGCTGCTTGATAGTAAAGCCATAGGTTGGGATGTCCCAGTCCGCCTTGGGTTTTAAGTCGGAGAAGAGTCTCTTTCGCAAACCGGTGACCCCGATCCCCCCAGACAAAGCTGACAATCTTGGATTGCAGTTTCGTCAGAGTGGATTTTTTAATAGGGATAGGGAGGGAGCGGAAGAGGTATAGTAAACGGGGCAGTAATGTCATCTTCACAGCATTTAGCCTGCCGAGCCAGGATAGTCCTCCCTTCGACCACCTTTTTACGTCTGCTTCAAGAGAGCTGAACATATGAGGATAGTTGGCAATGTAGAGACTGCCAATACTTTTGGTTAGTTTGATTCCTAGATAGGGAATCGCATCTCCTGCCCAAGCGAAGGAAAAGTGTTGTTTGAGTTGGTCTATTAATTGTGGTCGTACAGATATGTTTAAGGCTATCAATTTGGTTACATTTACTTGGAGACCAGAAATATTCCCAAACTCCCTAATTAGTCGGAACACATTGGGGGTGGAGATTAATGGTGATGTTAGGAACAGTAGCATGTCCTCAGCAAAGTGGGCACACTTATGTTCCTCTTGGCCGCATTTAACTCCTTTTATATCAGTATTTGTTCTGATGGCTATGGCCAGTGTTTCTATTGCTATCGCAAAGATCAAGGGAGATAGAGGGCATCCCTGCCTCGTTTCTCTGTTAATTTCAAAGGGCGCAGAGTAATGCCCCATTAGACGCACTTGTGCCGTTAGGTTAGAGTAAAGGGTGTGTATTAGTCTAAGGAATTTAGCATCAAACCCCCAGCATTCCAAAATATCAAATAGGTATGGCCAGGACACAGAGTCGAAGGCCTTCTGTAGATCTAACGATAACAGGAAGCCTTCCTGATGTGGTCCCCCATCCCATTGGGATTAAAGGAGGGAGATCAGGTCAACTGCCCTACGAATTTGGTCCGGTCCCTGTCTCCCCGGGATGAAGCCCACCTGATCCCCGTGGATGTATCCGGCTATGAAGCCAGACAGTCTCATTGCTAAGATTTTTGTCATAATCTTAAGGTCGTTATTTATCAACGAGATGGGGCGATAATTGCCGACCTCGCTCATGTCTTTCCCTGGTTTGGGTATAACTGATATAAAAGCTGTATTTGAGTCACCAGGTAGGGGGGCTCCATCCCGGAGAGAGTTAAAGAAGCGAGCCATGTAGAGAGCCAGGCGTAATCCGAATTTTTTATAGTAACAGACTGAGAAGCCATCAGGTCCTGGAGCTGAGGCTAATTTTAAAGATTATATCACGTCCACTATTTTG
Source organism: Aquarana catesbeiana (assembly GCF_042186555.1). Taxonomy (NCBI): domain Eukaryota; kingdom Metazoa; phylum Chordata; class Amphibia; order Anura; family Ranidae; genus Aquarana; species Aquarana catesbeiana. Next base: position 334,189,109 of record NC_133326.1, read on the forward strand.
TCTGAGGAGAAAGGTTTGTCTAGTAGTTCTTGGTGGGTACGTTTTAGGTGGGGCAAATTGAGATCTTGGAGAAATGCTGTTCTTGTCTTGGGGTGTGTTTGAGGTAGGGCCTTATAAAGGTGTGAGTAGAAGTCATAGGAGTTCATGACTCCCACTGGATTTTGGGTTAAATTTCCCATCTTGGTGCAAATTTTTGGGTAGGCAAGGACGCGCGTCTTTCAGTTTAGCTGCTAGTTTAGAGCCTATCCTGTCTTTTTGGTAATAAAAGTGAGCTCCTGTCCATCTTAGATGTTTCTCGGCTGAGGTAGTGAGGGAGAGATTTAATCTGACTCGAGCTGAGTCAAGCCTAGCCAGACTGTCAGGGGTGGGGTTGCTTTTATGGCGTTTACTGAGCGAATGAAAGTCTTCCGTCAACTGTTGTATTTCTGCCCTCCTTTCCCGTCTAATTTGGGATGAAAGCTGGATGAGTCTACCTCTCATCACCGCCTTATGCGCCTCCTACAAAGTGCCTGGCAAGATCGAATCAGCGTCGTTGTCCAAAAAGTACTCCACTAGTGTTGTGTCTAGTAGTGTGCAATGTGCCGGATTGCTCAACAGAGCTTCATTGAGGCGCCATTTGAAGGGCCCCCTCTCTCCGACTCCACCCCTGAGGGTAAGGGTCATTGTGGAATGATCAGATAAAGAAGTATCGTGTATTTTGGAGGCCTCCACCCTTGGGATTGTATGTGATAGAACAAAGATGTGGTCTATCCTGGAGTGCGTTCGGTGTGGGATGGAATAGTGTATGTAGTCCCTGGTTCGGGGGTTCATTTCCCTCCATATGTCAACCAAGCCATGAGATTGAATGATCTGCGTTACCCGCAGGCTACGTTTAGGAGGTCTCTTGGCTTTTGGGATCTGGGGGTTGGACTTGTCTGAAGAGAGATCAAAAGTTGTGTTAGAGTCCCCACCCACAATTACTGTGCCAAGAAAGTGAGGTTGCACGGTCTGAAGAACAGCTTCAAAAAATTTGTCTTGGTGTGTGTTAGGGGCTTAATAGGAAACAAATGTGTACGTCTCCCTGTTGATTGTACTAGTAACTAGAATGTACAGCCATCAGGATCTTTGACTATTTTGGTAAGTAAGAATTGAACCTTGTTCGAGAAACATACTGCAATCCCTCTCGTCTTGTTGGCCGCATTTGCTAGGTAGAATTGAGTGAAGTTTTTGTGAAGGAATGAGGGATTATAGGTAGTTGGGAAGTGTGTCTCTTGAAGCAACGCTACATCCGCGTGCAGTGTGTGGAGCTGTTGCATAATTTTACGTCTTTTTACTGGGAAGTTGAGTCCCTGCACGTTATGGGAGAAGATCCGGATTATCGGGTTCATCGGTTGGGTGTCAGTCATGGTGTAGTTGTACGCATGAAGCTATGTGTAAGGTAAACTTACCCGTTGTTGACGCCTTCCCTGGCAGATGAGAGTCTCCCCGATCACCACTGCGGTCCGATCTCGAGGTAGGAAGTCCAGCAAGACCCTGTAACAGAGGAAGGATGGGGGGGTGGGGAAAGAAGAAGGGGGAGGGGAGAGCATAGCAAGAAATGGAAAAAGAAAAAGAGAGAGAAGATGTATTAGAAAATACATTATACAATACGAACCCAGTCCCACTAGGCCTGGGGAGGGACCCATCCTCTGATTCCGACAGAGGAAGAAAAAGAAGTTCACCTATCGGCGTCAGACAGAGGTGCACTGTGACCACTCCAGTCATCCCCACCGTAAGAGGTAATGATAACAGTGTAAGGAACTTAAAGTCTGAGCCCTGTTGACATAAAAATAGTACGTATTCAGGTACGAATGGTCTATCCCCCACCCCCCTACTCGGCAACATGCGTCACCCCTTAGCGCGGTGGGTATGGATAGTAGGTGTTGTGGTGACGCCCGTTACCGATCATGGGAGAGGATGAGACACCCACATTTGTCCGTATAGCCGATCATCTGGGGAAAAAAAACAAGAATTAAAAAACACAGAAAGAAAATCCTTAGTGAAGAACAAGAAAACTTGTATGGAAAAGAAACCAGGAAACACGGGTAACCAGGGGGTTGCAGGAAAAGCCAGTTAAATGGAACAATCTTCCCTTGTGGAACTTGGGGCCATTCCCGAAGTTTACTCAATGGCGCCGTAATGCCATTCCGATGACGGAAGGTTGGCCGTGAACACAGTTCCAAAGGGAAGCAGGAAATTGAAGAAATGTTGATAGTAGCCAGCTCATGGCGGAAAGGACTCTCGTGAACGTTTAGGATGCTGCTTTAGCCACACTTGAGACAGCGGGCTAGTAGGCGACAGTCGTTTAGAAGATTGCGCTCCTTTATTGATATGGAGAGGCGGCAGTTCCTGGGTAATCAGACCTAGATGTAGTAGGAGTTGTTCACCTTCAGAAAAGGAGGAGAAGTTATAAGGTTTGTTGTGGTACGTGAAGTTCAGGCGAAGCAGGAAAGCCCATCTGTAAGTGATATCTTTGCTAGCTAGAACTTGAAGCAATGGTTTCAGCGATCGTCGCTTTTGTACCGTGTATGGAAAAAAATTTGGATCTGGTGACCCATCATCTCCTGTTCTCCGCCGAGCGGGATAGCTTCATCACTTCTTCTTTGACCGCATAGAAGTGCGGTTTCACTATAATGTCCCTTGGTAGGCCGTCAGGATGAGGAGGTTGAAGCGCTCTGTGGGCTCTGTCAAGCTCTAGGCGGTGCGCTGGGATGTCAGGTATTAGAGTTTAGATGAATTCCTGAACCGCCGGACGAACTTCTTTAACGGATTCTGGGATTCCTCGTATTCTGAAATTGTAGCGTCTTGACCTGTTCTCGAGGTCATCAATTTTAGAAGTCGCTACCTCCAGTTGGTCTTGGATCTCCTGGATTGTGGCAGTATTCTGATTGATTCTCAGGGCTGCTTGGTCATATTTTTGTTCAATCACCTCTATTCTTGAGCCTATTTGCTGCAGATCAGCATGGATGGAGGCTGTGATCTGTGCTGCATTATGGGACAGGCCTCTGGTCAGCATTTTAGAGAATGCAGTCATCATGGAGGGGAAGTCTGTGGGTGTGAGAGAGGGATCCCATGTTTCCTGTTCCCATGGGTCTGGGCTGAGCGGCATCTGCTGCAGTGGTGTGTGGGCTAATCTTTCCAGTGTTCTCCTCAATAGGGATTCAGTGGATGCAGGTGAGGGGGCCGCTTGTTGTGGAGTACTCACTGTGTCTGTCAGTGGATGGGAAGCAGGGAGATCAGCATGATCCTGGTCCGCAATGGATTCCTCAGTATTAACTGTGCCTCGTGAGGATGCGGCCGCCATTTTGGAGTGGCCGGGCCGCGCCGCTGCTGACTCTAATTCGCGGGTTAAATTTCTTCGGGCAGTGCTTGAGGACATCGGGCGGTGGCAGGGAGCGTCCCCGGTCGGCTGGTGTTATTGCCGAGCCGGAACGAGGGCTCAGACGGCGGCGGTGTGGGTCGTTAGGCTGGAGTGGCACAGAGCTCCCGGTCTAAGCAGCCATATTGGACACTGCAGCGCATGCGCCTCTTTTCACTGACTTTTTATTAGTGTGTTTGTATGTTACAAGTTGCGCACCTAATTTCACTTATACATCTTGCTAGAACCGCATATTCAGGTTTTTTTTTAGGTTGCAGCACTTTCACTAAAATTATATCATTATAAGTCCGCAATTTATTTATTTATCATTTTGTTTGCTCTTTTTTGTTTGGGGGTAGCACGGATTGTCCACATTACACAAGGATGTGGAATTCCCTTCCACAGGCGGCGGTCTCAGCAGGGGGCATCAATAGTTTAAAAAAACTATTAGATAAGCATCTGAACGACCGCATATATACATACATACAGGGATATACAATGTAATACTGACATATAATCACACATAGGTTGGACTTGATGGACGTGTGTCTTTTTTCAACCTCACCTACTATGTAACTATATATCCCTGAAAAGTAAAAGTGACAGAGTCTCTTTATAGACCACCCCTCAATCTATTTTATTTGAACAACCCAATTAATCTGTTGGAACCTTTGCAAACAACTGGCGCTTCCAGGTATGGGGGGTGCTTTTGCTTAGCAGTCAATCACCAGACCTGAACACTATCACTAAGAAGAAGGTGGACATTGTCATCAAGCTAGGGCGGGGGTAGGCAACCTTAAAGAGGTGGAGATCTACCTGAACAACATGGGAGAAGTCAAAGATCACCAGACACAGTGTTGCCCAGTGTTGCCTCCTCACACCTGATTTAAACCTCTAATTACCATACTACCGTGCCGGAATCACGTGCATTGCACAGCAATCATGGGTTTAAATCAGGTGTTCAGGAGGCTTCACTTGTCAAACACACTCCGATGGCTTTTTAGAGGAGCAACAGTGCCTGCTGCACTTGTGAATAAGCCCTTTATTCCGATCTCGTTCACACGTAAAGTGGGGGGGGGGGGGGTGGTAAAACACTGCAGCTGAGTTTACCATCCCCAATCCCTACCCATTAGCTGCTGAGGCAGCAGCCAAAAGTGTACACAGCAGGAATTAACCCCCTCCCCCGTTGCTTTTGGTGGGTGCTATCATCTACCATCCAATCACAACCCATTCAAGTAAATGGACCTCTCTGCAAGCGTCCCACAACTTCATGCTTCTGTGGGGTCCAAGGGGTTAAAGCAAGTGGTGAGAAAGCAACTTAATGCTGCTTACCCTAACCCCTTGTTTGCTGTACTGCACAAGGTTTATATAAAAAAAGTGTTGCGCTGTCTAATTGAAAAACTGTAATATAATCAATTATAGTGAATAAACCAATAAATTGTGACACCAAAAACCATATATTGATAATGTGCAAAAGTCCATTAAATTCAGTGCATCACCCAGTGTCTGAATAGGTCAGGCAAAAATATCTTCTTACCAGATCCAAAGACCTCTCAAGGTCTATAATCTGCTTTGTAACCCCTCACATTAGGTGCAGATCATCCATATGGAACCGCTGGTGAAAGCGAGCCAATGATAAAACCTCAGGGTATCCACAGAAGCTGATCCGACCATTGGTTATATAAGAAAAGGAAAACTCATTGCGCAGCATCCAAATTAAATACAGTCAATTTATTAAATGTATTAAATCCCAGTGTCCCTGATCACCACCACACCAATCCCGGCGTCCCTGATCACTGCCACAAGAGTTGTATTATCTCTAATCACTGCCATCCCAGTTACAATGTCCCTGATCACTGCCACAGCAGTTACAGGGTCCCTGATCACCACCACAACGGTTACAGTGTCCCTGTTCACCACCACAGCAATCAGAGTGCCCATGATTACATATGTGTTCTCTGATGAGCCATCCATGTTAGGATTGCTTTTCAGAGAGCATTTGACAGGCAGTGAGGAGGCATTGTTTCACCTCCTCACCACCTGCTTTAACCTCTTGAACCCCGCACAAGCAACCCCATTCACGTGAATGGGTAACAATCGTCGGGCGTACAGGGGGTAAAAATTCCTTTCACAGCTGTAAAGCAAAGCATCACAGCCATGGCAAGAGTACACCTCCAGCCTGTGCCCCTGAAGCTAAACCAGGTAGTGGTTGAGGGATGGTGAAACCATCCCGTAACCTCACATGTGAATAAGCCCTAATAGTGCAGCCAGTCAAAGTTCTCCAAACACCACCACACCAGCCTCAGTGTCACCAGACCAGTGTAGCTAAAATCAGCATTCCTTATTTGCCCATATATTAACCATGTCCCTGCCTGTTGCCTGGTTCAATCCTTTGCCCATATGCTGATTAGGTCTCTGCACCTGAGCTGACCCATGTGTGTCTGACTGACTATGTTCCTGTAAGACACCAATCCCAGCCATCCCCTGCAAACAACTGCACTGCTGGAATCAAAGGAACTCTTTTCCTCTTTCTTTAGCCTCCTGTGCTTCCTAGCCAATGAACATGGAATTGTCTGGTACATAACTAGTCCAGGCACTGAAAAAGTCTCACACACGTGGTATCGTCATACTCAAAAGGAGTAGCAGAATGTGTTTTTAGGTTGTAATTCTGTGTATGCCCATGCTGTATGTGTGAAATATTTTAATAAATTGACAACTTTGTGTTAAAAAAAAAATATTTTCATTACGCATTTTGCAAAAACTTGTGGCAAATAAATTAAGTCCTAAAAAGAGTTACTGTGTCTCTTAGAAAAAACCATGGAGTGTTTGCTTTCTAAAATGTGGTCTTTTTATGGGTGTTTTCATTGTCCTGGTGCTCCAGGGCCTCCAAAACTGTGATAAGTAGTCAGAAAATCAGATGCATAATTTAGGCCCACAGAAAGCCTGAAGGTGCTTCTTGGATTTGGGGCCCCTCTGTGTGGCTAAGCTGTGAAAAATCTCACATATGTGATATTCCCCATTCTCTGGAGGAGTAGCAGAATGTATTTTGTGGTGTAATTGTAAATATGCATATGATGTGTGTTAGAAATACCTTATTAATTAACAACTTTGTGTACAAAAATACATTTTTATTTTCTTTCCTGCATTTTCAAAAAACTCGTGGCAAAAAAAATGACATTTTCAGAAGCCTCATTATTCCTGTTTTATTATATACCTTGGACTGTTTACTTTCCGAAATGGGGTCATTTTGTGGGTGTTTCCACTATCCTGGTGCTCCAGGGCCTCCTCCTTCGGGCCCTTCTATGCATCTAGACCGTGAAAGAGTTTCACATCTGTGGTAACCCCATACTCAGAAGGATTAACAAAATTTGTTTCATACATCAGGTGTCTGCTCAGACTCTTCCCTTAAATCAGGTGTCTCCCATCGTTGTGCATCATTACATCAGTTGTCCTCATCATAGTGCCCCGTTACATAATGTTCCCCCATCAGTGACCCCTTACATAGGGTGTCCCCAACAGAGTGCCCCCTTACATCAGGTGTCCCCATTAGAGTGCCTCTTTACATCAGTTGTCCCCATCAGAGTGCCCCTTTCCATCATATGTGCCCATTAGAGTGCCCCTTTACACCATATGTGCCCATCAGAGCGCCTCTTTACACCATATGTGCCCATCAGAGTGCCCCTTTATACCACATTTGCCCATTGGCGTGCCCCTTTACACCATATGTGCCCATCAAAGTGCCCCTTTACATCATATGTGCCCACCAGAATGCCCCTTTACACCATATGTGCCCATCAGAGTGCACCTATAAATCCTATTCAAGTGATCAGCATACCTGCATATGTCCAGTCCCTGGGCAGGCATGGGTGGGAGATGGGAAAAAGGAGGAGCTGCAGGGGACAGGAGCCTGCAGAAGGAATGATCTTCAGAAGTCGGGACCTGGGTTGAAAAATTTGCTACGGGGGGTGGGGCACACATGTGATGTCACTAGTTGATGGGACACTGGTGGTCACAGCAACTAATGACTGCTGAGCAGTGGGCATCAGGCACTGCAGATTGGTGGTCTGACGGTACGGACCACGGCTTTTCTCGGTCTGGACCATGGTCCACCGTGTAATGAAGGCTGATATATACCATAGTTTGTAGACTCTGTAACATTCACACATATACGCTATAGGACTACATACAGTAAAATACACTGATTTGTGTTTTATTTTTTTTGTTCATTTATATAGCAAAAAAAAAAACAAGTGGTGATTAAATATTACCAAAAGAAAGTTCTATCTGTCTAAAAAAAAAAAGAAAAATTTTTAATTTGGGTACAGTATTACATAGTTACATAGTAGGTGAGGTTGAAAAAAGACACAAGTCCATCAAGTCCAACCTATGTGTGTGATTATGTGTCAGTATTACATTACATATCCCTGTATATTGCGGTCATTCAGGTGATTATCTAATAGTTTCTTGAAGCTATCAATGCTCCCCGCTGAGACCACCGCCTGTGGAAGGGAATTCCACATCCTTGCCGCTCTTACAGTAAAGAACCCTCTACGTAGTGTAAGGTTAAACCTCTTTTCTTCTAATTGTAATGAGTGGCCACGAGTCTTATTAAACTCTCTTCTGCGAAAAAGTTTTATCCCTATTGTGGGGTCACCAGTACAGTATTTGTAAATTGAAATCATATCCCCTCTCAAGCGTCTCTTCTCCAGAGAGAATAAGTTCAGTGCTCGCAACCTTTCCTCATAACTAAGATCCTCCAGACCCTTTATTAGCTTTGTTGCCCTTCTTTGTACTCGCTCCATTTCCAGTACGTCCCTCCTGAGGACTGGTGCCCAGAACTGGACAGCATACTTCAGGTGCAGGCAGACCAGAGTCTTGTAGAGCGGGAGAATTATCGTTTTATCTCTGCAGTTGATCCCCCTTTTAATGCATGCCAATATTCTGTTTGCTTTATTAGCAGCAGCTTGGCATTGCATGCCATTGCTGAGCCTATCATCCACTAGGACCCCCAGGTCCTTTTCCATCCTAGATTCCCTCAGAGGTTCTCCCCCCAGTGTATAGATTGCATTCATATTTTTGCCACCCAAATGCATTATTTTACATTTTTCTACATTGAACCTCATTTGCCATGTAGTCGCCCACCCCATTAATTTGTTCAGGTCTTTTTGCAAGATTTCCACATCCTGCGGAGAAGTTATTGCCCTGCTTAGCTTAGTATCGTCTGAAAATACAGAGATTGAACTGTTTATCCCATCCTCCAGGTTGTTTATGAACAAATTAAATAGGATTGGTCCCAGCACAGAACCCTGGGGAACCCCACTACCCACCCCTGACCATTCTGAGTACTCCCCATTTATCACCACCCTCTGAACACGCCCTTGTAGCCAGTTTTCAATCCATGTACTCACCCTATGGTCCATGCCAACGCATGACTAATTGTCATTCAATGTGTGTCAGCGATGAAAACGTAAAAATGGCCTGGGCAGGAAGGGGGTGAAAGTGTTTGGTATTGAGGTGGTTAAACTTCAGATTAACTTCCTTACTTAACATTGTAACTTAACCACTTATCCACTTAAACCCCCTTCCTAACCAGGCCAATTTTCAACTTTCAGCGCTGTCACACTTTGAATGACAATTGTACAGTCATGCAACACTGTACCCATATAACATTTTTGTCCTTTTTTCACACAGATAGAGCTTTCTTTTGGTGATATTGGATTACCTCTGGGTTTTTTATTTTTTGCGCTATAAATAAAAAAAGACTGAAAATTTTGTAAAAAAAATGCATTTTTCTTTGTTTCTGTTATAAAATTTAGCAAATTAGTAATTTTTCTTCATACATTTTGGCCAAAATTTATACTGCTAAATATCATTGGCAAAAATAACCCACATTAGTGTATATTATTTGGACTTTGTGAAAGTTATAGAGTCTACAAGCTATGGTGCCAATCACTGAAAATTTATCACACCTGATGTACTGACAGCCTATCTCATTTCTTAAGACACTAATGCTCGGTTCACACAGGGGCAACACGACTCTGGCCGCGACTTTGCGAGGAGACCTGGACACGACCTGAGGGCGACACCACAGCGCGACTTGGAGCGACTTGGGGCGACTTACAAGGCGACTTCAAGTCGCCTCCAGGACAGGCAACTTTCCAGTGGCCAATCAAACTACAATCCGCTCTAGGGGAGGGAGGGGTTTGCTTGAAAAAAACATCTTCTCTTCCTGTGAAGTCGCTTCAGTATAGATCACGATCCGACTTGTAGGCGACTTACATTGAAATCAATGGGTACAAGTCGCCTACAAGTCGCCTTGAAGTAGTACAGGGACCTTTTCTGAAGTCGGAGCGACTTCAGTAGCGTACATATAGACGGCTCTCATTCACTTACATGGACTTTCAGATGTCAAGCGACTTGGGGCGACTTGAGGTCTGACAAGTCGGATCCCAAGTCGCGGTAGTGTGAACCGGCACTAACAAGCCAGGAAAGTACAAATACCCCCCAAATTACCCCTTTTTGGAAAGTAGACATTACAAGGTATTTAGTAAGAGTGAGTTTTTTCACGTTATAATTTATTTCCACAATTCTATGCAAAATTAAGAGTTGTTTTTATTTTTTTTCACAAAATTGTCATATTAACAGGTTATTTCTCTCACGTGGCATATTCATACTTACAACTGCACCCCAAAACACATTCTGCTACTCCTGAGTATGGCGATACCACATGTGTGGGACTTTTTCACAGCCTGGCCACATATAGAGGCCCAACAAGCAGGGAGCACCATCAGGCGTTCTAAAAGCATAAATGACACATCTAATTTCCTAACAACCTATCACACTTTTGAAAGCCCTGGAGCACCAGGACAATAGAAACGCTTTCAAAATGACCCTATTTTGGAAAGCAACCACCCCAACGTATATTATATGAGGCACAATGAGTCTTTTGAATATGCCATTTTTCCACATGTTTTTGGAAAATGTGGAAAGAAAAAAAACACATTTTTCTACACATTTTGTACACATTTGTACACCACTGACACGCACTGATGAGGATCCACTGATAGGGGGGACTGATGAGGGTGGCACTCCTGAGCACTTAATGATGGGCACTGTATTGGCACTGATGGGCACTTTAGTGGCACTGATGTAGCACAGATTTGGCACTGTAGGGCACTGATGGGCACTGATGTGGTACTGTAGAGCACAGATATGGCACTGATGGAGCACAGATGTGCACTGTTGGGGCGCTGTAGGGCACTGATGTGGCACTGAAGAGGCACATATGTGCACTGATGGGGCACCGTAGAGAACTGATGGGCACTAATGTGGCACTGATAGGGCACAGATGTGCACTGATGGGGCACTGTAGAGAACTGCAGGGCACTGATGTGGCACTGATGGGGCACAGATGTGCATTGATGGGGCACTGTAGAGCACTGTTGTGGCACTGATGGGGCACAGATATGCACTGATGTGGCACTGATGGGGCACATATGTGCACTGATGGGGCACTGTAGAGCACTGATGGGGCACTGTAGAGAACTGCTGGGCACTGATATGGCACTGGTAGGGCACAGATGTGCACTAATGTGACACTGCTGGGCACTGATGTGGCACTGTAGAGCACTGCACTAATGTGGCACTGCTGGGGCACAGATGTGCACTGATGGGGCACAGATATGTACTGATGTGGCACTGATGGGGCACTGTAGAGCACTGATGGGGCACAGGTGTGCACGGATGGGGCACTGTAGAGAACTGCTGGACACTGATGTGGCACTGATAGGGGACAGATGTGCACTAATGTGGCACTGCTGGGCACTGATGGGGCACAGATGTGCATTGATGGGGCACTGTAGAGGACTGTTGTGGCACTGATGGGGCACAGATGTGCACTTATGTGGCACTGTAGAACACTGATGGGGCACAGACGTGCACTGATGGGACACAGATATGCACTGATGTGGCATGGACGGGGCACTATAGAGCACTGATGGGGCACTGATGTGGCTCTGCTGGGCACAGATGTGGAACTGCTGGGGCACTATAGAGCACTGCTGGGCACAGATGTAGCACTGCTGGGTACTGATGTGGCACTGATGGGGCACAGATGTGCACTGATGTGGCACAGATGTGCACTGATAAGGGGAACTGTAGTGGCTCTGATGGGGCACTGCTGAGGGACAGATGTTGCACTGCTGGGCGCTGATGTGGCATGGATGGAGCACAGATGTGGCACTGCTAGGCACTGATATGCCATATATGGGGCACTGCTGGAGCACAGATGTGGCACTGCTGGGGCACAGATGTGGCATGGATGGGGCACTGTTGGACACTCAAGAGCACTGATGGACACTTGGAATAAAAAAAAAAACATAAGCAGCCTCATGCTGTAGCTTTTCCCTCCTCTCTTTACCTGATCGGTGTGAGGAGAGAAGAGAACCGGACATGAGGCCGGTTTATTGACAGTGATCACTCCATTATTGGATGGAGTAATCACGTGGTAAAGGGCTACTGGGATTGGCCCTTTTCCCTGATCCATGACGCGCCGGGGCCCGAGAACCCGACAGTCATGGATGCTGCTGGATGCACGCCCCAGGGAGTGCGCAAAATGCTCATTCACGGGAGGATGTCATTGTATGCCTTCCCAAAATTAGCCGGCCGTGCTGTAGCCGTCATTCAGCTACGGGGATTGAAGATCACCAAGAAACCTTATTAAGAAACATTTTGGACTTAAAAAACAACTTTATTGAAAATGATTAAATGAATTGATGCAAAAAACTACCACTACTGCAAACATTAACCCTTTCATACCTAAGCCTATTTCTGACATTTGTTGTTTACAAGTTAAAATCTGTATTTTTTGCTAGAAAATTCCTTAGAACCCCAAACATTATATATATATTTTTTAGCAGAAAAACTAGAGAATAAAATGGTGATTGTTGCAATATTTTTTGTCACACTGTATTTGTGCAGCGGTCTTTCAAATGCAATTTTTGGGGAAAAATACATTTCCATGAATTAAAAAAAGATAAACAGTAAAGTTAGCCCAATTTTTTGTATAATGTGAAAGATGATGTTACGCCGAGTAAATAGATACCTAACATGTCATGCTTTGAGATTGTGCACATAGCATCTCCATAGGCGATGCTTTAAAAAAAATAACGGTTACCAGGTTAAAGTTACAGGGGAAGTCTAGTGCTAGAATTATTGTTCTTGCTCTGACAATCACAGCAATACCGCACATGTGTGATTTGAATACTGTTTACATATGCAGGTGCGACTTACGTGTGTGTTTTCTTTGCTGCGCAAGCTCGCGGGGACAGGGTCACTTTAAAAAATTGCTTGTTTTTTCTTATTTATTTTATTTATTTTTATTTTTTTACATTGTCTCTTTAAAAAAAATTTATGATCACTTTTATTGTTGTCACAAGGAATGTAATCATCCCTTGTGACAGTAATAGGTGGTGACAGGTACTCTTTATGGAGAGATCGTGGGTCTAAAAGACTCCAAATCCCTCCTTTGCACTTCAAAGTATTCAGATCGTCAAAAACGGCAATTTTGAATACTGTCATTTTTTTTTAAATCGCTGCCATTAGCAGCCGAGTAAACCGGAAGTGACGTTGTGACATCGCTTCCGTGTTTACATATAGGAGACTCAGTCTCATTCTAGCTGTGCCAGATCTTGGCTCGGGTTTCCCGATGGGATGGGAGGCCCGGAAAGAGCGGCAGAAGGTGGCGGGAGGGGGGGCGGCTCCTTCGGGATAACAGCCGAGCGGCTCGCTCTAAAAAGCAGTACCTGCAGCTGCAGGCATCACCCCGGTATAACCCCTGAAAGCCAAGGCCGCATATGTGCGTAAAAAAAGGGGGTAAAAAAATGTTTGCACAATTGAGAGGGACCTCCATGGGTTCCCCTTGGGCCCCAGAATATGCAAGCCTCTACCAGGGGTTATGGGAAGAGGAGATTGTTTACGTGTCCCCGATGTACCTTAGACATAGTCTCTTATGGATAAGGTACATCGATAATGTCCTGATGCTCTGGGGGGGCTCTAGTGACCGACTTGTTGAATTCATGGAGGTCTTAAACAAGCACAATAGAAACATCAGACTGACTTACCTTTTCCATACCCTACCATTCTTGGACCTCCGTATTACCCTGAAAACAGACAGACTTGACACGAACACCTATCGGAAGGCAACTGCAGTGAATACCTTGCTGCAGGCCAATAGCTACCATCTTCCTTCTTTGATCTGCAGCATATCGGTGGGGCAGTTCATGCATATTCGGCATAACTGCTCCTTCACTTCACAGTTCCAACAGAAAATGGTTGAAATGTATGTGTGGTTCAGGGAGAGAGGATATTCTCACCAAAACATCAGACAGGCAAAAACTAGAGCTAGAGCTTGTGATCAGAGTGAACTTATTGGATGCAACAGCAAACTCTCCACGAATGCTTCAACTCCGAATGCTCCAGTGAGAATAATCATCAAGTTCGGATCACAATGGCAGTAGGTCAGGGAAATCCTGACCAGGCATTGGCATATTCTAACCAGGACTCCACTATTATGCCCCGTACACACGGTCGGATTTTCCGACGGAAAATGTGTGATAGGACCTTGTTGTCGGAAATTCCGACCGTGTGTGGGCTCTATCACACATTTTCCATCTGATTTTCCGACACACAAAGTTTGAGAGCAGGCTATAAAATTTTCCGACAACAAAATCCGTTGTCGGAATTTCCGATCGTGTGTAAACATATGCTCAGAATAAATAAAGAGATGAAAGCTATTGGCTACTGCCCCGTTTATAGTCCTGACGTACGTGTTTTACGTCACCACGTTCAGAATGATCGGATTTTCCAACAACTTTGTGCGACCGTGTGTATGCAAGACAAGTTTGAGCCAACATCCGTCGGAAAAAATCCTAGGATTTGTTGTCGGAATGTCCGATCAATGTCCGACCGTGTGTACGGGGCATTACAGGCGATACAGTTGTTGGTCTTCGCACCTTTGTGGTGGCAAAACATGCCAGAAATCTACAATATAGTTTGATCCACTCAGAATTTCAAAGGACCCCCACCACCAAATGGTTGACAGAACTATCTATTAAACCAGGTATGTACACATGTGGGAGGTGCGGGATTTGTCGGTATGTTGACAAAACTGATACATTTACAAATGCAGAGAGCACCAAACAATTTAAGATCAGACAGTTCACAAATTGTTCTACCACAAGGGTGCTCTCACTTGTCCACGTGGGAAGGCCAATATTGGACAGTGGATCTTTTTGTTGGATTCTATGGTTTTAATGTTTGCACTAGTGGTAGTTTTTTTGTATTAATTCATTTAATATTTTTAAATAAAGTTGTTTTTTAAGTCCAGAGTGTTCCTTAACCACTTGCCGACCATCCGCCGTAGTTTTACTGCGGCAGAATGGCACGGTTGGGCGAAACGACGTTCTGTAACGTCGTTTTGCCCTGTGGCCACTAGGGGCGCGCTGCATGCAAGTGCATGGCGGTCATGATGACTGCCGGGCTCCCGCAATCACTCGTGACACACCAAGAACCGGGATCTGTGTGTGTAAACACGCAGTTTCCGGTTCTCTGAGGGGAGAAGAGATTGATCGTCTGTTCATACAAAGTATGAAAGTGAACAGCGATCTGTCATCTCCCCTAGACAGTCCCCTCAGTTAGAACACAGGGAGGGAATACAGTTAATCTCTTGATCGCCCCCTAGTGTTAACCCCTTCCCTGCCAGTGACATTTTTACAGTGGTCCCAAAAATGTGTCAAAAGTGTCCGATGTGTCCGCCATAATGTCGCAGTCCCAATAAAAAACACAGATCATCGCCATTACTAGTAAAAAAAAAAAATTAAAATAGTATAAATCTATTCCCTATTTTGTAGACGCTATAACTTTTGCGCAAACCAATCAATATATGCTTATTGCGATTTTTATTACCAAAGATATGTAGAAGAACACATCTCAATCTAAACTGAGAAAAAATTAGAGGGAAAAAATGGGGATATTTATTATTGCAAAAAGTACAAAATATTGTGTTTTTTTCAAAATTGTCACTTTTTTTTTGTTTATAGCGCACAAAATAAAAACCACAGAGATGATCAAATACCACCAAAAGAAAGCTTTATTTGTAGGGAAAAAAGGACAACAATTTTGTTTGGGTGCAGTGCCTCACGACTGTGGACTTGCCGGTAAAGCGACACAGTGCCGAATACAAAAAATGGCCTGGTCTTTCAGCAGCCAAATCTTCGGGGCTGAAGCGATTAATAAGGTTTCTTCAATCCCCATTTTTTTCAGTTTATGCATGATTTAGGTGGGGGCCCCAGCATAGGGATACGGTTCTGAACTTGAACCACCCTGTGCATCAATTAATTATCGGTCTGCCTGGGTGTGCATTTTAATACGTTTTTGAGTCATTTGGCTATGGCCTGGTCGGCAAGTAGTTAAAGACAAGTTTTCACTGGGGCAAAGAGGGTATGGCAAAGTGATGTATGTATGATATTCAGGCATATACATTCAGCAACCTCCCACACCTACCTGTCCTGGCCAAATCTCAAGCTTAAGGCCCCGTTCACAAATATGCGAATTAGATGAGGCTTACACCGCATCCAATTTGCAGGACATTTCAAAATAGATTAATTTTAATGAGGCTGGTTCACATATCTGCGGTGCATTCGCACTGCGCATTGTACAAAAAACTTGTGTGTTTTATGGGCATTGCGGTATGAATTACAAGCCAATTATCTTCTGTGGGAACGCATCTGATTCGCAAATGCATTCCGTTCTGAACGCAAATTCTCTCCTTCTCCTCACTACACCTCCCCCGTCTCCCCCCCTCTCCCTGCTCACTGATCCGCAGCTAAAATGCAGAGCAACCTCTGAACAACTGATTTTTATCTTTGCAGTGAAACCGGAGCTTCAATACGCACCGCACATGTGTGAACCCGGTCTCAACACTTCCTGAAGCTGAGGCTTGTCTGACCCTTCCTGCTTTCTGTACATTCCCATATACCAGTGTGGCTGTGAACCATAGTAACTGCCCAACAAGAATATATGGAGGCAAGGCTTTGTAGTTTGTGGCATTTGGATATGGCAAAAGGATTTGGGAAGCTGTTCAATAGTAGCTTGACCCTCTTTTCTTTTAGTTACAGATTGCTTTAAAGTAACCCTAAGCTTAAGTGTATCTTAACCATCAACCCCCCTAACCTTGTTGAGCCCCCAAAATAAAATATATTTACACTGAATTTGCAGTACCTAAAAGTGTTGGTTCCTAATAAACATATATTTTATTTTTTCAGTACAGTGGCAATTTATCCTAGAAAATTAAATTAAAAAAAGATAAACAACCCCAATGCCGTTTATATATTTTAGTAATTATATGTGTCAGATTGTATGATAAATAGAAAGGGTGTAATTATGAATACATTTATTATATGTCACTCTTGAAATATTTGTCTTCAATTCCTTTGGAAAAGAAAACACTTTTATCCCTAAGTTCTTCCATTTCTTGTTGAATAAGAGTAAAAACAATTCCACTTTTACCTTTAAGCCATGTTTATCAATTATTTGAACTTATCAATAAAAAAGATTCTGATTTCAAACACCAAGCAATACACAATGACATCTATAGAGAGAAAATGGCCCCCACTCCTGCTGCATCCTGTGAATACTCATTTGATTAATATTTCCCTTAGTGGTCATATATTCAGTTGGAGAAGAATTGCTCTAGAGCCATAACTTTTAGATTCAAGCTTTTCTTAGAGGAGCACATGAGTAGTTATGCTATTAATTCTACTGTTGGATTTAAAGCAGCTTTGACGTTATTTAGGAGGGAAACATTAAATTACGATATCATTAAGATATCTAAAGTTGAAATATTCCCTATACAAAATTTAGACAGTTGAGGTATTCTCTATCTAAAGTAATTTGATATATGACTTTATTGTATTACTTGTACAGATGCTTTCTTTTTAATCATAAAACATAACACATCCTTTAATATACAGCATATTTATTAACTGCATTATGTTGCTCTTTTCACTATTTCATCCTTTATAATATAAAGAGAGAAGGGCGCTTTCTGTTCTGTGACAAAAGTATTGGGGGACTCTTGCTCACAATCAATTTTACACCAGGAAGTATGCACCACATTACACTCTGCTCTCCTCACCTGTGCTCTACTTTTTGTTTGTATTTCCCTCCTGTGTAGCCTGTTCTCTCCCCCTCTGCTCAAAATTAGGGATGAGCTTGATGGTCGGGTCGAACATAAGTTCAACTCGAACACTGGGTTTTCGCCCATTCGCAGAACAGCAAACATTATGGAGCGTTTGCAGAAAATTCTAATGTCGCAGAACGCCCCATATTGCACTGTGAGATTGCAGTGTATTGCTGTAAGATGATTGGCCAAAGTATGCACCTGACCTGCATGCTTTGGCCAATCCCAGCGCCCTCTGCTAAGAGAGCCATAATTGGCCAGGGTACCTTTGGCCAATCATGGCTAAGGGGGATTAAGTCCACGCCCCACACTATATAAGGCTGCCTAAATGGCGGCCCTGTGTAGTGTTGTTGGTGTGGACGGAGAGATAGTTTGATTTAGATTAAGCAGGCAGGTTATTCAGTTAGTGGTAGTGTATTTGATATATATATATATATATATATACAGTCAGACTAATATATATATATAAATATATATATAAATATATATATATATATATATATATATATATATATATATATATATATATATATATATATATATATATTTACTCTGCATTTAGCATAGCCTATAAATTCAGTGTTTACTCTATATTCAGTCAGTGCAGGCAGTGTATTAATATATATATATACAGTTATATATATATATATATATATATATATATATATATATATATATATATATATACACAGTGGGGCAAAAAAGTATTTAGTCAGCCACCAATTGTGCAAGTTCTCCCACTTAAAAAGATGAGAGAGGCCTGTAATTGTCATCATAGGTATACCTCAACTATGAGAGAGAAAATGTGGAAACAAATCCAGACAATCACATTGTCTGATTTTTTAAAGAATTTATTTACAAATTATGGTGGAAAATAAGTATTTGTTCAATATCAAAAGTTAATCTCAATACTTTGTTATATATCCTTTGTTGGCAATGACAGAGGTCAAACGTTTTCTGTAAGTCTTCACAAGGTTGTCACACACTGTTGCTGGTATGTTGACCCATTCCTCCATGCAGATCTCCTCTACAGCAGTGATGTTTTGGGGCTGTCGCTGGGCAACACAGACTTTCAACTCCCTCCAAAGGTTTTCTATGGGGTTGAGATCTGTAGACTGGCTAGGCGACTCCAGGACCTTGAAATGCTTCTTACGAAGCCACTCCTTCGTTGCCCGGGTGGTGTGTTTGGGATCATTGTCATGCTGAAAGACCCAGCCACGTTTCATCTTCAATGCCCTTGCTGATGGGAGGAGGTTTGCACTTAAAATCTCATGATACATGGCCCCATTCATTCTTTCATGTACATGGATCAGTCGTCCTGTTCCCTTTGCAGAGAAACAGCCCCAAAGCATGATGTTGCCACCCCCATGCTTCACAGTAGGTATAGTGTTCTTTGGTTGCAACTCAGCATTCTCTCTCCTCCAAACACGATGAGTTGTGTGTCTACCAAACAGTTCTACTTTGGTTTCATCTGACTATATGACATTCTCCCAATCCTCTTCTAGATCATCCAAATGCTCTCTAGCAAACCTCAGATGGGCCCGGACATGTACTGACTTAAGCAGGGGGACACGTCTGGCACTGCAAGATCTGAGTCCCTGGCGGCGTAGTGTGTTACTGATGGTAGCCTTTGTTACATTGGTCCCAGCTCTCTGCAGGTCATTCACTAGGTCCCCCCCATGTGGTTCTGGGATTTTTGCTCACCGTTCTTGTGATTATTTTGACCCCACAGTGTGAGACCTTGCGTGGAGCCCCAGATCGAGTGAGATTATCAGTGGTCTTGTATGTCTTCCATTTTCTAATTATTGCTCCCACAGTTGATTTCTTCACACCAAGCTGCTTGCCTATTGCAGATTCAGTCTTTCCAGCCTGGTGCAGGTCTACAGTTTTGTTTCTGGTGTCCTTCGACAGCTCTTTGGTCTTCACCATAGTGGAGTTTGGAGTGTGACTGTTTGAGGTTGTGGACAGGTGTCTTTTATACTGATAACAAGTTCAAACAGATGCCATTAATACAGGTAATGAGTGGAGGATAGAGGAGCCTCTTAAAGAAGAAGATACAGGTCTGTGAGGGCCAGAAATCTTGCTTGTTTGTAGGTGACCAAATATTTATTTTCCACCATAATTTGCAAATAAATTCTTTCAAAAATCAGACAATGTGATTGTCTAGATTTGTTTCCACATTTTGTCTCTCATAGTTGAGGTATACCTATGATGACAATTATAGGCCTCTCTCATCTTTTTAAGTGGGAGAACTTGCACAATTGGTGGCTGACTAAATACTTTTTTGCCTCACTGTATATATATATATATATATATATATATATATATATATACTCTGCAACCAGTGTAGCCTATATCTACAGTGCATTCTGTGGTGTACTGTTACTACTACTTTTATGGTAGTGCACACAGTACACAATACAGTGCAGCCGTAGCATGGTTTCTACTATTTTTCTG
This sequence comes from Aquarana catesbeiana, assembly GCF_042186555.1. Classification (NCBI taxonomy): domain Eukaryota; kingdom Metazoa; phylum Chordata; class Amphibia; order Anura; family Ranidae; genus Aquarana; species Aquarana catesbeiana. The sequence goes on from NC_133326.1 coordinate 334,209,181, forward strand.
GTGGTGTTCATAGTACACAATGCAGTGCAGCCATAGTACAATTGCTACTAGTTTTCTGGTGGTGTACACAGTACACAATACAGTGCAGCCATAGTACAGTTGCTACTACACTTCTGGTGGTGTACACAGTACACAATACAGTGCAGCCGTAGCACCCTGCCTTCGCAGATGGAGCAGAGGATGAAACATCTTCAGGAGGCCTTGAAGAAAAGTTGGTGCAATGCATTTCCAGACCCTGGGAGGTTACAATTTTCTGGTGCTGGACAACGTGCTGCTGAGGCTTTGTTTAGTCAGAGGAAGAGCGGTGGAGAAGGTGGCCGGCTGACCGATGCATTTAGACAATTTTTCAGTCATCAGCGCCAAGGTCTGATCGGTTCAAGCAACCATTGCCAGCGTCTGCATTACATGGGGCAGAAATATCTAGGGGCAAAAGCAGACTTGGAGACCTTTCCAACAGAGCATCCATTGGGTTACTGGGTCTTGAGGATGGACCACTGGCCAGACCTTGCTCAATATGCAATTGAGCTACTGGCCTGTCCTTCATCCAGAGTTCTTTCTGAATGCACACTCAGTGCTGCTGGAGGGTTTGTAACGGATCATAGAGTGCGCCTGTCCACAGACTCCATTAATAGGCTCATATTCATAAAAATGAATCAGTCTTGGATCAGCAGCTATCAAGCACCTGATGCTGATGTAACTGATTGAATTTTCTATGGATGTGGGATCCCTTGCAGACTGCCTATGCTGAGTGACTATCCTATTCCTCCTCAATCTTGATGATGCTATCTTCCAACAATATTTTTAGTTTAGGGCACCACCACCACTGCCTAAGGTCCAATTTTTCTGCCCCTGTTTACCAGGGGCATAAAATTAAATTTTTTGTTCTAATATTTCACAGCAGGGCCCGTTCCTGCAACCTCTAAGAGTAATGCCCCATACACACGGTCGGACTTTGTTCGGACATTCCGACAACAAAATCCTAGCATTTTTTCCGACGGATGTTGGCACAAACTTGTTTTGCGTACACACGGTCGCACAAAGTTGTCGGAATTTCCGATCGCCAAGAACGCGGTGACGTCAAGCACGTACGACGAGACTAGAAAAGGCCGGTTCAGAACCAAGCGCGACACCCTTTGGGCTCCTTTTGCTAATCTCGTGTTAGTAAAAGTTTGGTGAGAGACGATTCGCGCTTTTTCAGACTCGTGGCTTTCAGATCGTTTTCTGCCATTCAGTTTGTGCTTGTGGGTTTGTATCTGCTCTTCAGTGCGTGCAAGCAAGTTCCGCGTGACTTTAATTAGTCATTGTATCCTTGTTCGTTCGTTACTGTTTTTCAGGTCGCTCTTCACAGGCCTTGCTGTTCTTCAGTGCGTTCTGTTACTTCGTTCTGAGCAGCCGACCGTTTTCTAGCCATGTTGCGTATGCGTACTCCTCGTAGAGTTCGTGCTGTGCGGGGGCTTGGTGTTGGGGTCCTGACCGTGACACAAGTCCAGTCCATGAACAGGGTGGGGAGGAGTTCATGGACCAAGAATTGGTTGCTTCAGCGTGACCAGTTCTCTCATATGCCTTTGCTCCGTGAGATCCGTGAGAATAATCCTGATGATTTCAGGAACTTTCTCAGGATAACGGACCCCGTGTTTCACCGTCTGTTGGCTTCGCTGACCCCTTATATTAGCAGGCAGGATACCTGCATGAGGCAAGCCATCACTCCGGAGCAGAGGTTGGTCGCTACCCTGCGGTATTTGGCGACAGGGAGAAGCCTGCAGGACCTCAAGTTCTCAACAGGCATCTCCCCCCAGGCTCTGGGTATTATCATCCCAGAGACCTGTTCTGCCATCATCCAGGTCCTACAGAAGGAGTATATGAAGGTAAGATTTTTATCCTTTAATGTCACATTTTATTGTATTGAATGTTTGCTAATATATTGTATTTCTTTCCTCATTCCCTAATTACCATGATTGGAATATGCTGTGAATGTCCGCTTTGTTCTCATGCATGCTGGATTTTTATGTAATTATTATTTTAGGTCCTTCATACATATTTGCCCTTCAATAACCTCCCCAGCATGGTGTCCCCTGGCCTATATTCACCTCATGTAGTCACTTAACAATGTATTTTATCAGCTCCATAGTAGTTCTTTACCCCAAACACCCCCTAAAATGTTTTGAAATGTTATTTTTTCTTTAAATTCAGGCAGAGTGCCAGAGGCTTTTTTTTTGTGGCGTCCCCAAATAATTTTAAGTAACCCTCCCTCCCCCAACTGCTAACTCAGCTGATCCCAATTCTCTATCTATCCTCAATCATCTATCTGCTGACTTTGCCAAACCCATACACACTATACCCATCTCTTTTGTGCTCAGATGTATGGATGAATTACCCAAAGCATGTAGTGCAAGGGCCTGCCTGTATACTTTCCAATGGTACTGTTTAAAGTTTTTGTATTCTATTATTATCTTGATAGGTAATAGCAGAATGTCCAAATGTCCTCAAATGTGTACAGTGTGTATTTATATCTTTGTATTATGACACTTCTTACCTGTCCAGTGGGCTGCCAATAGTGTAACTAAGGAGGGGCTGTTCCAAGTAATACCCATTATTTAGGCATTCATCTCTCAATGAAGTGAAGAGGGTTACCTGTCCAAGATTTCCACACACCCCATAATGTTAGAAATGGCCCATGAGAGGGGGAATATGATAGGTGTACCTTATACTTTGGTGTTGTTAAATTCCCCTTACTAAATGCTATCTGGAGGTTGACCCATAATGTTTGTGCCTAATCTGCTTGCCATGTTTCTGAGCAAAAATAGTAATGTTTTTTTTTTCCCTCAACAGTTTCCTTCAACGCCACAGGAATGGCAGACTGTGGCCTCCCACTTTGCCCAGCGGTGGGACTTTCCTAACTGCGGAGGGGCAATTGATGGTAAACACGTCCACATCGTCCCACCACCCAACTCGGGGTCGTACTATTTCAAATATAAGGGGTTCAATAGTATAGTGATGTTGGCGGTGGTGTTGGCTAATTACGACTTCTTGTATGTGGACGTGGGGAAGAATGGCCGGATGTCCGACAGTGGAGTCATCGCCCAGACGGAGTTCTACAGGCGTCTCCAGAATGGCAGCTTGGACTTGCCACCTCCAGAGGACAATGTGGAAGGACTCCCATTTGTGTTCGTTGCTGATGAAGCGTTTGCGCTGGGGGACCACCTGATGCGGCCATTCCCGATGAGGACCCTCACCCCGGAACAGAGGGTTTTTAATTACCGGCTGGCCAGAGCCCGAAGAGTGGTGGAGAACACATTTGCAATCCTGGCCAGCCGATTCCGCCTATTTATGACATCCATCCATATGGCGGAGTATAAACTGAACCATATTATACTGGCGTGCTGTATTCTCCATAACTTTTTAAGGAAACATTCGGCCAACTATGCTGGCTCAGTTGGGCCTGAGGCCGGAGTGATACCTGAAACACTGACGGTGCTTGAAAGCGACCGTCCTGGCTTGCCCTCCCTGAGTGCCCGTGATGTCCGGTTATGCTACCTGGAGTTCTTTGCGGGTAGGGGGGCTATCAATATGCCAGCAAATCTGTGAAGCCTTTTTATAATAAAAAACAAAAAGAAATTCTTTGTGGACATTTACTGCTTGTGTTTGTTTTAGCTGACCCTGACAGAAATGTGTTGAGTTCAGAAAATGGCGTGATTGTGTAACCTTATACAAAGCACTGTTGGCTGTTATTTACTAAATGCAAAAACACATTTCACTACAAGTGCACTTGCAACTGCACTGAACCTGCACTTGTAGTGCAAAGTGGATTTGCCCTTAGGAAATAACCCCCATTTTCCCTGAAAACAGCAATTACATCACCCCAAAAGTGTTGTAGTGTTGAGACAATAATAATCCACACATTCTTGATGAACCAACTTTTTTATACCTGCACAATCACATGTGCATTTACCAAAGGTTTTTAAAACAAACCAACATGTTTGTTGTATAACAATTTTTTGGGTGGCATTATCAAAAATAGAAATGTCCATTTACGATAAAACAGGCCTGTGTAAAACCAAGAAGAAAGACAAAAAACTTGAACTTACAAAGTTCACATTAGGTAAAACCTGAAGGCAATATCAGACATCAGTATTTAGGAACTGTGTTTGATATTGCTTTCAGATGGGGGGAAATCACCCCTGGAAAAGCCAAATTTGGAAGATGCACAGCAATTTACGAATGTCAACATGTGCTAGCTGCCATCACGGGGGATCAAGGGACGTGTTTTGGGGGAGCAAGCCCTTCCTCACCGCTACTTTATAATTGAGGAAGGGGTTGCACCCCCAAAACGCGTCCATTGATCTCCCGTGATGGCAGATAGCACATGTTGGCACACTGTGTGCATCCTCCAAATTTGGCTTTTCAAAACATTGCAAAAAAATTTAAAACATTGTACCACAATCAAAAAAGTGATTTTGCAGGGTTTTAAATTCGCCCCAAAACATCAATGATGTTATTATTTCTTTTAATCACATCATTGATTTTTGTCTTTAGGTTCTCCAATTCCAAATTACACCCCATGATCTCCCCGATCAGCATCTGGGCACTTTCGGATGTGAAAGGATCTTGATCACCTAAAAAGAGAGAAACCAAACAAAAACAGGTATCAAAAATCTGCCAGCATCCATCTCTTACCTGAGTCTGTGGTCGCAGACACTCACCTATTGTGGTGGCAAGTTCAACCACATCTTCTTCCTCCTCCTGCTCTTCTTGGGATGGTGGTATTTCCCCTTCTTCCCGAGGTGGGGGTCTCTGTTCTCCTCGGATGAGGGGTGTCCTCCGAGTCTTCTCTCCCCTATGTAAAACAAAAATGGTATAATTAGCACACAGTGATTTGATGGCAGAACTATAAATAGGAAACATTGCTTGGAAGTGGGGTGCAATTGTTTATTTTAGCAGAGTTTCAAGATGTCGCTTTTTTATTGTCCTTTGCCAACCTGCAATACTTTACCTGTTTAGTACAAGCTTCACAGATGGAGACCCCCCTATAGTATACACTGGAGCACCTGTGTGCCCCCCCTAATAAAAATTGTGTTCTTGTGTCCCACACTAGTGCTCCAGTGTCCAGATGTGAAAACAGCTGCTGAGTGTCCTCTCCTTACACAGAATCTAGTTTGCATTTCATTCTAGTAACAAACCCATCTACACAACCAAATATTTTGCATCCAAGTAGGCCCTAAAAAATGTTGGCAAATGCATATGGCAGAAACAATGTTGTTTTAGAGGGTAAAAAAAATTTTTGTAGACGAACGAATAATGGGCCCATGAACATTAAAGTTGACAGTTTAAACTGTACAATTAAGATAAGCATATGGAGCAGCACGAACGTAATAAAGACAAAAATAATAGGAACACAGCACAACTACTTACTTTTTTGCAGCACTCTCCGGATCTTTCTGTACTGCTCGGGCTCTCTTAATTTTAGGTCCGACCACCGCTTCCTGAGCTGATCTTTCGATCGTCGTACCCCGAAGTTTCTGTGCAGACTTTTGATCACTTTAGCAATGATTTTGGCCTTTCTGATGTTGGGGTTGGGGTAAGGTCCATACTTGCCGTCATAGTCGGCCTTCTTCATGATGTCCACCATCTCCAACATCTCCCCAAAGGACATATTTGTCGCCTTAAATCGTCTCCTTCTGGATCGGGACGTTTCCGGATCCGGGCTTTCCTCCTCCTCGTTGCTAGAATTAGCACGCACCTGCTCTAACTCCGCCATGTGCTCTTCACCCACTGCGCTGAACGAAAAGGGGCGGGGAATAGACTAGAAAGAACGTCAGGGGCGGGCTGAGTTACACGCATGCGCAGTGTGTATAAAGCGTAACACACGTGTGTAGTACGTACAATCTGTGAGCGGAGGAAGGAGCATTGGACGCGCCGATCGTAAGAACGAAGGTAAGAGACAAACTTGTGCCTATACTGCTTCTATATTGAGGCCTATATTGTAACAAGATTAGGAGAGTTTTATCTGACATTAGGCTTTGTCTTGTGTTGTGTCTTGCAGTGAACATGGATATGCTACTGAAAGACAATGACTTCATGTCAGTATTCCTAGATATGTTAAGGGAGCTGCCATGTCTGTGGGAGATTAAACACCCCCATTACAAGAACCAAGCAAAGAGGAAGGCAGCACTGGGGCAATTGTGTGAAATTGTGAAGCAGGTGATCCCCACGGCAGACATCACATATTTGAAGATCTTAATTGGTGGCCTGAGGAGCACATATCTAAGGGAGCGCAAGAAAGTCCTGGATTCGCAGAGATCCAGAGCAGCAGATGACATCTATGTCCCCAGGATGTTGTACTACGACAGGCTGCATTTTCTGGCAGGCCAGACTGAACCCAGGCCATCCCTCTCCAGTCTTCCTTCCACGCTTCCTTCCCCCCCGGCTGAGGCTTCTGACGCCCAACCTGGGCCTTCCAGGCAACAACATGTGGAGGAGCCCAGATTGAGCCAGGTATAGCATTCCTCTAAATATTTCTGCTTGTCCAATCAATGATGTTACCTAGATGTTAGTTTGGAGTACTAAATTAGGATTGTGATTGAGGAAGCAAAAACTAAAACCATGTCTCTTTTTCATACACAGGGAAGTCTAAGCCAGGAGGTGGCCGGGCCGAGCCGGCTGGCTGATCTGCAGGTCCCTCCACTCCCCCTGGAAAGAGAAAGTGCCCTAGAGGAGGCTACCAGAGGACTCTTTTGGAGGGCTACAGTGGTCCTGGGAGCACCACACACCGTGGAGGAGGACATTGCTGCCACCATTGCCTATAAAATGCAGAGGATGGAGGAGGGCCAACAAGCCATGTGTGAGTCGCTCATATTGGAGGCTCTTAACAAAGGTATGAGGGGCCTAATTACAGCTCAGGCACACCTTTGCGATGTTCCTCCTCCTCCTCCTGCAGGTCCTCCTCCTGCAGGTCCTCCTCCTCCTCCTGCAGGTCCTCCTCCTGCAGGTCCTCCTCCTCCTCCTGCAGGTCCTCCTCCTCCTCCTCCTTCTCATCCAGGTCCTCCCAGTCCTCCTCCTCCTCCAGGTCCTACTCCTCATCCTGCCACATCTCCAACAGCACAGCCACAGCCCGGAAGGAAGCGTGGAAGGAAGACCAGAAAGTGATGACCCTGGATCCAGTCTGGTCGGCCAAAAAATGCAGCCTCTTGTGGTGCCACAGCCTGGGGACACAGATGTCATCTGCTGCTTTCCGGATCTCTGCGACTTCGGGACCAGACTGCCCTCCCTTACATATGGACTCCTCAGGCCACCAATTTTGATGTTCAAGAATTGATGTCTGCCCTGGGGGTCCCAGGCTTCGCTAATTTCTCCTGTTGATCCAGTGTTGCCTTCCTCTTTGTTTGGTTCTGATCCCTTAATAAAGGATTTTTGTTTTGAATTATACTCTCCTATGTGTTTTACTTCAAAAAGGACAGTTTATTTGTGAGGATTCAGGTACACTTCAAATATACAATGTGAAATGAACAAGGGACACCAACACCAAACAATCTCCTTGAGATTAAATAATACAAGATATCAATGGTGTTGGGGTAACTTGACACACAAAACACACACAAAAATATCCTGGAGTAAAAATAAAAATAACATTGAACAAAGATCAGCCTTGTAAAAAATACAAACATTAAATCTAAAAAAAAAAAGGCTTAAAATCCCCCCAAAAAAAAAAAAAAACATTCTGTCAGATGTGACAACTAATAACAATATATTCAGGGAATCCCAATAAAAAAACAAAAATAAAACTTTGTGAGAAGTGTGTGTGATTATGAGCAGCAAAACTACTTAATTCTTGTCACATTATAAAGAAGAAGAGAGTGCGCTGTATTAAACCATTTTTTACATTGCAGCGTGACGAAAGTGCAGTAATCCATTGCGAACGCTAAGTTTACCAGAACGAGCTGTTCCGTGCCGGAATTTCTTCTGAGCATGCGTGGCACTTTGTGCGTTGGAACAGGCCACACACAGTCGGAATTGACGCGATCGGATTTTGTTGTCGGAAAATTTTATCTCCTGCTCTCCAACTTTGTGTGTCGGAAAATCCAAGGGAAAATGTCCGATGGAGCCCACACACGGTCGGAATTTCCGACAACACGCTCCGATCGGACATTTTCCATCAGAAAATCCAACCGTGTGTACGGGGCATTACTGTGAGGGCTTACATTGTTGTGGCACCACCACCACCAAAGGCCCAATTTTTCTGCCCCTGTTTAACAGGGGCATTTAATTACAATTTTTGATCTAATATTTCACATCAGGGCCCGTTCCTGCGCCCACCAAGAGTAACTGTGAGGGCTTATAGTGTTGTGGCACCACCACCACCACCAAAGGCCTAATTTTTCTGCCCCTGTTTAACAGGGGCATGTAATTACAATTCTTCATATAGTATTTCACAGCAGGGCCTGTTCCTGCACCCAACAAGATTAACTGTGAGGGCTTACAGTGTTTTGGTACCACCAACCCCTAAGGCCCAATTTTCTGCAGAATATATAGGGTAGGACATATACTATATATACTGCTGTTCAGAGTATATAGTGCCTGGGGGCCTGGGGGACCCCCACGCCATTTTTTTTTTAAATTAAGTAAATCTATTTTCCAAAGCCTCCCAGACCTAAAGGAACAGTTATGGCAAAAAACAAGTAAAAATTCGTGCTGAACTGTAAAAAGCAAGCGGCTAGCAAAGTTCGTAGATAACAAACAAAAAGTCACATGCATAAAAATTATTGCGGCACTGAAAAGTTCAAAATGAAATTGAAGAGTGGGAGGAATCCATTCACCAAATATATTGTGCAGATGTAGAAAGAGTCACTTGTCACCACGTGGTAATGTAGTCTGCTTACCAGAAGGTGTTAAGGATTAGGCATAGATGTTAAATTCTCAATAGCATTCAGCAAATCCAGCCCACTGGAACCCCTCATCAGACCACAACATCCGTGAGATTTCCTTCACATATAAACATCTCCCATTGGTCAAGTTGAAGCTTAAAACAGCATGCATCAATGGTAGGAACAAATGGCCTAAGGCAGGCTGACATCCGTACGCTGATTGCTGCAGCCATTTGTTCCTACCATTGATACATGCTGTTTTAAGCTTCAACTTGACCATTGGGAGATGTTTATATGTGAAGGAAATCCCACGGATGTTGTGGTCTGATGAGGGGTTCCAGTGGGCTGGATTTCCTGGATGCTATTGAGAATTTATCATCTATGCCTAATCCTTAACACCTTCTGGTAAGCAGACTACATTACCATGTGGTGACGAGTGACTCTTTCTACATCTGCACAATATAATTGGTGATTGGATTCCTCCCACTCTTCAATTTCATTTTGAACTTTTCAGCGCCGCAATAATTTTTATACTAAAGGAACAGTTAACCCATGCAGTGTAGGCATAGCAAGGGAGAATTTTCAAGTTTCGTGCAGTTTACAGTTGAAAAGATGGAAAAAAATATAAAAAGATATCCAAAGCCTTGAATATGCCAGTCAGTATTGTTCAATCACTTAATAAGAAGTGGAAAATTTGGGGATCTCTTGATACCAAGCCAAGGTAAGGTAGATCAAGAAAGATTTCAGCCATAACTGCCACAGGAACTGTTCAGGATACAAAGAAAAACCCACAGGTAACCTCAGGAGAAATTCTGGCTGCTCTGAAAAAAGATGGTGTGTGTTTTTAAGGAGCACAATACGATGATACTTGAACAAAAAAGAGTTGCATGGTCAAGTTGCCAGAAACAAGCCTTTACTGTACAAGTTCCACAAAAATATGCCCAACAACACCTTGACATGCCTCTTTGGCTTTTTTGTGGCATTGGCACAGTAAAGGCTTCCTTCTGGCACCTCAACCATGCAGCTCTTTTTTGTTCAAGTATCGTTGAATTGTGCTCCCTAAAAACAATCACACTGTCTTTTTGCAGAGCAGCCTGTATTTCTCCTGCGGTTACCTGTGGATTTTTCTTTGTATCCTGAGCAATTCTTCCGCCAGTTGTGGCCGCAATCTTTCTTGGTCTACCTGACCTTGGCCTGGTATCCAAAGAGACCCTAATTTTCCACTTCTTAATAAGTGATTAAACAGTACTGACTGACATATTCAAGGCTTTGGATATCTTTTTATATCCTTTTCTGTCTTTGTAAAGTTTCATTACCTTGTTACGCAGGTCTTTTCTATACCGCCTCATGGCTCAGTGTCTAGCCTGCTTAGTGCATCCATGTGAGAGCTAACAAACTCATTGACTATTTATACACAGACACTAATTGTGATTTAAAAAGCCACAAACGTGGGAAATTAACCTTTAATTGCCATTTTAACCTGTGTGTGCCACTTTCTGTGTCTGTACCAAGGCCAAACATTCCAGGGTATGTAAACTTTTTATCAGGGCCATTTGGGTGATTTCTGTTATCATTATATTTTAAAAAGGATCCAAAAAACTATGTGATAATAAATGGCTTCATATGATTGCTATCCTTAAATAAAAGATAGTTTTTTGGCAGTCATATGATCAGTCATATTTTCAATATTATATTGATATTGGCAAATCTCATATTCATTGTTTTATAAATGTATCCTTTATTATCATTCCTCCCTAGCTCTTTCTTTTGTCGATTTTAATAGCTGACCGATACTAATTGACTTCACACAATAACATTGGCTGCCTTGTCCTTTGTGCAAGTCTACCCACTGAAATCTGAAGACAAATCTGAAGACAAAAACAAATGGTCAGAGTTGGTATTCTTCATGTGCTTGAGTATGAAGCTGATCCTAAACACGCATTGTATATTTCATGTTGCATTCCATTCCTGTAATGGTTACCCCCCCCCCCCCACATTACTGTCCCCAGCCTCCCCCCCCCCCACATTACCGTTTTCAGCTCCCCCACATTACAGTTCTCAGCTCCCCCACATCACAGCTCTCAGCTCCCTCACATTACTGTCCTTGCCCCCCCCCCACATTACAGTCCTTAAAACCCCACATTGCAGTCCTCAGCCCCCCCCCCCCACATGCACACATTGCCGTGCTCAGCTCTTTACATTACACAGTTTACATCCCTCTCACATTAAAATACTCACCCCCCTCACATTACAGTCCTCAGCCCCTCCACATTACAATTCCCAGCCCCCATTACAGTTCTCAGCTCCCCCACTTTTCAGTCTTCAGCCCCCCACATTACAATCCTTAGCTATCCCACATTATAATCCTCGCCCCCTTTTCACATTGGTGTCCTCAGCTTCCTCTTCACGCTGCCACCCCCTTAATGCCCTCACTTACACAAAAAGATCAGAAGGTCGGAGGCACAGCACGTCTGGATGGAGAGCAGCAGCTGCATGATTGGTTGCTAGGTCCTGCATTCTAACAACCAATCACCTGCTTGTTAACTTGGGCAGCTCCTGCCCTCCATACATGACTGTCCTGCTTCCTGCTGTCAATTCCATGATATTGACAGCGGTAATGGTTAGGGATGACATGGCTCCTAAACAGGAGGACCATATAAGATAGGGACTCGATCTGCCAATTAGTGGAGCCTGGTGTAAAACTTAATGCAACAGGGAGGGCACATGGACCGCCTGAAAAATGGGCAGGGGTCATAATTCGACCCCTATGGCCCCTCAAGCTCTGTCTATGACTAAATTCACATAACATTGCTCTGTGTGTTAATTTGTTAAAACTTATGTTTGAAAAGCTATGAGCTAACAAGACATTTCCCATAGCAATCAACAAGCTGCTAGGTGTCATTTGGACAGTTCAGTTTTGCAAATAAAACTAGGATTCTGTTTTCTTATCATAAGTAACAATACATCTTCTATTAGCCAACATGTTATACACAAACCCATTTGTGTTCATGTCATTCTATTTCTTGAGTAAAACAGTTGCTTCAAAGAGTCCCAGTGCTTCTTCTTGCTTTAGGCCATCAGAATCCACATATACCAAAGATCCTCCAGAGCACATAGCAAGGTGCTGTAAACAGTCTTTGATGAAATATGAACATGGTATCAGAAGTAATGAAATATGTAAGCAGTTGGCAACTGAATTGTGAGTATTCCAACATGTCTATGCATGTCTATTAGATAGATAGTGTACTTACTGTAAATACAAAGAGAAATGTAATTCTTTGATATTTGAAAACCTCAGTAATAACTAGAGGAGATTGAATACCAAGGACTTAGCATTCTATGCCACTACTAATTATTCTTGCAAGGCCCCATACACACTGGGTGTCTAGCCCCAGTGAATGGGGCTCCAGCATTTAGCTGTGGATGCAGGGCACTAGTGTCCCATCCAGCCTTTCTGCTGGCAGCCTGTCAAACTCTGCATGAGTCTGGCAACTGCTGTAGCTACATGGGTCTGGATTGTGCACTTAGCTGTACAAATGTTTAGGGCACTATGCATCCAGGAATGAATGCTCAAAATACAGACTTCTTGCATTTCTGGCATTTGTCCCTTGGTGCATTCTGTTCTAAACGTTCGTACAGCTAAGGCACCATCCAGCTCTATCCAACTGCAGCAGCTGTCAGACTCTCATAGAGTTTGGCAGGGTGCAAATGACGGGGCTGCGTGAGACACCTGTGCCCACTGCCAGCAGCTAAATGCTGGAGCTCAATGCATTGAGGTTTATGAAAACTAGGGTGATTCCGTGCAAATGGCTGTTGGTTTATATTTGTAACATATGTAAGAACTGCTGCCCCTACTGGTACATCCACCTATTTAGGTAGACTCTGAAATTAAAGCAGAGTTCCATACAGAAATGGAACTTCCACCGATCGGATTCCTCTGCCCCTCCGGTGCCACATTTGGCACCTTTATAGGGGGGAGAGGGGAGCGGATACCTGTCAAATCCAGGTATCTGCTCCCACTTCTGGGGAAAGATCGCCGCAATCTTGTGCAGCGAACTATGCAGTGTCTGCCCCTCCTCCCCCCTGCCTCCCCTGCTGCCTTCTGGGACACACACAGGTCCCAGAAGACAGCAGGGCCATTCAGGAAGTGCAGTGTGACTCGAGTATGCACAGTAGGAAACCTTATTAAGGAACACTTTGTACTTAAAAAACAACTTTATTGAAAATGATTAAATGAATTGATGCAAAAAAACTACCACTAGTGCAAACATTAACCCTTTAATGCCTAAGCCTATTTCTGACATTTGTTGCTTACAAGTTAAAATCTGTATTTTTTGATAGAAAATTACTTAGAACTCCAAACATTATAAATATTTTTTTAGTAGAGAATCTAGAGAATAAAATGGCAATCATTGCAATATTTTATGTCACACTGTATTTGCGCAGTGGTCTTTCAAACGCAATTTTTGGGGAAAAAATAAATTTTCATAAATTAAAAAAAAAACTAAACAGTATAGTTAGCCCAATTTTTTGTATAATGTGAAAGATAATGTTATGCCGAGTAAATAGATACCTAACATGTCATGCTTTGAAATTGTGCACATAGCATCTCCATAGGGGACGCTTTAAAAAAAATTAACGGTTACCAGGTTAGAGTTACAGAGGAATTCTAGTGCTAGAATTATTGCTCTCACTCTGACGATTGCAGCAATACCTCACATGTGTGATTTGAACACAGTTTACTTATGCAGGTGCGACTTACGTGTGCATTTTCTTTGCTGTGCGAGCTCACGGGGACAGGGGCACTTTAAAAAAAAATGTTTTTTTGCTTATTTATTTTATTTATTTTTATTTTTTTACATTGTCTCTTTAAAAAAAAAAAATCTGATCAATTTTATTGTTGTCACAAGGAATGTAAACATCCTTTGTGACAGTAAAAGGTGGTGACAGGTACTCTATATGGAGAGACCCCAAATCCCTCCTTTGCACTTCAAAGTATTCAGATCGCCAAAAACAGCAATTCTGAATACTGTAATTTTTTTAAAATCGCTGCCATTAGCAGCCGAGTAAACCGGAAGTGACGTAGTGACGTTGTGACGTCGCTTCCGTGTTTACATATAGGAGACTCAGTCTCGCTCTAGCTGGTGGAAGTGCCGGATCGTGGCTCGGGTCTCCCAGGAATAACGGCGGAAGGCGTCGGGAGGGGGGGCGGCTCCTTCGGGATAGCAACCGAGTGGCTTTTAGCAGCATTGGTTGTTATCCCTGAAGAGCCGACCACCCGCTCTAAAAAGCAGTACCGGCATCACCTGCAGGCATCACCCCAGTATAACCCCTGAAAGCCGAGGTCGCGTATGTGCGTACAGTCTGCGCTAAGGGGTAAAAAATGTTTGCACAATTGAGAGGGACCTCCATGGGTTCCCCTTGGGCCCCGGAATATGGAAGCCTCCACCTGGGATTATGGCAAGAGGAGATTGTTTACGTGTTCCAGATGTACCTTAGACATAGAATCTTATGGATAAGGTACATCGATAATACTCTTGGGGGCTCTAGTGACCAACTTGTTGAATTCATGGAGGTCTTAAACAAGCATGATAGAAACATCAGACTGACTTACCTTTTTCATAACCTACCCTTCTTGGACCTCCAAATTACCCTAAAAGCAGACAGACTTGACACAAACACTTATCGGAAGGCAACTGCAGTGGATACCTTGCTGCAGGCCAATAGCCACCATCTTCCCTCTTTGATCCGCGGCATACCGGTGGATAGGGATGAGCCGAACACCCCCCGGTTCGGTTCGCACCAGAACCTGCGAACGGACCGAAAGTTCGCACGAACGTTAGAACCCCATTGACGTCTATGGGACTCGAACGTTCGAAATCAAAAGTGCTCATTTTAAAGGCTAATTTGCATGGTATTGTCCTAAAAAGGGTTTGGGGACCCGGGTCCTACCCCAGGGGACATGTATCAATGCAAAAAAAACTTTTAAAAACGGCCGTTTTTTCGGGAGCAGTGATTTTAATGATGCTTAAAGTAAAAAAAAAAAAAAGTGAAATATTCCTTTAAATATCGTACCTGAGGGGTGTCTATAGTATGCCTGTAAAGTGACGCGTGTTTCCCGTGTTTAGAACAGTCCCTGCACCAAATGTCATTTTTAAAGGAAAAAATCTCATTTAAAACTGCTTGCGGGTTTAATGTAATGTCGGGTCCTGGCAATATGGATGAAAATCAGTGAGACAAACGGCATGGGTACCCCCCAATCCATTACCAGGCCCTTTGGGTCTTGTATGGATATTAAGGGGAACCCCGCACCCAAATTAAAATAAGGAAAGGTGTGGGGCCACCAGGCCCTATATACTCTGAACAGCAGTATACAGGCTGTAGGTTTGTTGTTAAGTAGAATCTCTTTGTAATTTTGAACGGGTACATTTTTAACGTGTTTAGCTCCAGCCAAAAAATCTTTTTTAAGCTTTTTGGAAAACATAGGGAAGGGTTATCACCCCTGTGACATTTGTTTTGCTGTCTTTCCTCCTCTTCAGAAGATTTCACCTCACTTTTTGTCCCAATGGATTGGAAAGCATCAGTGGAAAGGAGAAATGTTTTTCCCATATTAACTCTTACAGGAGAGAATTTCCCTTCCTAGGGGTAGATTTATTCTCACTTCCTGTTGTCTCCTTCCGTTTGCAAGTAGGAGTCGTTTGTAAGTTAGTTGTTTGAAAGTAGGGTCCTGCCCTATATACTCAGCAGAAATTTGGGCCTTAGGTGTTGCTGTGGCCACAACACTGTAAGCCCTCACAGGGCTCTGCTGTGAAATATTAGATCAAGAATTGTAATTACATGCCCCTGTTGAACAGGAGCTGAAAAATTAGGCCTTAGGCACTGGTGCTGGTGCCACAACACTGCAACCCCTCACAGACACTCTAGTTGGAATGCAGGAACGAGCCCTGCTGCAAAGTATTGCATCAAAAATTGTAATTACACGCCCCTGTTAAACAAGGGCTGAAAAATTGGGCCTTAGGCACTGGTGCTGGTGCCACAACACTGCAACCCCTCACAGACACTCTAGTTGGAATGCAGGAACGAGCCCTGCTGCAAAGTATTACATCAAAAATCGTAATTACACGCCCCTGTTAAACAGGGGCTGAAAAATTGTGCCTTAGACACTGGTGGTGGCGCCCAGAACCAAAAATGCTCTTACAAGCTATCAGCGTGATGATTGAGGAGGAAGAGGATAATTACTCAGGAATAGTCGCTCAGCATCAGCATAGGCAGTCTTTGAAGGGATCTGAGATTTCAAAAAAAATTATTCAGTTACATCAGCATCAGGTGCTTGGTAGCTGGTGGTGATCCAAGACTCATTCATTTTTATGAAGGTCAGTCGATCGACCGAGTTAGTGGACAGACGCACCCTGTGATCGGTTACCACGCCTCCAGCAGCACTGAATGTGCGTTCCGAAAGAACGCTGGATGCAGGACAGGCCAGTAGCTCAATTGCATACTGTGCAAGCTCTGGCCAGTGATCCATCCTCAAGACCCAGTAACCCAGAGGATTTTCGGTGGGAAAGGTGTCCAAGTCTGATCTTGCCCCTAGGTATTCCTGCACCATGTAAAACAGACGCTGGCGATGGTTGCTGGAACCGATCATACCTTGGGGCTGCGGACCAAAAAATTGTCTGAACGCATCGGTCAGACGGCCACCTTCTCCACCGCTCCTTCTTTGACTGACCGAAGCCTCAGCAACACGTTGTCCAGAAACAGGAGTTTGTAACCTCCCAGTCTCTGGGAACGCATTGCACAGACCTTTCTGCAAGGCCTCCCGAAGATGTTTCATCCTCTGCTCCCTCTGCGATGGCAAGATAAGGTCCGCAACCTTACCCTTGTAACGTGGATCAAGGAGGGTTGCCAGCCAGTATTGGTCCTTCTCCTTGATACCACGAATACGAGGATCCTTACGCAGGCTTTGCAGGATCAGGGAGGCCATGCAGCGTAGGTTTGCTGAGGCATTTGGTCCGGAGTCCTCTGGGTCACTAAGGATGACATGGTCCGCAGCCACCTCCTCCCAGCCACGTACAAGTCCATGTGTTTCTTGGGACTGATCCCTTAAAGACTGCTGCTGATGCTGAGTGCCAGGCTCCACCTCCATACTGACACAATCTTCCTCCTCCTCCTCCTCCTCCTCTTCCTCCTCGTCCTCTTCCTGTGTGATCGGCGGGCACGCAGGAACACTGTCTGGATAAAGGGGGCCTTGAGAGCTAAGGAAGTCCTCCTCTTCCTGCCTCTGTTCTGCCTCAAGTGCCCTGTCCATTATTCCATGCAGCGTGTGCTCCAACAGGTGGACAAGGGGGACAGTGTCACTGATGCATGCACTGTCACTGCTCACCATCCTCGTGGCCTCCTCAAATGGTGACAGGACAGTGCATGCATCCCTGATCATGGCCCACTGGCGTGGGGAAAAAAAACCAAGCTCCCCTGACCCTGTCCTGGTGCCATAGTCGCACAGGTACTCATTGATGGCCCTCTGCTGCGTGTGCAGCCGCTGCAGCATGGCCAACGTTGAGTTCCACCTGGTGGGCATGTCACAGATTAGGCGGTTCTTGGGCAGGTTAAACTCCTTTTGGAGGTCCGTCAGCCGAGCACTGGCATTATATGACCGGCGGAAATGCACACAGACTTTCCTGGCCTGCCTCAGGACATCCTGTAAGCCTGGGTACCTGCCCAAGAACCGCTGCACCACCAAGTTAAGGACGTGAGCCAAACAGGGCACATGGGTCATTTGTCCCTGTCGGAGGGCAGAGAGGAGGTTGGTGTCATTGTCGCAAACCACCATTCCTGCCTTAAGTTGGCGTGGCGTCAACCACCTCTGAACCTGCCCCTGCAGAGCTGACAGAACCTCTGCCCCAGTGTGGCTCCTGTCCCCCAAGCACACCAGCTCAAGCACCGCATGGCATCTTTTGGCCTGCGTACTTGCGTAGCCCCTTGAACGGCTACGGAGCACCGCTGGTTCCGAGGAAGAGGCCATGGAGGAAGAAGAAGAGGAGGGGGTGGAGGAAAGAGGTGTGTCACAATCATTAGCATTTTGGAGGCGTGGTGGCGGAACAACCTCCAACACTACTGCACCTTGTCCTGCATCCTTCCCAGCTGCCAGCAGAGTCACTCAATGCGCC
Source organism: Aquarana catesbeiana (assembly GCF_042186555.1). Lineage (NCBI taxonomy): Eukaryota > Metazoa > Chordata > Amphibia > Anura > Ranidae > Aquarana > Aquarana catesbeiana. Next base: position 334,227,203 of record NC_133326.1, read on the forward strand.
GTGAAACTTAGGTAACGTCCCTGTCCATGCCTGCTGGACCATGAGTCAGCGGTAATATGCACCTTACCGCTGACCGCCCTGTCCAGCGAGGCATGGACATTGCCTTCCACATGCTGGTAGAGAGCCGGAATCGCCTTCCGTGAGAAAAAGTGGCGTTTGGGTACCTGCCACTGAGGAACTGCACATTCCACAAACTCACGGAAGGGGGCAGAGTCTACCAACTGAAAAGGCAGCAGTTGAAGTGCTAGCAATTTTGCCAAGCTAGCATTCAACCGCTGGGCATGTGGATGGCTGGGAGCAAACTTCTTTCGGCGGTGCAGCAGCTGGGGCAGGGAAATTTGCCTGGTACAATCTGACGTCGGTGTACCAAAATCAGATTGCCCACAAGTACGTGGCTGTGACACACCTAATTCTACACCTTCATTCCTCTCAGTGCAGGTCTCAGAGAGGACTGAAGGTCTAGTGGGGTTGGAAATCTCAGCTGATGAGGAGCAAGCAGAGGTCCTCTTTGTTCTTTGGTGTGGGTCTTTTAGATACGCTTGCCAACAAACTGCATGGCAGGTCAACATATGTCTGGTCAAGCATGTGGTACCCAAGCGGGAGATGTTTTGGCCACGCGAGATACGCTTGAGACATATGTTGCAAATAGCAGCGGTGCGATCTGATGCACTCGTCTCAAAAAAGGCCCACACCAAAGAACTTTTTGAATAACGAGCAGAGACTGCAGCGCCCTGCACATGTGGAGCTTTGGGGTGTGATGCAGTCAATGTGCTGCCCTTAGGCTGGCCCCTGAAGGGCATCCTGCCTCGTTGGTGATGTGCCGCCTCCTCCTCCTCCTCCTCCTCCTCTCTCCTATCAGGCACCCACGTTGAGTCAGTGACCTCATCATCCCCTCCCTCCTCATCACTGGAGCAAACCTGGCAGTATGCTGCAGCAGGGGGAGCATGACTGCCAGATTGCTGTCCTTCTTGGGCACCCCCTCTGTCCGTGCTCGTGTTACTGCCTTCATCGAGCTCAGTATCATCATCAGAGCCTTCCAAACGCTGGGCATCCTCCTGGAGCATGTACCCAACACTGTGGTCAAACAGTTCGAGGGACTCCTCAGGAGGACATGGTGGGGCTAGGGAAGGAGTCACTGATGACATTGAGCCGAGGGAAGAGGCCGCTGCTTTGCCAGACAAAGTACCCTGGGCATGGGTGAGAGAGGATGAGGAGGATGAGGACGGCTTGGTCATCCATTCGACCAAGTCTTCCGCATGTTGCGGCTCAACATGGCCAGCTGCCGAAAAAAAGGCCAAGCGTGTCCCATGGCCACGTGCTGATGAGGATGCACCGTCTCCACGACCAGCACTAGACACAGAGCCTGCTTGCCCTCTCTTATTGGCTTGTGACTGTCTGCCTCTCCTTCTTGGCCTTCCAGACATACTAATGGCCTGTAGCTGCACTAAGCTGGGATATATATATATATATATATATATATATATATATATATGTACTGATACTGCAGCTAGCAAAATCAACTGCCTGCCTGTAGTATGAGAACACCACCAACCTTCTACAGGTAGCTTTAGCTGAACACTGTGAGGTGGACGCACCCCACTAACTTGTAGGTTTAGCAGAACACTGTGAGCAAGACGCACTGCACTAACTGTAAATAGTCTAGCTGCCTGACTGTGGTACTAATAGGATCAAAAGAACACCAGCAATTTTCTTTAAAATACTGTAACAAGACAAGCCTGCCTGTCAGTAAGAAGATAACAGGAACGGATCTAGCTGAACACTGTGAGCAGGACGCACCCCACTAGCTTGTAGGTTTAGCTGAACACTGTGAGGTGGACGCACCCCACTAACTTGTAGGTTTAGCTGAACACTGTGAGCAGGACGCACCCCACTAACTTGTAGGTTTAGCAGAACACTGTGAGCAGGACGCACTGCACTAACTGTAAATAGTCTAGCTGCCTGACTGTGGTACTAATAGGATCAAAAGAACACCAGCAATTTTCTTTAAAATACTGTAACAAGACAAGCCTGCCTGTCAGTAAGAAGATAACAGGAACGGATCTAGCTGAACACTGTGAGCAGGACGCACCCCACTAGCTTGTAGGTTTAGCTGAACACTGTGAGGTGGACGCACCCCACTAACTTGTAGGTTTAGCTGAACACTGTGAGCAGGACGCACCCCACTAACTTGTAGGTTTAGCAGAACACTGTGAGCAGGACGCACTGCACTAACTGTAAATAGTCTAGCTGCCTGACTGTGGTACTAATAGGATCAAAAGAACACCAGCAATTTTCTTTAAAATACTGTAACAAGACAAGCCTGCCTGTCAGTAAGAAGATAACAGGAACGGATCTAGCTGAACACTGTGAGCAGGACGCACCCCACTAGCTTGTAGGTTTAGCTGAACACTGTGAGGTGGACGCACCCCACTAACTTGTAGGTTTAGCTGAACACTGTGAGCAGGACGCACCCCACTAACTTGTAGGTTTAGCAGAACACTGTGAGCAGGACGCACTGCACTAACTGTAAATAGTCTAGCTGCCTGACTGTGGTACTAATAGGATCAAAAGAACACCAGCAATTTTCTTTAAAATACTGTAACAAGACAAGCCTGCCTGTCAGTAAGAAGATAACAGGAACGGATCTAGCTGAACACTGTGAGCAGGACGCACCCCACTAGCTTGTAGGTTTAGCTGAACACTGTGAGGTGGACGCACCCCACTAACTTGTAGGTTTTGCTGAACACTGTGAGCAACACGCACCCCACTAACTTGTAGGTTTAGCAGAACACTGTGAGCAGGACGCACTGCACTAACTGTAAATAGTCTAGCTGCCTGACTGTGGTACTAATAGGATCAAAAGAACACCAGCAATTTTCTTCAGGTAGCTGTATTTACTGTAACAAGACAAGCCTGCCTGTCAGTAAGAAGATAACAGAAATGGATCTAGCTGAACACTGTGAGCAGGACGCACCCCACTAGCTTGTAGGTTTAGCTGAACACTGTGAGGTGGACGCACCCCACTAACTTGTAGGTTTAGCTGAACACTGTGAGCAGGACGCACCCCACTTACTTGTAGGTTTAGCAGAACACTGTGGGCAGGACGCACTGCACTAACTGTAAATAGTCTAGCTGCCTGACTGTGGTACTAATAGGATCAAAAGAACACCAGTAATTTTCTTTAAAATACTGTAACAAGACAAGCCTGCCTGTCAGCAAGAAGATAACAGGAACGGATCTAGCTGAACACTGTGAGCAGGACGCACTGCACTAAATGTGAATAGTCTAGCTGCCTGACTGTGGCACTAATAGGATCAAAAGAACACCAGTAATTTTCTTCAAAATACTGTAACAAGACAAGCCTGCCTGTCAGTAGGAATATAACAGGAACGGATCTAGCTGAACACTGTGAGCAGGACGCACTGCACTAAATGTAAATAGTCTAGAAGATAACAGGAACGGATCTAGCTAAACTGAATACAGTGTGTATATATATATATATATGCAACACCTGGGATGCATATATATACACAATACACTTTAAGTGCAGCTAACTGACTGACTGTCCTGCCTAATCTAGCTAACTCAAATGAAATGACACTGTCTCTCTCTCTCTCTAAGCACAACGGAACACACTGCACAAGGCCGCCGTGCAGGCGGCCTTATATAGTGTGGGGCGTGTACTAAATCCCCTGAGCCATAATTGGCCAAAGCCTCCTTGGCTTTGGCCAATTATGGCTCTCTGTTAAGGCGGCGCTGTGATTGGCCAAGCATGCGGGTCATAGTGCATGCTTGGCCAATCATCAGCAAGCAATGCACTGCGATGCCGCAGTGAATTATGGGCCGTGACGCGCCACACGAATTTGGCGCGAACGGCCCATATCGTTCGCAATTCGACGAACGATCGAACAGCCGATGTTCGAGTCGAACATGGGTTCGACTCGAACACGAAGCTCATCCCTATCGGTGGAGCAATTCATGCGTATTCGGCGTAACTGCTCCCCCACGTCACAGTTCCAACAGAAGATGGTTGAAATGTATGCGCGGTTCAGGGAGAGAGGATATTCTCACCAAAACATCAGACGGGTAAAAACTAGAGCTAGAGCTCGTGATCAGGGTGAACTTTTTGGATGCAACAGCAAACTCTCCGGGAATGCTTCACTTCCGAATGCTCTGGTGAGAATAATCACCAAGTTCGGATCACAATGGAAGCAGGACAGGGAAATCCTGACCAGGCATTGGCATATTCTAACCAGGACTCCACTATTACAAGAGATAGTTGGTCCTCACCACTTGATGGTGGCAAAACGTGCCAGAAATCTACAAGATAGTTTGGTCCACTCGGAATTTCAAAGGACCCCCACCACCAATTGGTTGACCGAACTATCTATTAAACCAGGTATGTACACATGTGGGAGGTGCGGAATTTGTCAGTATGTTGACAAAACTGATACATTTACAAATGCAGAGAGCACCAAACAATTTAAGATCAGACAGTTCATAAATTGTTCTACCACAGGGGTGATCTATATCAGTGTTTCTCTAAACATCAGTCCTCAAGGCGCCCCAACAGGTAATGTTTTCAGGCTTCCCATTATTTTACACAGGTGATTTAATTAGTTTCGCTGCCTTAGTAATTACCACAGCCCTTTCATCTGAGGAAAATCCTGAAAACATGACCTGTTGGGGCGCCTTGAGGACTGGAGTTGAAAAACACTGATCTATATGCTCACTTGTCCAAGTTGGAAGGCCAATATTGGTAAAACCAAGAGATCTTTAAAAACCCGGATAGGTGAGCTTATCAATAGTATCAATTATATAAATAAAAAAGGTAATAAAAAAGAGGATGAACGCCCCTTGGCAGCACATTTCAAATAATTTCATAATGGGAATCCAAGTGGTTTTAAAGTTAAAGGTATTTACGTCTTGAACTTCCCGCTACGCAGGGGGGATTTTGACACCATATTATTACAGAAGGAGAAGATGTGGATCTTTTTGTTGGATTCTATGGTACCCAAAAGGATTAAACACCGAGTTTAATTTATCTGTGTTCTTAGAAGCGTAAACTCTCTGTTGGTGATTATCACTGGCATGGGCTTTGCGTGATGGGTCCATCCGTGTTGCTATTTTTGTTATCTTGTTTGAACCTCTTGATATTTGTGCTATTTTTGCAATTTTCTGTCATTTCTGTAATTTTTCTATTGTTTACTCTTCCGTATGCCCTGTTTGCTTTTCTTGGGTCTGCTCTCATTGTTATTTTCTTTATTGAGTGACATTTAACTTTAACTGTATTGAGGCAGCTTAGATAGTCTATTTAGACTGGTAAAAGTCTCCTGTCCAATTTTCGTATTCATGTGTCTTTATAATTAAGTGAGATTGTGTGGATCGCTCTTCATGTGCATTTTGTACAGTATGTCATGTGAATGGTGGTGAGCATCTGTGAGGGGAGTGTACACTAAGGACAGCCTGTGGCTGTAAATGATTATGTCCGTTCACGGTGGGATATTTAAGACCTGACCCACTGGTCCCTCCTTGCTCTGAAGAAGTTCGCTGATAGGTGAACGAAACCGATCAGAGTGATGTCACCATGCAACTAAGGTGATCCTGCCTGACCCACCCTTCCACCCCGGCCAACTATTGGGAAGCAGGCTGGCTTTGCAGGACTTTAATCCTCCCAGACTGTTGGACTATGTAACTGGAACTGGCAAGCATGGACTACACACAGCATGAGGCTTTGCTACAACCCCCCTTCTGTGAGACAAGAGGTGGTGAGCATACTGATGAATAGTGGCTACGTGCTGCCCAGTGATTGCTATATGGGATTTATGTGTTGCGTCCTCAACCAGTCTTTATTCACCCAGCGACATGTGGCTGTGAATCTCCTGTCGGGGGGTTGACTTACACCAACTTTTGTGACTGGTTCTGCTGTTTATCCATAGACCCCATTCAAGGTATAGCCAGCTACTCCCATTTCCATCTCACTCATATCTCCCCATCCAGCCTGCAATACCCTTATTGTAGTTCTATTGAACACTCAGCTTCAGCTGAATTTTATGTGGATTGTTATACCCTTCGATTGGAGAATTTCCAGGGTTGGTCTCTGTGGATAGAGTGATTTACTATTGGTATAATCTTATCCTTTTTATTCCACTGTCTGTGGAAGAGCCCACGTATCCCCATAGACTTATTGCAGTGTGGACTGTGTGTAGTGGTTGTATGAGGTGTGCTGCCCACAGGTCTCTGTGTTGTTTGACAATGTTGTTATTTTTTAATGTTTGCACTAGTGGTAGTTTTTTTGCATTAATTATTTAATAATTTTCAATAAAGTTGTTTTTTAAGTCCAGAGTGTTCCTTAATAAGGTTTCTTGGTGATCTTCAATCCCCATTTTTTTCAGTTTGTGCATGACCTTATGGAAGCACACCCGTTAATTTAGGTGGGGACCCCAGCATAGGGATACGGTTCTGAACTTAAATCACCCTGTGCATCAATTTATTATCGGTCTGCCTGGATGTGTCTTTTAATACGTTTTTGACTCATTCGGCTATGGCCTGGTCGGCAAACTGATGTATGTATGATATTCAGGCATATATAGGTACATGCATATACGTTCAGCAACCTCCTACACCTACCCGTCATGGCCAAATATCAAGCTTCAACATTTCCTGAAGCTGAGGCTTGTCTGACCCTTCCTACTTTCTATATATTCCCATATACCAGTGTAGCTGTGAACCATAGTAACTTCCCAACAAGAATATATGGAGGCAAGGCTTTGAGGTTTGTGGCATTTGGATGCGGCAAAAGGATTTGGGAAGGTGTTGCATGTATCAATAGCAGCTTGACCCTCTTTTATTTCAGTTACAGATTGCTTTAAAGTAACCATAAGCTTAAGTGTATCTTAACCATCACCCCCCTAACCCCCCCAACCCCCCTTGTTGAGCCCCCAAAATAATATACATTTCTGCTGAATTTGCAGTACCTAAAAGTGTTGGTTCCTAATAAACATATATTTTATTTTTTCAGTACAGTGGCAATTTAGCCTAAAAAATGAAATTCAAAAAAAGATAAACAACCCCAATGCCGTTTACATATTTTAGCAACTGTATGTGTCAGATTGTATGATAAATAGAAAGGGTGTAATTATGAATACATTCATTACATGTCACTCTTGAAATATTTGTCTTCAATTCCTTTGGAAAAGAAAACACTTTTATCCTTCCATGTCTTGTTGAATAAGAGTAAAAGCAATTACACTTTTACCTTTAAGCCATGTTTATCAATTATTTGAACTTATCAATAAGAAAGATTCTGATTTCAAACACCAAGCAATACACAGTGACATCTACAGAGAGAAAAATGCCCCCCACTGATGCTGCATCTTGTGAATACTCATTTGATTAATATTTCCCTAAGTGGTCATATATTCAATCGGAGAAGAATTGCTCTAGAGTCATAACTTTTTAGAATCAAGCTTTTCTTAGAGGAGTAGTTATGCTATTAATTCTACTGTTAGATTTAAAGCAGCTCTGATGTCATTTAGGAGGGAAACATTAAATTACGACATCATTAAACTAAAAGTTGAAATATTCCCTATACAAAATTTAGACATTTGAGATATTCTCTATCTAAAGTAATTTGATATATTACTTTATTGTATTACTTGTACAGATGATTTCCTTTTAAACATAAAACATAACACATCCTTTAATATACAGTATATATATTAACTGCATTTTGTTGCTCTTTTCACTATTTCATCCTTTATAATATAAAGAGGGAAGGGTGCTTTCTGTTCTGTGCCAAAAGTATTGGGGGACTCTTGCTCACAATCAATTTTACATCCCCAGGAGGTATGTTCCACATTTCACTCTCTTCACCTGTGCTCTACTTTTCTGTTTGTATTTCCCTCCTGTGTAGCCTGTTCTCTCCCCCTCTGCGCACAAATAGGGATGAGCTTGATGTTCGCGTTGAACATAAGTTCGACTTAAACATCGGGTGTTTGCCTGTTCGCAAAACAGCGAACATTACGGGGCGTTTGCGGGAAATTCACCGTGGAATGCCCCATAATGCACTGCGAGATCGCAGTGCCTTGCTGAATGATAATTGGCCAAAGCATGCACCTGACCTGCATGCTTTGGCCAATCCCAGCGCCCTCTGCTAAGAAAGTCATAATTGGCCAAAGGCAGGGTGCCTTTGGCCAATCATGGCTCAGGGGGACTAAGTCCACCCCACACTATATAAGGTTGCCTACACGGCGGTCCTGTGTAGTGTTGTTTGTGTGGACGGAAGGATAGTTTGATTTAGATTTATATATATATATATATATATATATATATATATATATATATATATACACAGTCAGTCTAGTGTGTATATATATATATATATATATATATACTCTGCATTTAGCATAGCCTATAAATTCAGTGTTTACGCTATATTCAGTCAGTGCAGGCAGTGTATTAATATATATATTCGGCATCCAGTGTAACCTAGATCTACAGTGCATTCTGTGTTGTACTGTTACTACTACTTTTCTGGTGGTGTACACAGTACACAATACAGTGCAGCCGTAGTACAGTCGCTCATACTTTTCTGGTGGTGTACACAGTACACTATACAGTGCAGCCATAGTACAGTTGCTACTTGTCATGGTTATGCAGTAATCTTTCTCTGTCAGCTTACCTTCTCCTCATGTGTTCAGACTAAGAGGCCAGCCACTCACACCTGGCTGGTTTTATAACCTCTCCTCTAAGCATGGCCCCACCCCAGGCCCTATCAGGGAGCCCTATATTAACCTGTGCACTGCAAGCCAGCAGGGCTGATCAACCATTGTGTGTTAGCTTTCGTGTGTATTTGCTGTGTTTCCTATGTCTGATTCCAGTTACCAACTTTGGCCTGTTCTCAACTATTCCTGTCTGCTCTTGACCCTGACCTTTGGCGTGTCCCCGAGTATCCCTGTTTGCCTGTGACCCTGAACCTTGGCGTGAACTCTGTTGTCCTTGTCTGCTTGTGGCCCCGACCTTGGCTTATTCCCTTACTATCCCTATCCTCCTGTTGCCTACTGTGGGTGTGAGCTGGGGGACCCTGGGGGCCGCGACCTGGAGCCAGTTGCAGCCCAGTTCATCCTCACCACTAGAGGCTCTGGTGAACACCTGCTGGCTCTTAGACTCCGCGCCCCAGGGAATCTTACGCTCTAACCCTGGTGGGATCCGTGCTGGTGTTCCAGCGGCCCTGCCTTCCTTAACACCCTGACTCCCATCCGCAGCAGTCAGCCGTAGGGTCCACTACCTTGCGGTGCACTCCTGATCCCAACGGTGTGCATCTGTCACCTAGCCTCAAGGTTGACACTACTACTTTTCTGGTGGTGTACACAGTACACAATACAGTGCAGCCATAGTACAGTTGCTACTACATTTCTGCTGGTATACACAGTACACAATACAGTGCAGCCGTAGTACAGTTGCCACTACTTTTCTGGTGGTGTACACAGTACACATTACAGTGCAGCCGTAGTACAGTTGCTACTACTTTTCTGGTGGTGTACACAGTTCACAATTCAGTGCAGCCGTATTACAGTTGCTACTACTTTTCTGGTGGTGTACACAGTACACATTACAGTGCAGCCGTAGTACAGTTGCTACTACTTTTTCGGTGGTGTACACAGTGCAGCCGTAGTACAGTTGCTAATACACTTCTGGTGGTGTACACAGTACACAATACAGTCCAGCTGTAGTACAGTTGCTACTACTTTTCTGGTGGTGTACACAGTACACAATACAGTGCAGCTGTAGTACAGTTGCTACTACTTTTATGGTGGTGTACACAGTACACCATACAGTGCAGCTGTAGTACAGTTGCTACTACTCTTCTGGTGGTGTACACAGTACACAATACAGTGCAGCTGTAGTACAGTTGCTACTACAATTCTGGTGGTGTATGCAGTACACAATACAGTGCAGCCGTAGTACATTTGCTACTACACTTCCGGTGGTGTCCACAGTACACAATACAGTGCAGCCGTAGTACAGTTGCTACTACTTTTCTGGTGGTGTACATAGTACACAATACAGTGCAGCCGTAGTACAATTGCTACTACACTTCTGGTGGTGTACACAGCATCGAATACAGTGTGGTGTTGCAAAACAAAATATACATCATGTCCAGAAGGCCACCAAGAAGAGGCAGACACTCACAGGCCACTAAAGACGGCAAGCAGGCTCTGTGTCTACAGTCAACAGTGCTGGTCGTGGACATGGTGCATCCTCTGCAGGTGGCCGTGGGGCACACTTGTCCTTTTTTTCTGCTGCTGGCCATGTTATTGAGCCAGAACATGCAGAAGAGTTGGTGGAGTGGATAACAAAGCTGTTCTCATCCGCCTCATCCTCTGTCACCCAGGCTCAGAGTAGTTTACCTTCCAATGCAGCTGCCAAAGTGGACTATTCCACCGGCTCCTTATCCACAGTCACTCTTTCCGTAGCCCCACCATCATGCATGGAGGAGAACTATTTGACTACAGTGTAGGGTACATGCTGCTGGAGGATGCGCAATGATTTGAAGGCTCTGATGTTGGTTCCCAGGTTTAGAAAGTTAGTAACGTGAGTCTAGAGAGAGGGGGTGCCCAAGAAGGACAAGAAACTGGCAGTAATGTTCCACCATGAGATGATGAGGTCACTGACTCTACTTGGGTGCCTGAGAGGAGGAGAAGGCACAACTCCAATGAGGCAGGATGTCCTCTAGGGGGCAGCTTAAGGACAGCCCCCCTATTGCATCACACTGCAGAGCTCCTCAGCTGCTTGGCACTGCTGACTCCCCGCTGACTTTTAAAAGTTCCTTGGTGTGGGCCTTTTCGACACATGTGCAGCAGATCACACCGTTGCTGTTTGCAACCTATGTCTAAAGCGGATCAAGCGTGGTCAGAACAGCAGCCCAAGTACTTGCAGCCAATAGGCTAGCAGTACACCACCATCTGATTTTAGCAGGCAAATTTCCCTACCCCAGTTGCTGAACCGTAAATAGAAATTGAATGCTAGCTTGGTAAATTGCTAGCACTGCAACTGCTGCCTTTTCAGCTGGTAGACTCTGCCCCCTTTTTGTGAATTTATGGAATGTGCTGTACCTCAGTGGCAGATTCCAAAACGCCATTTCTTTTCACGGAAAGCCATTCCACCTCTCTACCGGCTAGTGGAAGGCAATGTTTTGGCCTCTTTGGACAAGGCGGTCAGCAGTAAGGTGCATATTACCGCTGACTTATGGTCCAGCAGGCATGGGCAGGGACGTAACCTTTCTTTCACGGCGCACTGGGTAACTCTGCTGGCAGCTAGGAAGGATACAGGACAGGGTTCAGTATTGTTGGTGCTTGTTCCACCACCACGCCTCTAAAATGCTAGTGGTGATGTAAAAGGGTACCTTGCGCTCCCTAGACTAGTGGTAGCCGCTAACACAACAAACAGATAATTTTGTTTTAATCACAAGAGTGTATAGGTGTAGCGCTAAAGTGTTTGAGTTGGTTAACGTCACCCAACCATTGACATTGAAAGGTGAATTACAAAATCTCTGTAAATCAAATTATATAAATCTACAAACCATGATGGCTAAAGAAATGTAAAAAATCACAAAAAAAAAACACATGTGATATGTGCCGTATAAATTACTAGAAGATATATATAAAAGTCTTATGAAAAATGAAATAAATGAGTCCGTGAAAAGATTTAAAATCCACAGTGTATATTAAGGAAATTGAAGATCCTAATCACCGCATTGGCATCCAACATAATAGGTGAAAACTGAAGACACCAGTGCTGTAAAGCCACCACCAAGGCAGATGTAAGCTTACCGGATGGTTTGAACTCAAAAGAACATACGTTCTATGAGTCAAACAGGCTTGTGTTATAAACCGACAATCAGAATGGAATCTTGGGAATCCTCTGTAATTGGAACCGAGGCCGTCCCGAAACTCATAAGAAATCGGTCTCCATACAGGGGTGATTGCACATCAGATGATGTCAAAAGTTGTTCAATTGAATGAGGGAAGTGGAAAAAGAGGGCGACATAGCATAATTCCGTATGGACTAGAAAATGTCAATGGTCATAAGTGGTACAGACAAGCAATAAGGTGTCTTAAGGTCATACTCTATTGGTGGCTTTGTTTTCATTCCTTCCCCACATGTGGATACTTTCATAACATCTGGATGGAGATTGGAGCTTCTGGGTGGCTTTATATCAGCATTGGTGCAGCTCCCGATACCCCCGCAGAGGTGATAGGCATATATGGATAAGCATGGGTTCTCTCCCTTGATGGCTTTTCCAATGGTCTGCCCGTAGCCCGTTATGACATTCCTCACTGGCTTCTCCAGCTATTCCACCGGACTAGGGTGCTCAAACCGGTCTCCTGCTCAGCACTTCACCGATCGCCGTATCCAAAGAACTGGTCAGTAGCTTCCCAAAATTTGATCCAGGCTACAGTGATGGGTCTTCTTCAAAGTTCTACAGCTTCTTCCTCTCTTAGCCCCTGCTGTGTTCCTGTAGGGGCATTTGACACCATCTAATGTGCAATCACCCCTGCTTGGAGACCGATTTCTTATGAGTTTCAGGATGCCCTGGGTTCCAATTACAGAGGATTCCCAAGATTCCATCCTGGTTGTCAGTTGATAACACAAGCCTGTGTAGAACGTATGTTCTTTTGAGTTCAAACCATCCGGCAAGCTTACATTTGCCTTGGTGATGGCTTTACAGCACTGGTGTCTTCAGTTTTCACCCATTATGTTGGATGCCAATGCAGTGATTAAGATCTTCAATTTCCTTAATATACACTGTGGATTTTAAATCTTTTCATGGACTCATTTATTAAATTTTTCATAAGACTTTTTTATATATATCTTCTATCAATTTATACGGCACATATCACACGTGGTATTTTTTGTGATTTTTTACATTTCTTTAGCCATCATGGTTTGTAGATTTATATAATTTGATTTACAGAGATTTTGTGATTCACCTTTCAAAGTCAATGGTTGCGTTATGTTAACCAACTCAAACACTTTAGCGCTACACCTATACACTCTAGTGGTGATTCTGCCACAGCTTTCTCCTCCACCCCCTCCTCTTCTTCTTCCTCTATAGCCTTTTCTGCAGATTTGTCCTCTGAACCAGCAGTGCTCCGTAAGCGTTCAAGGAGCTACACAAAACATGTTTGGTTTATTCATGTATAATGGAATACAGACATATAAATAATACAAGTACTATGTTTCATAAAAACAGGTGACAAAATATGCACTAAAATATTAAAAATGGGATATGCCCATGTTGAGGCAAAAATTTAAAATAGGCTTTTCGAGGGTAACCTCTTCATCAGAGCCTGGAGAACAAGAGCACAGTCTGTATTAGCCGGTAGGCCGACATGGGGAGGAGTGGCTAGTTGGAAGGTATGTCCTGTGATGGATAATTAATTATTCTAAGCTCCATACAAGTCCACATCCAAGCGATCTAGGTGGAATACAGATCGAAAATGTATAGTATGGAGCACATAGGAAATGTATGTTGTACAATACAGACTGGAGACGCATAGTAAATTCACATTAATAAAAATCAAATATGTAGACTTTGAAATAATAAAGGATACAATGTCAATAAAAACAATAGATGATTGATTGGTAATGAACATTGAAGCAGCAAAAAATATGAAATTAATAAATATATAAATATATAAATATACACATAAAGAGGAAACATGTGTGTGATGTTAGATACACAAAGAAACACTTAGACTGTCTCTCACCGCATGATGTGTCATGTTGCGCTTATGCGCAATGGACATGCGCATGCATATGTAAACATCTCTGCCAGCACATAGGTAGCTGTGCAGGAACAAGGTGTGGATGCAAGCAAATGAGCACAGAATGCACATCAAGGGGCATAGATGTAACCATACAGGTGTAAATATATACGTTCATATGTACACATACATATAACCCGCCTGACATGTGCCTATGCTGAATATGTGTCATGTCGGTGGGGTGGGAATCCACAGTTTGTGCAGCATGGTGGCAGAGAAGAATGACGGATGTAAACGGATCAGAGTGTGACAATGCATATGGGCTATGCAAGCAGAGGAATGCAGTGATGCTAATTGCCATAGGTGAAGATGACAGACTGCTAATTAAATATGGGATCGCACCTACCTATGTGATATGGTAAAAATGTATATATGAATTTTCCTTTTCAGGTGGTACGGGACTGTCGGGTGTACCTGCAGGGGGAGAGGGCACAGAGGAAAAGAGAAGAGTTGAACAGGGGGGAAGGAAAGGGGAAGGAAGAGGGGAAGGAAGGCGACCTGGGGGGGGGGGGGGTCCCTCAGGACACTAGTGAAATGACAAGTAAAAAATGCATGGGATGGTGCAGAGTTAGTATAATGATCCCATAGCTGACCTGTCTCCAAAGCTGTGTGGGGGAGAGACTGCAGCCTGTGTACTTCCTAGGGGTAGGGAATCGTATGATCTATGGAGATGGAAGGGGGAGGGTGTGCTGGAGCCGTGGATGCTTAAAAATGTCTCTCTGCCTGATGTTAGGATAAGGACATGCTGGTGAGTTTAAGAGCCGGTGGGGGGCAGGTCTGAGGGCGAGCTGAGAGAGCTTGTGGCCATCCAGGGAAGGTGGATGTGGCCTGCAATTGGAATGCACGCCAACGAGTGAATGGGCATGGTCGTGCGTTCCAAGGGGCAATCACATGACCGGACACCTGTCGGCTCCCAGGGGAGGATGCGCCGGCAGAGTCCGTCCAGTGAATGAGCCGATCCACTGTGTGCCGTGAGAGACAGCAAACACAGGCGGATCTAATCTGTGGGCACACAGTGTGTGTGTAGAGGCAGACAACAACTCAAAGTAGAGTGGAAGAGAGGGGGTTCCCCCTCCCATCTAAGTAGAGTACATACAACAGCCTGCATCTTTTGCTGGACCAGACTGAATCCAGGCCATCACACTCTTGTCTTCCTTAGATGCTTCCTTCCAGGCTGTGGCTCTGGGGTTGGAGTTGTGGCAGGAGGTGGAGGAGGACGATGGTCGACCTCCTGGCTGCCACTTACCCCGCCACCTCCTGGCTGAGGCTTTCCTGTGTATGAAAAAGGGACATAGTTTTAGTTTTTTAGTCATAAATCACAGACAATTTTAAGCTCATGACTGTTGCAAATTGAATGTTAACAAATAGAAAAGACTATCATTCTTAGCCCAGAATTTTTCATTCTTGTCTCAATCATTTGTGGCCACTACTGTCTATTGATATTTAAACCACTTTGTTAAATCAGCAATTAGTGATCAATAATAACATCTAGCTAACATCATTCATTTTACGACAAGAAATATGTTGAACAGTGCTCTACCTGACTCAAGCTGGGCTCCTCCACATCTTTCTTGGTGGAAGGCCCAGGTTGGACATCGGAAGCCTCAGCTGAGGTGGAAAGAAGCCTTGAAGGAAGAGTGGAGAGTGCTGGCCTGGGTTCACTCTGGTCTGACATAAATTGCAGTCTGTCATAGTACCAAAGCCTGGGTACATAAATGTCATCTGCTGCTCCTGATCTCTGGAAATTCTGGACCTTCTTTCGCTCCCTAAGATAAGTACTCCTCATGCCACCAATTTTGGCCTTCAAATAGGTGATGTCTGCCGTGGGGGTCATTGGCTTCACAAATTCAAGCAGTTTCTCCAGTGCTGCCTTGCTCTTTCTTAGCTTATTAAAAAAACAGTGGTTCACCTGCCACAGACAGGGCAGCTCCCTGAACATGTCAATGAATATTGCTAGAAATTCCCTATCATTGAATGGATCTATTTTCTCTGCAAGACACAACACAAGACAAACCCTAATGTCAGGCTAAACTCTTCTAATCTTGTCCCAATATAGGCCTCAATCTAGAAGCAATATAGGCCACTGATGCACCAAGTTCAAATTGTACCTTCGTTATTATGTTCGTCACTTCCACTACTTCTTCCTCCGCTCACAGATCGTACGTACGATGCACGCGTGTTACGCTTTATATACACTGCGCATGCGTGAAACTCCACCCACCCCTGACGTTCTTTCTAGTCTATTCCCCGCCCCTTGTCTTTCGGCACAGTGGGAGAAAGAGCAAGTGCATGCAGACAGCAGCAGCAATGACGAAAGCCCCGAAGCCACAAACGTCCCGATCCCGGAGGAGATTTAAGGCCTCAAATATGTCCTTTGTAGAGATGGTGGAGATGGTGGACATCTTGAAGAGGGCCGACTATGATGGGAAGCATGAACCTTAGCCAAACCCAAATGTGAGAAAGGACCAAGATCATGACTAAAGTTGTATAAAGTCTGCACAGGAATTTTGGGGTACGGTAATCCAAGGATCAATTGAGGAAACGATGGTCAGACCTCAAATTGAGGGAGCACGGTCAGTACAGAAAGATCAAGAGTTCTTCAAAAAAAGTAAGTAGTTGTCGTGTGTTCCTACTATTATTATTATTATTACTTGCATGCTGCTCCATGTGCTTTTCTTTACTGTTGTGCAGTTTAAAATGGCAAGTTTCAGGTTCATGGGCACAGTAATCGTTCGTAGTAAACATCATTCATTCACCCACTAATACAATGTTTTTGGCAGATGCAGGTTAACTACATTTGTTCATGCCTATTTGTATTAAAATAAGTTTGTTGTCTAGATGGGTGTGTAACTATAATGAAATGCAAACTTGATTCAGTGTAAGGAGAGGACACTCAGCACCTGTTTACACATCTGGACGCAGGAGCACTAGTGTGGGACACCAGAACACCCTTTTTAGGGTGTCCCACACAGGTGCACCAGTGGATACTAGGGGTGTCTCCATGTGTGAGAATTGTACAAAAAAGTAAATATTCAAGCTTTATAAAGGGAAGAAAATAATGTTTTCAGCTTGGAACTCTGCCAAAAAAGACAATTGTATGACACTTCCAAGCAATGTTTCATATTACTGTCTTTCGCATCAAATATCTGTGTGCTAAGTATACCTTTTTTTATTCACATAGGGGAGAAAAGACTCAGGACATCTGAAGACACCAGGGACCCCCCACCTCCTAAAGAAAAGGAAATCCCCACACCACAATCAGAAGATGTGGAGGAAGGAGAGGTTTATGAAGTGGGCAAAATCGTCACCAGGTGAGTGTCTGAGACCACAGCTTCAGGTAATAGATGGATGCCTGCATATTTATAATACATGATGTGTTTTTTTTATTTTAGGTGATGTGGCTGTTGTGGAAGAAGAATCTAATTTCACAAGTGCAAGTGCACACGTCCTCATCGGGGAGATCATGGTGTGCAATTGTGATTTACAGAAGATCAAGGAAGACATCAATGATGTGGAAAAAAGACTCAAAAACATCATTGATGTTTTAGGCAGAATCTAAAACGCCCCCAAATTCTTCTAGTTTGTTTGTATTTTTATTATTTTCACACATTTTAAATATTTTATAGAAAGCCAAATTTTGAAGATGCACATAGTGTGTCAACATGTGCTATCTGCCATCACGGGATATTAAGGTACGTGTTTTGGGGGGTGCAACCCCTTCCTTGCAACTAAAGTAGATGAGAGGAAGGGGTTGCACCCCCGAAACACGTCCATTGATCTCCCATGATGGGAGCTAGTACATGTTGACATTAGGCATGGGATCAGGAGGGAAATCCCCATTTTGACTCTCAATTTGTGTGCATCTTCAAAATTTGGCTTTCACAGGAGTGACATCACCCATCTGATGAAGGCAATATCAACACAGTTTGGACATATTAATGTCTGATATTCCCTTCGCTTTTTCAAAGTTGAACTTTGTAAGTTCCTGAATTGTGTATTGTTTTATGGTTTTAAACATGCCTGTTTTAACACAAAAAGGCTATTTGTACTGTCAAAAACAAAAATGTTATTACTAAAATATGCTGGTTTGTTCAAAAACCCTTTTCTAACGCACATGTGAATGTGCACAGAGTAAAAAGTTTTCTACTCAACAATGTGCGGGTTCTTCTTTCAATGCTCAATATAATTTTTTGGACTAAGTTGGTGTTTACACTGAAATGGGGGTTATTTATTAAAGGCAAATCCACTTTGCACTACAAGTGCACTTTCAGTGCAGTTTCAAGTGCAGTTTCAAGTGAACTTTTGCAGTGCACTTGGAGTGCAAAGTGTATTTTCCTTTAGAAAATAACTCCCACAGTGTTTTATAATTTGCTACAATCATGCCATTTTCGTGACTCACCAAAATTCATTCATGGTGCTGAAAATGATGTATATTTTTATCAGTAATGCATTACATACATTAACAACAAAAACAAGGTGTGTGTGTGTAGCAGACCCACAACATAATAATAGTTCGCTGAAGAAGAGATTGTCACCTCATGTATCAAATAAATTACATTTGCACTATTGCAGAAAATGGCCAAAAAAAAAAGCCCATTGGATAACCTAGGAGACAGCTAAACGAAACACAAGCAGTAAATCAAAGGAAATATTATTTCAGTTTAACTAAAAAAAATATTTTTAAAAATGTTTATTAAACATTTTCTGGCATATTAATGCCCCCCCCCCTACCTGCAAAGTACTCCATATATTTTATATGGACCTTGCGTGTGCTTTGGGGAGGCAAGCACTGAAAACCAGATACGAACCCACAAGCACAAACTGAAGAGCTGTAACAATCTGAAAAGCATGAGGCTGAAAATTGCAAATCGTCTCTCACCAAACTTCTACTAACATGAGATAAACACGAGATTAGCAAAGGAGCCCAAGGGGTGGCGCACTGGCTATTGAACTTCCCTTTTCTAGTGCCGTTGTACGTGTTGTACGTCACCGCGTTCTTGACGTTTGGAATTTCTGACAAGATTTGTGTGACCGTGTGTATGCAAGACAAGTTTGAGCCAACATCCGTCGGAAAAAAAACATGGATTTTGTTGTCGGAATGTGCGATCGTGTGTACGTGGCATAACGGTGTTTGCGTGTTCAAATTTTTTGTCTGTTCGCATGTTCTGCTGTGAATCAAACCAGGGGGTGTTCGGCTCATCCCTACTCACAACTTT